>NC_064670.1:71980212-72580212 GCF_943734685.1 Anopheles coluzzii
ACAATGAAACAGGTATAACAAAGCCCTCGACATTTGGCACTGGACGAAAAACGCGCGATCCCAGCCCAGGAATTGCCAATAAGGTCCGTAGTCGAGATCCCAGTCCGGCAACGGTTCCACGCCGGACTTCACGAGAACCAAGTCCAGCGGAGTCTGTGCGCGAAAAGTATGGACTGGGAGGTTCGGGAGCGTACCGTCCATATGGACGATCGAACAGTGCACTCGGAGTAGGTAATCGATTTGGAGCCAGTGCTAGTCCCGTTCCTAAAAGTCCAATCGCAGACCTTGCATTATCGTACATGACATCTAGTGAGGCAATAGCATCTCGAACAAGTCGTCCTTCATCTAGGTTGCGATTAAGCTCGCAATCTCGAGAACCTTCCCAATGCTCGTCACCGTTGACCGCAAGTCAGATCTTTTCACCGGAACCACGCACAGCATCAAACGAAGAGCAGAAACGGGAAGGATCAAGTTCGTCGGAAACTACCACCACAAGCTCGTCGTCTGAAGAATCATCAGAGGAAACGGAAAGCAGCACTGAGCCAGAACCGAAGATATTCATTGAAATAACGCTGGTAACGCGCGGTACATCTCCAACACCACCAGGTACAACTCCGTTCATAAGAGCCCGCAGGGCAGAAATGTGTAAAACGATTGAAAAAACTATACAGAAGCAGCTTCTCCCAGTCGAAACGGCTGACAAGCAGATTCAGTCGGATCGAATGGACGATCCAACGAAATATTTGCGCTATGGCCAACCTTCCACACGTAGCTGGTCACCGTTTATAGAGCCAAAGTATGGCTCATCCTCCCCGACACTTGGGTATACGCGTTATTCGAGTGCATCGTCCCGGTATAGCCGTGATAGTCCCAGTTTTAGCCGCGAAACAAGTGTAAGCTCATCGAAGAGTGACGTACCTGAGAAACGCGAGCTATCCACGCTAGCTGCTAGAGTGAAGGAGTTGAGTTTATCGAAATCCAATAGCTCTAAATCCACGGGCAGTCGATCGTCTACTGGAAGCGGCCCAACTGGGAAGCAGAAAACGCCTCCGAAACAGAAATCACCCGAAAAGCCTCCTCCTGCACCGGCCAAGGACAGTCCATCTCCGGTTAGATCGGTGGCTAACAAGGACTTCCGCAAATCAGCACTTAACATGGGTCCAGCACCTGAACGACCCCGCAAATCGTCCACATCGTCAAGCAAATCGTCCAGCTCATCGGCATCCACGGCAACACCAGTTGCTGAAACGAATGGTTCAACCAGTCGCATTCCTCACGTAAGGCAGCAAAATGGATCGAAGCTTGTTAAACGATCCGATCGATCCTCATCCACCAGTTCGGAGGAGACGAGTAGTGGCAGTGGCTCCTCCGGCACAGATACCGATCGTGAACAGTCGATCACCCGAACAGCCCCGAACGAACAGGAAGATCTTAGTGCCGCAACGGACGCATCGAACGCGAATAATGAGCTGCTATTGCGTGCCATTCAATTGGCCACGAATTTTGTAAACAATCAAAATCGCAGCGCGACTAGCTGGTATGATAATGCCAGCACAACGAGCATGTCTGAAAGTTTGGCCGCGGATCCGAATGGAAAATCAGGTTGGGAGGCAGGAACACATTACATGGAAAGTATAAAGGATGATTCCAGCAATGAGGAGGACGATGGCGATGAAGCTGACGAGAAACAGCAAAACAACGAAGGCTGTGAAGAAGATCAAAAGTCAAACTCAGGCTACCAACAAGCGATGTGGTGGAGGCGTTCGGGTAACTTTGAGCAAACGGCAACCGTACAGGATACGGTTCCGAGTGCTCGTAGCTTTACGTACCGGATCAGGCGCGTTGAGTCCGGTGAAAAGCCATGGTGGTTATCAGAGGATGACAACAAACCGGTACCTGAACTGGAACCGGGTACTGGGCAGGATATGGCTGCTGGTACGGAGATGACGACCGATGACGGGCGTACTACTGCAACGAGCATATTCGAGAGTCAAGCGTTGAGTCCCTTCCGACCGATCAGAGTAACGCGGGTGGAGTCCGGCGAACGGGCATGGTGGATGAAGAGCACCGAGAACGTAGCGGCCAAATCATCCGGTGAGCGAAGCAAGCAGCCCAGCAAAGAACAAACTCCAGAATCAGTCGGTGGGGGTAAAAAGAGTCCTGGTTATACGGTGTTTAAGCTCGAAGCAGAAGATGAAGCGTGGTGGGAACAGGCTATGGCTGATGTGTCGCGCAAGCAGACCTCTGGTAGCAGTCAAAGCAGCACATCTGCAAGTGAAGAACCATCGAAGGAGCCTACCCCGGAACCGCGAAGCCAAGGTATCACGCTTACTCGAGTCGTTTCGGGAGAGAAGGCTTGGTGGTTGTATAGCTCAGATAAGGTGAACGAGCAGGTGAACGAGCAGGCGAACGAGGCTGTGACAGCAGACGCTGGTGAGAACGGTGTCGATAGCAATGAGTCGATTCGTGAGTGCAGTCCGGTGAAGGCGAAGCCATTCAAAATAACGCGTATCGAGTCCGGTGAGCAGCCCTGGTGGATGTTGGAAACCTCAGATGCACCCGTATCACGATCGGGATCAAAATCGAACGTAGTAAGCCGTTCCAATAGTTTCAATTCCAAAGCGAGTGGGAAGCAAACCAGTCCTACCAAGTACCGTATAACTCGCATCGAATCGGGAGAAAGGGCATGGTGGATGAGCAGCGAAAGCCCGGACGAGGGTGCCGGAAGTCCACGCAAGCTATCATCCTTCGTGGAGCAACACGGCGAAGAGGAAGCCGATCTTCAAAACGAAGACATTGAGGCGCAGGTGGAGCAAGAGCTGCAAAGCATTACCAGTTTTGTGGCCGGCTTGCCCAAATTCCCTACGGGCGATTACACAATCGAGCCGATGACTAGCGAAACGCCACCACTAGGCGATCGTGCCAGTCCGGAAGGAGAGGCTGGCGGTCGAGCTTCCCCGTACGATAACATTCCCTCGACGATGATCCCTCCAGTGCAAACGAGCGTCCAGACGCTTCCGATCGTATCGATGGACAGCGGCACGACTGTTCCGGCAGACGGTGGTAGTTTTAGCACACGGAAGGACACCCAGTCACCCGTGTTTATTTCGCGTCATACCAACATTGACGATCTGCTGGGTGGCTCTTGCCATCCACTCAGCCCTATGATGGACAGGATGTTTATTATGGATGACCTGCAAGAGATCACTCCAAAAGACGTTCGAGTACACGACAGTACACCGCAGTTCATCGATTACGCCGGACAGAAAAGGTAAGGGATACCACGTTGGTCATTTCTAATTCGAGACGCGTATGAACCGCATCAGTTGCGTTTTTCAGTAGCACACTGTACTACTGGTTTTAGTACAAAGACAGACGATCAAAGAAATATATTCCCCACGCGATCGGGGTTTGTGTCTCGGCTAGATCGCAACTCACCACAATTTCTCGTTTCTTCTTTCTTTTCTTGCAGGGAGCAAACGACGGGCGCGGTAAGTCGGAATAAATTATTATCGTTTGTTGACATAATGAGGCAAATATTTCTTGAAAGCATAAGATAACCAAGCTGGTTAGATTTTCTAAAAAATTATAAAATTATACAGAAAATACGGCCTCATGCGAAGAGCAACATTCAAATTTTGTGGCGAGACATTTTCGAGCACGAATAACCGGAAATTCGAGCAAAGTCCCTAAAACTTTCCTTAAACTGGTGCAGTTTAAGCGAAATTAGAAAAAAGTTATTTAAAATCAACTGTGATGCGGCTTTTTCGTTGCTTTCTTCTAGATTCGCGCAGAAATGATGTTTCCTATTGGTCATGTAGCCATTTAATACTTCAATAATACCTAAATATTGTCACAAAAAATTAGCTTTTGTTATTCATCAAAAACCAAGGCTATGAAAGCAAACTGAGTTCGTCGGCATCGTCCATCGATAGAAGAAAGTCTAATTTACGAACACACCAAATCTTAGTGCTTTCAACACACTTGATCACAAACAAATCCACAATTTCAGGCGTAATCGAGCAGCTATGGAAAAAAGCAATTTCGAGAAAATGTCACTTGGGTTTTGACAATTGTTGTTTTTGGTGTTGCATTTTCGACCGTTAGAGCCGTTGCGGTACAACTGTTGTTAGCTAAGCAAATTTATCTATTTTACATTAGTTTACAATGGCATTTTGTAAAGATAAATTGAAAAATGGAGTTTATTTTATGGAAAAGAATAAATTCATTTCACACCGTACATTTTTAATATGAAACCGCCACAACTACCCCAGCTCGATTTATTTTCGTTTTACCTGAATATCCGACTAGTTTTATAAGCGAATCTTTAACTAATACTAATAGCTATAACTATTTAGAACGTTACGAGTTTCAGCATATTTATACCCTGGCGACGGTTTAAATTAGAAAAAATACTTGTACAGATTTAAGAGAAACATGAGACAGGCTCCCATACACTCGAACATATGACGGAGCACAGCTCTGAATTTTCAAGCGCACATAACACATTTTCTTGTGCTGTGATTTTCTCAGTACTTGATTACCGTGGGTGTGTTTGCATTTGACACGATGATTCAGATGCGCCGACGCAAAGACAGTCAGCCGCATCACCACCTGTGAAATTTTCACGTGTGTCGTGGGCGATATCAAACTCATGCTAGTAAGAAATCTAACATTTTCATTCGTCTGTACTATTTGGCACCAGTTTAAATAGGTAACCAGTTCTGAAGGCAATGGATTTAGGTGAAATACCGTGAATCATTTGAGCTGCTGGTAATTTTTGGCTCGTTCTGTACTCTATCATGTACTATTTTAGGATACATGCATATTATGTCAGCTTTAATTATTTCCGCACACTAGTAATATGCATGATGTTTCAATTTTTTATCTGAAAATACACACATACATATCAAAGGGTCTTGATGATTATAATGTTAGTATAGCGCTGTGGAAATCCCTCCCTATGTCTTGATTCTCTTACATGCAAGCGTTATGATAATGCTCTAAATTATAGTAGATAACCTGAAGTGTTTAATGGTGAATGAACAATAAATCTTAAAATATCATTTAAGATAAGCAATTGGCTGGGTCGTTGTCCGAACGACTGCTTGATCTACATATATCCGCACGCTATGACCGCTCAAAATTCGCTCTGAGGGAAAACAGAGTCATGATTTAATCAACTTCTTGTTTTGAGGTGAGAATTTTAGAACCGCTCTTAGATGCGTAGCCAATCTGCGTATGTGATATCTTAAATAGGCACATATGTGTTGCTAAAGAAAAAAGTTTTATACTTTCTTGCAATATACCCCTGGATGCACAATGCTCGAGTTTTATACTTTCTTGCAATATACCCCTGGATGCACAATGCTCGATGTACTTGTATTTATTGGTGAAATTACGAATGACTTGATGGAGTTGATGGTTTTTGCATAGCATGATGTAATTTTATGACATGTATGCACTCTTCAATATTAATTAAAACAAGATTAATTGCTGGCTAAATAATGATAAACGTTAATCCAAGTTTATTGTTATTCGTCCAATATACGTACAGAGCTGATATCAATTACCTAAAGAACCATAAGAATTTGCTGCACGACTTATCAAATTGTCAGTATGCTCCCACGTTGCGCAAAAACCTTTTTGGGTACTAACCATTAAATTTGCTCTGTTTAAAAATAGTCATTATTTCATCAGCAATGAGTAGATGCTTTCATCTGTCTGTAATGATAGCATCGGCTGACCAAACATATGGAAAAGACAGCGCATCTTGGTGTGCTTGCGTTCGTCCGCAAACATCAACAGTGCGTATGGTGCGTCAGACCGATATGACGCGTCCAGGAGAGTAAAACAAACCGCGAACTAACGAGAAACGGTCAATATTTGATCGCGCCTCCCCCAACCGTGCGCATCATACCAGTCACTAGCCCTGAGGGTGGGGGGCGAGACAGGAAACCGCACGCCTGGCGAATGATCATTTTCTTTGTTGGCCTTCGAAAGGCAACAATGTTTGCGGCCGGTAGCTGGTACCAGTTGGAAATCGGCAGGAAAGGCACAACTACACTGCTTGCTAAGCGAACGCATACTACTTGCTTTCAGTGCCAGCTGGATTTAGGTTGGATGGAACTGACACATTACGTCGGGGGAGAATGTTTTTGAACTCACCTTCCATCTCTAATTAGGTAAATAATGTATACAGTCTACGGTGAATATAAAAAAATTGAGTGTAAATTTACCTTTGAATGGACACATAGTGCATTTTTGAGAAATAGGCAAATCTAGTGTTTTATTCAAATAAAATCAAAATGTGCATACTTGCAACATAAAAAAAAAAACACAAAACCCTTGAAAGTAGAAGCAAAAACATTGTGTAAGAAAAATACATATTCACAGAATAGGGCACCGAAAGTGGACGGACAAAAAACTGCATCCATCCACCCGACGCTGCTGCCCTTGGTAATGCAATCCCGTGTGGAACCGTAGAAGCCATCGTGGCGAACGAACCCACCCGGCGCACTTTATGATAGTGTGCGTGCTTGCCGTGCAAAACGGTGACACACACGACGCTCGCTTCTTGCTGAACCTACCGTCGAAAAAGAGCACTCCCGGTGGTAAGAAGCATGTGTGTTAGAATCATTGCTCCGTCCCTTGAGGTGAAAAGAAATGGTGCACGCAACATACTGAAATCGGACAACTACACCGAAACGGGATGACCTACACAGGTGTGCGGTGTGGACTGCCGTACGGAACAAGAAGCCGGTGACCGGCCGTTGCTACTCGGTCGGTGGGGTGGAGTGGAGGGAGAGCGGTGAGGGGTTCGGCGTGTAGCAAAACCCGTTTCAAGGCAAGCGGTCGTGCGCTTAGGTTGGTCGGCGTGCAAGAGAGCGAACATGGAATAATGGCCAGGCAGCCGAGCGAGAGAAGAGAACGCCGACCGTCTTGAATGCGTGGAGAGCGAACCGTACGAGCTTTTTGGCCTTTCAACCGAACCGCTAAGTCAGTCGCTGAAAGATCGTTGCCGCGGAAGCTTTGAGCCGATCGCAAGCCGGGGAACAACGTACGTTCGCGCGTGCGAGCCTAGATATTTCGGCTGTTTCGAGATCGACACTCGAGATTGAATCGACGTTATCACGCGTGACAGTGAAGGGAGAAGGGAGTAGTAGTAGTAGTAGTAGTGCAACCACCAGTTGCCTACGCAGCGCAGAAGGGCAGCGTTTTTGGAAGGTACATTGACAGCTTGCATTGCACTGCAGTGACAGGCGTTATTGACTCCCTCCAATTTAGACCGATTGGAGCTCGCTTGGATTGAGCGAATCGCCAGCCGCGAGAAGAGATGCTGTGCTGGAGCTTGGTGCAGAAAATAGTCCAACGCTGCGGTTGCGCCCAGACCAAAAGTGTTAAGTGAGCACGAAAATAGAACCATATTTCACGGCGTACACCCACAGCAAAACGAGACCCTGCCTCTTTTGTGCGGCGGATGGAAGCGAAATAAGTGGTGCAATTTGGATGGTAGAATTTATGGCCATAGTGTAAAAGATCAATTGTGTTTCGTTGGCCACCAGAGCGGCCACTAGAGTGGTTGCTCTAATTTCACAGTGCACAAGTGATCGAGTGTGAAAATTGTACCGTGAAATATTCCACCGTTTCAAACCACTGGATCTCGTTAACAGTTGTGTTCCTGTTGTAAGAAGCTTCTTACAAGCATATCCAAAGTGTGTATTCCTTCTGAACGAGCGTTTGAAAAAGTGCTTTTTGCTCAGTGTTGCAAGGGCCACAAGCTGTAGCACTTTTCATATCACTTTCAGCGCCGAAACCCGAAGCCACGACGTAAGTCAAAAGCGTGTTCAATGCTCCAAACAATCCTCCAAAGCAGATGAGATGAAATGGTCAACGAAATTATTTATGTGCCGGTCTCCGTTCTCACCTCAGTCGCTTGAAGCGTAAGCGTTTGGCAACCGGAAAAGTAAAAGTAAAAATCAACCACGATGAAATGGAACGAGAAATACAGACGGAATGGACAGACGTGTTTTGGACCTTAGAGCAAAGGCGCTATGTTTGAGCAGGGTGTATTTTGGGCTTAGTTAGAATGAGGGGGGAATGGGTGGAGGGGAGAATAAGGAATTCAATTTGAGATCCGTGACGGGTGTGATTGAAACTACGGCAAAGGTCACCTTGAATGGTATTTTTTCTCACTTAAACCCCTGGCACTGGAATGTGCAAAAGTAAACGCATTCGTTTTAATAATTGTGATAGATCGCTGGGGAGAATGCTTTGAAGTTTACAATATTCTACATGTTTCTAATTAGTAAAATGAAACGTGTAAGCAAAATTGCATGTAACTGAGTAGTACCGGATCGTTGCATAACAAAAAAGGCGTACCAAACCCATAGGCACCACCTCTAATCGAATGCAAGCGGGCGGAGTATTTAAGAATTCATGCCCACGAAGGACGGGGCACACCACAGGCAAGCGTTAGCCGTATCGATTGGCTAGCGTAGGGAACGCGTACAGAAAATTAAATTATATGCATAGGTACCAGCGAGGGAAATTGAGCCGAGGACTACCGCTACAGATTGGTAGTAACAAAACAAAATAGAAAGCTATCGAGCATTCTAGGCACATTGTCGGACCAAGAACACATGAAAACGTGTACAGTGAGCGATAAACCGCGCACTCGTGCACCTCAGCTGAACAACTCAGCTGAGTAGCAGTGGGAAGGGACCGTTTGCTCCGGAACCGGTGTCATGACCGATACAACGGTTTGAACCACCAGACTTGTCGCCCAGCAAGCAAGTTCATTAAATTGCGGTGCGAGGTGCAGTTAGTCGCAAATTATTTTCCTATCTCTCTCGAGCACGAACACGTCGAGCCGTCCAGTTACGCGGTCATGTGTGTCATTGTTAGCTGCCATCGTGGTGGTACGTCGATGACAGTGCGATCCACGAAAGAAACTAACAACAGTAAACAAACTAACTTTGTTTGACATTAATGTGTGTAGCATATTGGCAGTTTATTGTGATGATCATATTGATAAGAGGGGCATGATCGTATTGATAAGAGTTTTTTCCACGAAGAGATAAGATATACATTGCTTCCGATATTCTGACTGCGGTCATGCAAACAATTATAGGTTTTTGAAAAACCATTACAATAATACCCAGATGTGTGTGCTAAAACTATCAGAAACGCACAAAAACTGTGTAATGTTAGGCTACTGATTTGATTTGATATTATTTTTGGGTAATTTAATTTATAATTTCAGTTTCTTTAAAATTCCAATGTTGCTTAATAGACTTATAATTCTAAAAAATCTAATAATGCGCATCGTTCGATTAAAAATAAGATATTGATTTTTTATATGCTCGCTCATGAATAGTTAAAGCTAGTTTTTGCACCAACCCGATAGACAAGAGCGATAGAAACAGCAAACAATAAAATCTAACAGTAAAGCTCACAAAGCCAGTAGTGCTCAGTGGTCGTGCAAACAGTTCGAATCCACCATCGTAAACGAACGGTACTGTGCAAGAAATCTGGCTTGCGAAATGGTTGGTAAAATGGTTTGCAGTTCCCCTTGCTGCCTTGGTTCTGGTGCAGATGCGATCGTTAGCTAGAAGTTCATTTGTGCTACGGCAGAGTGTGCTTTTCCTCTTGCAATGTTACCACCACAAATCCACCAGCAAACAGTCGTGCTTTTTGTATTTTCTTGCAATTGCTCGTTACGGATCAGGATCGATGAAAAATGGTGCCTTTGACCTCGGCAGGGAGAAGAAAAAGCTCGTACTCCGTGTCCGTGTTTACTCGCACTCGCCTAGATCATAGGCGTTTCGTTCCTTCCAACCGTCTGTATTGCCTGCACGACCCGGCTAATCCGTTAACGATCGCGACGAAGCAAAACCAAAACAAAGACTAAAACCCATCCAAATCAGATCATAATTTCCCGCCACTGCCTCCGTTCTTACTCTGCGTTCACTTCGCGCAAACTCGGGCGGTTATGCTAACGGGCTGGAAACCTCAAACTATCAGCCGGAAACGATGGCTTATTTATCGATCGATGCTGTTTGCCGCACATTCGCGCAGTCGTACAACGGGTTCAGAGCTCCAGAGACACGGGGATTTGTTACGCTTCCAGTGACAGAAACGAACCCGATTGCGGACTGGTTTCAGCTCTGCGTTGTTGTCTGCGATCTTGAACTTGAGTTGGATTGTTTATGGCGTTTGTTAGATGGCAGTGCTTAATCACACTGGGAGGATGGTTTGAAAGTGCCACCACTAATGCTGTTGAAACTCAAGTCGTCCACATTTGCTACAGCTTCATTGTGATGAAGTCAAAACTCATTTCTATAGCGTACAGGCACGATACCATAACCGGTCCCTTAGTTCATTGATAAGAATTTTTAACTGCTCAATTTATTTACTGATTGTCAGAATGGTTCGGTAGTGATGCGTCTGTTACAGTAATGGAACCAAAAACAGGTTTGGACAAACGCAGAAACGACGTTCAGTAAATGAACACCCAAATAAAACATTACCTGTCCAGGGAGACGCTGCAGCCCCAAATGTGGCTAGCGCGAACATATAAAACTTGCAGTTCAGTCCTCAACGCTTGATTCTCGTCTGGCGACGGTTTGCCGTTGGGTCGTTTTTGCGGCTGTTTTTGTCTTTAGCCAAGCAGGAGTAGCAGGGGGCGCGAGAGCACGAACGCTTCGAGTGAAGAATAAAATAAACGACGAACAGGTTTAGGATTGCCGGTGCCCAGAAGCATGCACAGGAATAAGGACCACTGCGCCGGGGAAAGTGGGCGAGCTAAAGGGGACAAAGACTACAGCAAGATTGGCAACATAAACCTGTTCTGGATTTAGGATAAGTTTTTTCCCTCTGCTTATGCTTTGTGCAAACAATGTGTAACAGTTGGGAATCGATTCTTGAGGTGGAAAACAAACGGATGCAGCCGGAACACGACACAAAAGCACTAGCGTGATTCGTAATGGGAACCTTTTGGGCAATCGAGTGGAAGAATTCGAATGATGTGTTGGATGAACTTTTTCGCTAACGTACCGAGACAGTTCCCACTGTCCAGCTGACTACGCGAGGCAGTGTCTTGAATGGGTGGGCACATAAGCTTGGCAAACATAAGACAGATAAGCCAGGTCCATGTTTTTGATAGACGATTGGCTTTGGCCACCAAAGCCGCGGTGCTCGAGCTGCATACCTGGTGTTGTGTCTTAAAAGACCCTAAAAATGGATTCTTATGTCCTTTTATACATCGGTGAAGCTTGCAACCGCGCCAGTTTGTTGGCAGCGAAATGAACACGGAACGATGAAATATTCATAAGCGAATACATCGAGCAACAAATATCGCAATAGCGGGAATGATATATAGGCGATCGGGTGTTGAGGTGTGCCCGGACCGATGTTGGAAAATAATTTCGCTTGGTCCGAAAATTGAGCGATTCGTGTCGCAAATGGTAAAGAAGAGGTGAACGAGCAGACGAAGTAAACCGCCGACCGGCCCAATAATGAATGATCAGGTGTTGGAATGGAAACATCGAACGGTCGGATTGTCGATGCAATCGAGCAGAAAAGTGAACAATGAGCGCGACTGGCTGGCCGGTTGGCGGAGCATGTCTTTTTGCCCTGTAACACGTTATTCATACCTTCATCGACAAAAGCTGATATCAGAAAGAAAAACTAGAGAACACTGACTGACAGCCTGAAATGTGGTGCGAAAAGTACATCAGTGCAGAAAAGAAGCAATCAAGTTCGTCTTCTCCTGTTTTTCTCTCTCGTAGGATCTGTAACACGCGAAAATGCAGCGTTGTATTTTTGCGCGTATGTCATTAGCACGAAAACACAACAAAATTTCGGAGGCCCAATCGGGCAAGTGGATAAAAATGACCAGACGAGTGGAGCGATGTACAATTTACCATTTTTGGCTCCCCCCATCTTGCAGCCAAACGTAATTGCTACAAAATTAAAACCGAACTTTATTATGTTTCGCCAATCACAACAGGAAACGTGGCTTGCAATGAGGGCTTTTAAAAGAGAGCCATCATTTGGCTGTTGTTGAAATAATATCCATAATCATGAGCAGAATGCTGGGTAAGGTGCAACATCATTTGCTCAACATGCAATGAAAAAAAAAAACACATTGTAAAGCTACCTCGCCTTGTGGTTGGATATGCTTTATGAAATGTTTTGCCAAATTTCTCAAAGAGATTGACTATGAAACTGATTTCTCTTCAAAAGTGAACAGTTCTCAATTGTAGGCTGCCTTTGTCGAGCATTGTGTATTATACTCGTAGCTTTTGTCCGATTCACATTAAAATTATCGATACGTGCTGGCTGTAACGCACACTCCAGCAAACGATCCAGAACAAGTGAGTGAGGATGTGAAGTATATGCGGCCGCTTAATTATAAAGCTCAACCGGAAGAAATTGAACTGTAATACAAACAACATTTTCCACCCGAATCGACGGGAAACGAAAGAAGAAAGGATGCTCTCCCGGAAGAATAATTAAACTTGATTAGAACATTAAAATCGGCTCTGGCCCAGTCTCTGGCAAGTGGCAATACCTGCCTGACTCGGCGTTAAGCGCACGAAAGGAAAAACATTAAATTACTCGTCAAAATTATCCTCACCCCGGCTGGACGGTAATGGGCACGTTCAGCTAATGCCGTATTAAAGCAATCAAACAGCACAGCTCCGCACAGAAGTCGATCGTTGTCCAGAGAATCCTCCTATCGCTCGATCACTGAAATCACTTGACCTTCGACGGCAACTTGGCCGCATTTGAACCTTGGATGGATGCATTAGATCGAAAGTGGCTTCCGTTCACAGGGCATTGCTTTTACGCCACAGAACAAGACAAGTCGCACACAGTACGTTGTGGCTATTGGTGTTGTGCTTTCCTTTCGCTCTTACCTGTTCTATCTTGAGCGGAAGTCAGTTATTGCAAATTTCTGGACTACATCCTGGGTGAAGATAATTTTCGGAGCACCGTGAGAGAGAAAGAGTTATCAAGCAGAAAGGGAGGGGAAACAGACCAAACTAAGAATTTATATACATCGATGAAAAAGTGTTGAATTGTTCCCACCACTTTGCTACAATGAATCCTTGAAGGAAGATATCGCAGGTTTAATGATTTATTCTTTTCGAAATTCCTTTCGGTGGAGAAGTTGTATTCGGTCCTATGTTGACAATAGTCTTTTCCCATCTCGTTTTATTGTCTAATTCAGTAAACTAACGTTAATTTCGAACAAAAAATGTAAAACAATTCCTTGGTCGGTTCTCGCACATCACTGTTCGGTTGGCAGTCAGCAAGATCACTAGTCGAATCAGTTTTTCGTCCGTGTCCGAGCTACTGGATTCACGGGAATTCGTTTGCATAATTTAATGGCTCTACGCTTCCAAATCTTCGCGTATGACATATACCTCTCAGGCGTCGTTCTGGCTTGGTGAGCCAGTTGGGCTAGTACGGCCGGCGTATAGAAGAGAAGGAATGCAATGTCCAGGCGTAGGGCAAAAGCCACCATGCATAAGCTGACTGATGGCATCAAATTGTTAACGAAAAGTGGAACTGATAGAGTTGCTTAAAATTAAAGTAACGCTACATCACTCTTATCTTTTCCATCTGGACCCCGAAGAGGTCAACACTGCCCGTCGGTTTAACGGCGGGGAAGACTTCACGTCGAAAGGGATGTCACAGGCGAATGCACATGGCATGCAGTGCCGGAGATTGCATACAGTAAAATATTATTATGTTTCCGAGAAGGTTGCTGGCATGGTAGAGGCCCGTTTGAAAGCATTATGTCCGTGTGTAGGTTTGTGTGAGCCCTTCATTTAAGAACTGTGTTTGTTCTGGTGCTTAAAGGTAGGCCTGAAGTTTCTGTAAAATTCAATATATAAGAATAGGTCATAAATAAACAGCATTAATCATTGCTGTAAAAACAAAAATGCTCAATTTCAATGTAATAAACTACATTAATGTTAAAGCAATACGCAGTTCCACGTGATGTTTCACAGCTCACAACACTTTCCAAGATAATGATACTTTTCACATTTTTTATTGCTCATTTTGGTATGTGCTAGGTTCCAAAATGCTTCTATCAACGAGCTACTATGACTAGGTCGTTGATTATAGAACACAATTTAATGGGTTGGACAAGCAATTCCCCGACACTTTTTCCACTCCCGACCGGAACAACGATTTAAATTCAATTACATGTTGTAAATTCCAGTCCATCACTTGTTGTTGTCGTTCTTGATTGCACCACTACCTGCTGCTCTCTTTCTCAGTCAGCAAAGACCTACAATCCGCGCAATCTACCCAAACTAAGGGAAGCGTGAAGGGCAGTCGGGAGTTTTTGTAGCCGCTTCATCGTCACCGTCGTTTTTAGAGCCCTCGGGAACCTTGGGAAACATTCGCGGCTCGTTCCGGTTCACGACTGTAGGGTTCAACTTCACGTGTAAGAACGCATGTTCTTGGTCATAGGCTCTGTTTCCAAGCGAGAGCACAATGATGTGAAATTTAGAACTTTTGTTTAAATTACTTAAACGTATAGAGGCCACAACCCCTGGACCAATGTCCATAGAAAGTACTGGTGGCTTCAATACCCAGCCTTCAGCCAGTTAAACCGCAAGCCACTGTTCGATCATTTTCATTCTTATTGGTGAATGGAATTCTTCTCGATCAACTTTTCACCAATAAAGTTCGCACACTTATCGTCATATGAGTGATAGTTTATATCTAAACATCCTTTCACTATATTTCATGATGATGTAAAGACAAAGTCATTGCAAAGATGACAGTGGGAGGCTTGGTTCAAAGCTGTATTTTTGTACGGGCTAGTACATAATTGTTATTACAAGTAAGCAATTAACGGTCGCGACTGACGGGACGCGGAAGAAGTTGGAAACTTTCTCCACGCACGCTCCGCATCATTCCGATGTCCCGAGGTCCACAATTTCGTGCAAATAACGAATAAGCACCCGGTTTTGCTCCTCCCAGCTTTGTGTTTTTGAGAGTGTTTTCGGTGGTTTGTTATTCTCTCTATTTGCACTCGGTTTCATTAATGGCTATTGAAAGATCGTATCACAACGAATTGTTGCTCCGGACGTCCCAGTGTGTTTGGCGACGTCAAGCACGCTATTGTTTTGTGCCATTTTTTGCTATGTTGCATGAATGCTTAACGCATCATCAGCAGACGGAATGAAGTAAGCTGAACGACAGTCGTACCTTAATTGATTTTTAAACATTATTACCTCAGATGATGGTGGTGTACTGTTTATTAAGCAATTGAAAGGGTAAAAATTAGAAATGTTTGCTTTTATTTAGTCAGTTAGTTTTGTTTGTTGCACATGATCATCAACATCAAATATTGAACAGAATATGTTTAAACATTATTTTCTAATTATGTATTGAATGCTGGAATTTGTTATAATAAAACGTCAGATTTCAATCGTATTTTGTTCTTTGCTTAGTCTGCAATACCTATGTTGAAGAATGTTGACGAATAATTTCCTTTGAGGTAGAAGAATTCCATAATACAGCAACCGTGGAAATAATGATGAAATTTAATTTGAACTCGTCTCACCCCGTATCGTTCTATGACCCTATGATCGGAAAACGAAGCATGAGTGCTTTTTTCCCACCATGGATCATATACACAACTGTCAGAGGTAAAGCTTTATTTGCTTTGGGGATTGAGCCTCGAGGCACTTCCTTCCTTCCTTCTTTTTTGTTGCATCCGACAATGGTGCTACAGTTGCGCCAGTTGTCGTAAAGGAATTCTTTCCATTTCCCATAGCGCCAAGACGACCATAACGGATACGGGCAAAAGAGTGATCGCGAGACGAAACGGAACGAAAGATGGAACCAACCCAGGGAAAGGTGCATAGAAAGGTTGGAATCCTACCGATGCTGGGCTCATAGTTTGCTCCTTTGCTTGCCTCCTTGTTCTATCGCCTTTTATGCTTCGAGCCGTTGTTCCAAAGTCAGCGACATGATGCGCATTGCTCTGATCTAGCGTCAAGAGCGTGTCTGTTGGTGCTGCGGTCGTTCGCCATGCGAGGGAAGGTGTAGGAGAAGAGCCCGATTCTTACCTCGTCACGGCAGGTGGAAAGTGAAGAACAATCTAGGGATGGCTAATGAGTGATTCAGTCACCGCGATACGTATGCGTCACTCGTTGACGGCGATGGGAAAAAAGACGCCAGCCTAGGAATTGGATGCCCTTCGCCCAAGAATCTCGCCTCGGCTATAAGGTGTTAAGAGGTTACGAAAGAGAATCTCAAGAATGTTGAACCGACTAAACTGTCTCGGGGAACTGTGGATGGTCGATGCTGATGCCTTCACTGTTGTTGCACTCCTGCCACACTCCTACAGTTGAGGAATGAGCCGAGCAAAAGGATAGTCTTGTGATTCCATTTGGGTTTTTGTTTCTGTTTCATTTCTACTTGCGTTTCTCTCGATCGCATTGATCCACGGTGAATTGAGATTTTTAGCTCAGCTTTGAAGGCCGCCGAAGCTATTTGTTTCGAGCGTCGGTGGTGAATCATTTTCGATTTCACCGCGGAAAATTGAGCCTAGTAGGTTGGGAAGCCCACGAGCCTACGAGCTATGTGCTCAAAGACCACCCACTTTTGATCAACATGTATAATAATATTTTTCATGAAACTATTTATCGGTTGAAATTATATGACTTATAATAAAATGATTATGTTATTAATGTTTCTGAAACATTTTATGTAAATAATTATTTATTACTTGTTGTTATTTATTACAAGTCGAGCTATTAATATTCATTCATATGAAATAAAGCAGATAACATTATCAGTTGGTTCTTTTCGCGAGTGAAACTTATCTTAAAAGACAACGCTATGTACCATGCGTTTGAACTCATTATTCAAAAGGTCTTCATTGTCAAACTCATTGATGTAGCTACATATATGAGAGACAGAGAGAGAGAGAGAGAGGTGATCGATGGTAACAGATAAACGTGATAAAACTTGATGTTTGATGGTACGACGGATTGGTTCAAAGCATTTTTCCCAGTTGATAGCAAATACCAGCATGTAACCCATGTTCTGTAAAACTGGCCCAGCCCATGTAACCCATGTTCTGTAAAACTGACATAGCCGGTAACAGAGATTGGCTGTTATGAGCACTGAATTTGGTGTTTATTTTCTCATAGACAGTAGTCACTTTATGAAATTAGTAGCCGTGTTTTTGCAACAGTTCCTGTATGCAGCAGAGAGCTTCAAAATTTATGTTTATGCAAAATGGTGTGACCGCCGAGCATTAACATTGGCGGTAACACTGGCTCGGGGAAAATCATTATGTCTCAATACCGTCCCATACCAAGTGGAGCACACTACCGAGTGAAGAGAGGAAGTACAAAAGGTAAACCACCATCCCGCTCATACAAACACCGACATATCTATAGATAGGTGCATCGGTTGTAGATGGCAACCATGTATTGCGTCAAAATGTTGCGGCGTCTGGCTTCATTCCAAAACGTGACCAGAAAGCGATAATTGATCGGTAAACAGGGGCAAAGGGGGAGAAATGAAGAGCCGCCACGTTTGGGTAGTTGGAGTTGGAGAAAAAGAGCAAGTGTTGAAATTGAACTGAAAATCCTCCCTCCGCATGCTCCCGCCATCGGTGTATGATGATGAGATGCAAACACCACGCAGGTTGCTGCTGGTACTTTTGTATACTGCTGGGAAATCGAGAGCCGAATGATGGAAAAGTTTTCAGCCCAGATTATGCATATTTTTAGCCACACACAACACATCAGGCATGGACGGTCAGGAGGAGTGCAGACTTTGATAAATCTGAAGTTTTGTTTTGATGTATGGGGTTATGTATTGCTTCGCGCTCACATTTTGTTAATTGACTGGTAGTCTCAGATAGGTGATTTTCCTCATTTTAATATAAATCATAATTACCAGAAAGGAATTGTTTAAGATGTCAATACCTTCTTTTAAGGTAATTAATAACACCAAAAATGTGCTGCGTTTGTATTCATAACAGTATGACATACATATGTTTAAAATGCTTATTGATTAAGAAAAAGTATGCTTGTATGCTAATTGTTATTGGATCGAGTTGCGTTTAGATATTGACCTCCATTAAATAAGTACAATCTTACTGATTACTTGATGGATTGATTCAAACTTGTAATGCAAATCGTGCGTTTCATGACCTTGGCTAGCGCCATATCGTTGATCAACGGTTACTTTCCACGATATTACCACCAGTACAGCACAAAGACTATGTGGTTTTGCGTATAGAATTTTGTCGATGGAATGCAGATACAGTGCGAGACATTTTCCAATCACTGTCACAGATTAATACGCAGAGGAGCACGAAGAAGTATTAATTTACTCCCTTGGTACGATTCTGTAACGCAACGTTTGTAGAAGGTTCAATTACACTTCTTGTGGGGTTTGCAACTGATTCCATAATATGTACTCTTTTAACGAGGTATCTTAAACCTACGATACGATTTGCTGAAGGAATAGATAATTCACCTTTAATATCTCAAAAATCACATGTTCTAAACAGATCGATGTCGCGCATAGTATTTAAACGTGTGACACCCATGCTCTGCACAATTGTTTGCAAATTACGCTCAGCTGACGTGGGACGCAGTACGTTTTGTGTTGTTCTATGCCACCCAAACGAACGAAGGTCATTTGCATAGTAATTGGGTATTATTGCATTACCACTAGTTCTCGTGCTCGACAATACTTCCGCATTGGTGCAGTCGTGGTGAGTTGGCCGAGTTTTAAACCAAAATGTATTTTAATTCCACAACGATGTCCCACCACTCATATGGCACGTCTCGTGCAGCCTTGAAATAGAATCAGTTGCTGTAGATGCACCTTACTGAAAGAATTACCTTTCGGTATGTTATGTTCAATTCATATTCGTTACATTCGCACATACGTCATTCCACGTTACTGCAAAGCAACCGGTCAATCCCGGGATCCAGCTGAAGCTGTTACAAACGGTGTCTGGTAAACAAGTTTATGATCATTTCTCGGAGTCTCGGAACAATAAACGATCCATAACCACTGAATGATGACCACTACAACCGTTGGTGTGCGGGGAAAACTTGCCCTTCAAAGGCATCTTTCCAGTAAACAAACAATCTATGAGCAACAGAAGATGTTGTTGTTGGTGTTGTTTAATTAGAGAGTGTACCTTCTTTTTTGCCGTACAAGAGATATGGAAACTTACAGTTTTTACTCACACTGCCCTCCAACACTATACTTGTGCCACATTTTCAGCGTTGTCCATGAGGAACTATGTGCTGAGGACGACTCGCGTGTCGTTGAATTTTGCCACGCCATTGACGACACACGCATATCATGTTGCACACGTGTATGGGTGCTTTTCCGCACTGGGATATTATCGATATTATTTGCTGACGTTTATAGGATGTAATCGATGCCGTTTCCCGTCGTTGGTGTTCTATAAACATGGTAATGAAACAAGAGAAATCTTTCAGAATGGCATGGAGCATGACTATTTATGTGTGAAGAGTTTTGGTGATTGAGATTCAGCCTTACACAACTAAAGATAAGATGACATTGAGTTTTTTATAATAAAAATCTGTTCGTTTAAACTGCTGGTAAATCAAGCAATACACAATAAGCTTGTCAGTACAAGCAGGACAGACTCTGTTATAAAAGAAGAATTCCCATGTTTGTGTAGGACAATGCTCTATTCTGACTATCAAGCTTCTTAGTGCAAAGAAGCAGTTGTGCAAGAGCCTGTTCCTAATCCCTCGTTAATTCCAAAGGATGAAACCTCTTTACGAGATTATTTCGGTCATTTGTGGGGCGTAAATCGACTTAGCTGTAGCTATCTGCAACCAACCGCGATGGCATGTGTTGTTATGTGCGAAGGCAAAAACAAACGCAAAACGAGTCACTTGGGTGCTTATACAATAGCCGAACGCTTTTCATTCAAATGAAGCGTTAATGACAAAAATAGTTTCATTGCGGTTGTCGATTATTATCAACGTCAACGTTTGATGTGCTCCAGATATACCGCAAATGTGGAAAACAATCGCAAGACGCAACACACTCATAAGAGGTTCCAAATTGGGCCGCGCGATTATTCCACTGCTGATAATCTATCTTCGTCGTGATTGTTTATAATGTATGAAAATTGTTGCAAATTGATATAAAAATTATGCAAGAAGTTGTTACACATTAAACGCAAACATGTGTTGCAATCAAATGACGCACTTTCAAATGGTTTGTTGATTTGGGAAAGGAGATACCTTCCAACGGTTAAATTATCGCTTGTACATAGGGAGAGATGTCGAAGGCATTTAGCTGTGAGAAATATTGGGTAAATTCACTGGAAGTTAAGCTTTCAATACGTTCTTCGTCTTTTCTTTTGAAGTTGTTAGTACTCTAACCCCGGTAACTTCTCATGATATCGTTGAACTTTAGCAGACAGGGGGCAAGCGGTTTCCAGACTTCATAACCGGTAGCAATTGCATATTTTCCCACAGACAATGGTGCGATAGTGTACCAATGTGAGACACATACACATGTGAGTGTGTGTGAGAGCAAGTGGTAAGCATGCAACCTAGGGGGTAAGCAGGGCAAATATTTGCTCAGGAAATATAGCTCCAGTCGCGTCGTGTCTGCAAAGGTCCGGAACCGGATAAAAGCAATAGCCGTTCCTCGAAACCCGTGCGAGTTTCAAAGCACATCTTCGTCGTGATGGCATTGCACTGGGTGCATTTCCGCAGCCAGGGTTTGTTTGAAAGTGAGAAGATATTTAGACATAGGGGAGCATTTTTTCAGAGCTGCTTGCTTGAAAGTGAAAGCTTCCAAACGAGATTCTTCCAAAAGTTGATGATCAAATAAACTGGATCGATTTAGCTTTTCACCTGGTGTTCATCGCATGTCGTTGGAAGGACTTATTGAGAGGGTCTCGTAAAACAAACCGTAGGGTATTTGTTGGTCAATGATAGAATTAAGTTGTTATTTTGTGCACTATCTGGATGATGCAATACATTAAAGTGACTCAAAAAACTGTAAAAATGTAGTCAAACCCACGTGGAACAAACGAATGAATAAATACACAACATAGCTTTCGCTACAGATTGTAGACATGAGTTGATTTTGAAGAGTGTTCGACAATCAAAGCAGAGGATTTGTCACTGATCCTTTCTATACTTTGGATAGTAGAGTTTTGATATGACGCATTTTGGTAATGATCATACACCGACGACTATACCATCTCTTGAACGCAGTCGAAGGGGAAATGTACGTTCAAAGGCTTACGCAGCCCTGTCTCTCGGGCGTATATAAACGTTGAAAGGCTTATGGCAGTGATTGCTCTCCCCCGTTTTCCCGCCCCGTTAGCCTGGCATCCGTGCAGCGCACATACCGAAACCGGATGGCTCGAATTGAGATTACTTCCTTCTATCGCAGCATTTCTATCGATGCTTCACGTGCGTTGGTGTGTGCTCAATTGTGCTTCTCCTTTTGAGCCATCATTCGATTTGAGACGTTTTCCTCTAGTGCTGGGTGGATCATGCAGCGAGTGCAAAGATAAAAAAAAACACACACACACACACACACACACACACACACACACACACACACAAATGCACACACTTGTTCGTCTATTGCAGGCTCAACATCTTTCAAATGTAAGGAAATTAGCAATCATTATAACTCAATATTTGAATAGATGAATGGTGTTGGATTTGTTACATTTTCAACAGCACCGGTGCGCCGAGCAGCGCGTGGTGCGAAATTTGCTTTTGCTCACAGCACACATACACACGTTCGGAGAGTTGCACAAATGTTTGTTCAAATTTTGATATACATGTGCATACGAAACGCTGAGAAAGAAAAATTGGAATTGAATGATGAAATTGTACACAAAATTGCTTCATCAATGGTTAAATTATAGAGCTAGCTGGGTGAGTGTGTGAGATATGAAATCGGGGTAGAAATGGGAAGAACAATAAATAAAGAAGGTTTCATACAATCGAAACGTTGATATGTTGTGTTACAACACTAAACATCATCTGCATTCCGTACAGCTCTATTGATTGATAGTTTAACATCAAAATCCTTCATTTAAGACATTGCTTTCATTGCTCTTCATTTAAGCATCAAACAAAAACAGTGCTGCTTGTTTAAAAAATGTTTGATTGTTTTGTTTTGTTGTTGAAAGAAAATACAAAAGTATTGAATGAAATGCATTGGAATAATTTAGTTTTCTTAACACTACTGGAGAAGGCTTCATCATCATACAAGACAAGCATTGACTGGCTTAGTTCTAACTCAGGCATGACAAGAGCAAGCTTGAATTGAGCAAGGAAAAGTTAGGTGCCCTAGGATAAAAGACACTAATACTAGCATCCTGCAATTAATCTGTTGAATATTATTGCTACTGTGCATGCTGTGCTGATTGTGAGATGAATTTAGCCATTCACGTATCGGCGCTTGCTTGTACATAATGCACTCAAATGCATTTTGTAAAAACATACGAACGGAGAATGAGGAAGAGAAAGGTGAGAAGGAAGAAAAGAGAAGACTGACAAAACGTGAATAGAAAATAGCAACAGCGTATGAAACATATTCGCCAGAGCAGGACAGTACGCACAGCGTTCGCCGGGTGAAAACGCCATTTACATGGCTTTCCTTGCGTTTGTTTGCAATGGAAATAATTTATTACTACGTGCTTGATATCACAACAGGAAGGAGCAGCTACCCAGCGACAACGTGCTAGGTAAAGGCAGTGCCGAGCAGTAGACTACAGCGGAAGCGGCGGGGAGCTTCATTTCTAAAACTTGAAACCTGATCAATTATCGCCTCCGGCTGTTGGAGCAGCAAACGCTGGATGCACCGCGGCATGCGGCATGTGAAAATGCGGAGCAAACGCATCGCTGGATGATGCATTTTGAGTTGCTTGCATTTTCCATCCCACAGCGGCTGGGGTTGTTTGTGGAAAGAATTCGCTTCCGCAACCGGAAGTGAAGGGAAATGCGCGTCAATTCTTTCGATCCAGAGTTTTGAGAGCTGATTTATTTTTTGTGCTCATACATCTACATCATACCCGTCTACCCCGTGCGCCGTGCTCTACTCGTGATGTGCGCATCAGCTCGGCTTCCCGCTTGATTTCGCGCATTTTGTCAAACGAGGCATTCCTCGGCTGCTGCATGACGACTGCATTGGTGTCGGGATTTTTAAAAAAAACCCGTGGTTAGAAAACGCTTCACCATTCCGTGGTTGGTATAGTTGATTTTTACTTTCTTTTTCAATTTCCACACACTGAACTACGAACGACCTCAAATGAATGGGTGCAAAAAAGTGTTCGGAGACCCACACTACGTCACACTGGATGGCACAAGTGACAGCTCATTCTGGGGAGCATAGGACCATTTCATAGAATGCATCTCGCTTTGGAGCTTTTGTTAGATTGATTTTTCGTCATTTTTCCTACAACATCGAAATGTCTATTCTTGCAGATTGGAGCACCGTACCGTATCGGGTTTTGCAAATCACTTCCTGTGGTGGTTTTTGTTGTGGCTGCTGTCGAAAAAAAAGAGATGCACCAAATATCTGCACTGCACATTCGCGTATCGTGGTCCGTGTATCTGTATGCTGTTGCATTGCAAGCTCCAGAAATGGTACAGCTGCAGCACCACTGTTAACGTTTGCTATTTTCATCTAAGTGTGTGTGTCTGTGTGTGTGTGTGGGTGTGTTGGTGTGATACTCCGTTCACGGCTGTTGCGTTCACAGTCAACGCAGCGTGACCGCGACAACCGTCAAACTACTGATGTCCTTTTTTGCTAACCGTGATGAGCACAGAGAACGTGAAAATTGCAGAAATCTATTCGCTGTTTGTGTGAGTCGTTGCCCAAACGAATTGCGGAACAGGGCAGTTGTGTGTGCAAATTGTGACCACAGAAAGCGGTAGCACAATAAAAAAAAGTGGAGCTGAAAAGTTAGGACACAGTGAAATCAGCCAAATCATCGACAGAATGGAGCCGGACGAACTAATCACGATTCGGGTCCAATACCTCGTGGACAGTGACCCGTTCAACAGTCTGTCCATGTATCCGATTCCGTCCCGGGCTCCAGTGTTCTCGTTCGCCAGTGCCGTACCATTGGCAACGCAGCTCGGAGCGCTGCTGCGCCATCTCGGTGCTCCACAAAGGGTAAGCAATGTTAAAACCGTAATGCGGTAGTCTATTAGCAATGGTGGTGGATTGTTTGTAGCTACAAGCAATGTAGATAGTGTACTAATAAGCAGTGCTGCATTAAGCGTTACAATCGAAGTATTTAAAGATCGTCACGTTACAAACTCAAAGTACAACTAGCAACAACATATACGAATTGAGTCTTCAAATATTGTTCGCTATTTAGCTACAAAAAATATTGCTCTAAAATAGTAGATTTGGGAACAAAAAATCGATACCAAATTGGCGCCATTATCCTATATTCCATTACTTGACCATCGGCTCTTCCGCAAATTGAATCCATACGGTTAGATAACATCAAACACACACACACACACATCTGCCGATCAACCATTCATAACGTTGGATGGTTTGTGGCAAAGCGGTACGACCCATTTCCCGCACGTCGACCATAAAATTCAATGATCGGTACGCATAGCCGAGGTGTATGCCGTGGAGTTGGCCTTAGTGTACAGCAAGATTCGCGCAAGAAACATTGAAAGACAATTCGATTGTCGAGCTCGAGCATCAGTTTCAGTTGTCCGTTCACGTACAAAGCTTCTTGTTGCTGCTTCTTTCGAAACGTTTGTTCGTATTGGGTCACGTTTCTTGGTCGGTTGAAAGCGGCAGAGAAGCTGCAGCGGTAGCGGCAACTCTGCATGCAGCCCCTGTGCACGGAAAAGGGGGAAAAGCACGTTGCGTTTCGACTTCCGGCTCCGGGGCTGTTGGACAATTTTTTGCCGCCTTGCACGTGGGGATCGGCTGGCGTGGATTCGCACACACAAACTCGGAGAAGAAAATTACGAAGTTTCCATCCGTTTTCGGTAGCGTGTCGGGCGTTAATTTGCGAAAACAATAACAATAAATTGCACGGACGGTTGGCGTTCGTTTGTGCGGTTTCTTCTCCTTTTTGTTGTCCGGATTCGCTAACACCTCCCCCCGTTAGGGCTGAGGTGCACGGGGACTACAAACTAAAAGGTGACAGAAATGCCACGGTGCCTATTGGTAGCAGTGGCTAATGCTGGGAGATTGGTGAATTTGTCGCGAATATTGTCACTAATGGATTGTGTTTACTTTTTATGGAACGAGCGTTTACAAGAGCCGTACAACGGGAAGGAAAAGAGAAGAGCGTGGCGATGTGAGGTCTACGATGCTGCGATTGGTAAAAGTGGTGCAAGTTCCTGTACGACAAGCTGTTGCTGAAGAAATGATTTTATTGCATGCAAAACATGCGATGGTACCAGGGTGTTAATGGGTTACCTGAACGTTTGATATGCAATCGTGAATTTAGACGAATGTTTAGCTAGACAGGATGTGCGTTTGCCTAAGGAAAGCCTAAGGAAGTTTAATAAAAATGAAGTAATGTGCAATTTTATGACGGCGTTACACATTTTTAAACCAAAACAAAAACACATACCAGTAGATTATTTCAAAGTTATTTTTTCATTCACCTCAAGATATGGCAGTAAAAAGTAAAAGTTTTGCTATAAAATGGTTAACTTGCTACTTAAGTTTTGAACATAATGAAGATGGTTGCGATCCAAAGCAGCTAAATCGTTGCTTATTTCTATCGCACCGTAAACACATCTTTATCTACAATCGTCAGCTTTTGTACAGCATAAAATAAGATTGCAAAGACATGATAGTTATTGTTTAACGCAGCGCGAGTTCTCACTTTTGTCAATATAACCGCAAGGGCGCTTGCATCTAGATGTTTTGGTTTTAGTTCCTATTGAAATTCAAATAACACACACACACACACACACACACACACACACACACACACACACACACACACACACACACACACACAATTATACTTTACAGCATCATCTTGAGACGATCGTTCATTCTGGCGCCTACTTAGTTACCTCATCATTGGTAACGAACTACTATCGGTGGAAAATCTATATAGCAGCGTTGGCCTACATTTACTGCACACGATCCCATCGAGCACCGTGCAGTGCGAGTGAAAATCGTTGTTTTCGCGCTGACCCCAGCGTCGACCAGGCGTAGCGAATCCATCCGCCCGCATCAGATTGATGTATTCGATCCGTTCGTTAGCGCGCCGGATCCAATGGCGAATGGCAGCGTTTCGGAGGCGCACACTCTATATCCGATGCCAAACGCCGATTGCCAAAGTTGCATTGCGCTGCGGTGAACGTTGTGAGGTGATCACGCTTCACGCGTAAGATTTATTTTCGGCCTTCCGGATGGGTGGGTGACCGTTTGCTTGAGGACAGGGAAGCACCACCACCAGGGGAAGGGACAGGGGCCGTCGTCGAAAGGCATAAACCGGCTCGTGCAAACGGAAATGCGGTACCCGGTCTTCAGCACTGGAACTGCTTTCGTCACGCGTACGTAGCATTTAGTGTATGCAAATGACGGTCACCGGGTGGATATCGCCGGTTACATAAAAGAAGAAAACGGCGCAATCCATCAGCAAACCGCGTACCGTGTATTGAGGTGATCGATTGAAAGTGAGTACGAATTCAATTAAGCTGTTTGGCTAGCTAGCAAAGACATGCCGGCCGTCTGGAGGCAACAACGGTACACACTTGATGTACGTTTTTACGTCTTCATGGTTGACGGTTTCTTTTTCGTCAACAAAAGCGAAACTTTGCACTATCTCTTTCAAACCGGATGTTGTTTGTTACACGTTCCAAACGACACACTAACTTGTGGCAACGTGCAACACTGTCCTCTATGCGCAGGAAGATGAAGTAGCTATTTGAACAATAATTGATATATTGTAATTGAAATATATTTATATTAAGTTCATTTTTTTATTTGTTAAAATACATAAATTACTTGAAAATTATTTTACAATATTGGTAAAATTTCAATACATAAAGTACAGCACAAAAACAATCACTTTGCATACCCCTAATTTCCACAAGCCCTTAGGCTTTGAATCTAACTTTTCCCAACTTTGCCACCACTCCGATCGATTGCATCGTTTCTCCGGCGGTTTGAAACTATCGCTTACCATTCTTCCGGAGACTAGCTTAAAGAAATGAATGTCGGAAGGTGAATCACGACATGCGCGTCCTCTCCCCCGAATAGTGCCCTCCTTTCGCTAGGCAGATATCGCGTTGCATCGCGGGCTCGAACGCTCCTCAGAAGATGTTCAGTTTTCGCGAAGCCAACCGAACAAACGATCGCTCATTCGCTTCATCTATTACAGCATCGCATCATTACGCGCATCGAAACCACAACAAGGGGTTGCCTCGGGTGTGAGAGAGAATGGGCATGAAATAGGTCTTCCTCCTCCCCGGTGGCGCTTCTAGCGAGGAATCGCTTTGCACGCCATATGGGTGGGCTTTGCAGTGAACTGGTGGCTTCTGGTGTCGGAGGTCTGCTGCAAATCATAATAATGACTCAGTTATGTGGCGAGTGCACACACGAACATACATACAAACACACGAAAGTTGGGAAGTTGGAAGCTTAAAAGAGCCTCCCAATCCATGCTCGATGTAGAATGCGTAGATGCACGGCAGTACTGCCCCGCGTCGGTAGGCAGGGGAGGTGACGGTTACATATAATTAATGGCACCTTAGCTGAAATCGAAAGCTAGACATCACTCTGGTACAAATAGCTATCGTCTAGTTTCGATTTCAATGGGCTCCATCGGTGATCATTAGAACGGGCGGCGTATGAAAAAGCAAATCATACACGGCCCAGCGTATGAGAGTATGCTGTCGAAGATACGTAACAAATTCACATACGGTACGGTTTTGTAGGGCCATCATCGAAAAGTAAAGTTGTGGTGTGAATAATATAATTTCTTTCTTTTTTTGCCTCGGAATAAATTGTGTAATACTGAGCATTTCCGTGGAAATTAGAACTAATTTCTATCGTATTTGATTTATTTCTAAGTCAATCGTATTTTACAAAGACTTTTGGTAAAAGATTGTTATTCAAATTCATCACTTTCGTTGTGTCTATTATTGTAATACAAGAGTGCGTACATGCTCGCTAAGAAATGATAAATATTGGGCTTTTTGCTTTTGTTTGTTCGGTTACCGTAAATAACACATATTTAATCGCAGTATTTTTCATAGTTCATTAGCTGCAAAAGTGCCGGGATCGTAACGAACAATGCCAATGGAGGAAAACACAACAACAAAACACTCCTCGTGGGAATGATTGTTCCCTTTTTTGCTGTACAAACTGCTAAAATTTCGGCCGGATTATGCATGACATTAATTATAAAGGGCTAAAGAAGTGTGTTTTCCGTGCTGTCAGAATGTGATAAATTGTTTTATCACTTGCATCCTGCGCATAAACCATGCTTGGCCATATCCGTCTTGTATTGCATTTCACCGCTGCGGTCAGCGGGCATGAAGCAAACACTGTGGCTTCAAAGACAATAATAAAAAAAACACACACACACCACACAAACGCACCGAACCGTTGCGAGCGCATCGCTTTTCCCATATCGCCGGTGACCGGTGCACTCATTGTACCATTCGGAAATGATCCAGTTGCAGTGGAACGATTTATGACCTTCACCGGTTTACGGGCAGATCGTCCGAGCAGCCATCCGAAAGGTCTCGCTGGCAAAGGGGAATGCGTACAAAAATGGCGTACAGTGACGCGTTGGTTGGGCTGTTTTTTTTTTTTTGTGTGCATGTACCTTCGTTATTGTTGTGCTGTCTCGGAAGCTCCGGTTATTACAGTTTCCAATTTTGGGATGCACTTTGTTGTTTTCTCTCGTTCGTGCGAATGTTTACAGACACTACCGGGAGCGGCGCGGCAGATAGAGCTAATATTCATTTTTCAAACCGTGATGAGCAAAAAAGAGGCTACCTCGTCAAGGTGCTCCGAAATATGAGCCTACGTACCATAAAATTAAATAATAAATTTTCATTTTCATTCACCTTGGGAAGGTTTCGCTATGGTCAGACTGCTGGGGATTATTACGAGCAATGCTGTATTCACCGAGAGCGTGAATCCACCCGTGCGACTAAATGCATCAAAATAAATGTAAAATAGGAAAGCTCTCGAATTCATATATGTACATATCTCTTGTGCTTGGGATCAATAAAGCGATTATTACATACGGCAAAGACGCGCAACGTTGAAATAACTTTAACAATTGCACATATTTGTAAACGTGTTGAAACTGTATAAAATGGACTGCAGTCCGAATAATACATGGTTTTCGAGGATTATATAGACATGTTCAGCGAGTTGTAGATTCGTTCAGGCATATAATAGACTCTTTCAGCGAGATATAGAATTGTTCGGAAGTAGGTGTAGACATGTTCGGTTATACTGTAGAGCTGTCACTTTCGTACCCCTTGGACCGCAACTTGCATCATCCTCATCAGAAGGTAAACAAACGGTTTTCGAAAAAATATGCTTTTTTCAAATAATTTATGTCTTCAACAGCTTGGAGAATGATTATTAGCTACTTTTAGGACTTTTAAGAATGTAAAATTGAACCCTGCGGCACAGTGTGTAAACAAAACAAATGACAGCTCTACAGAATCGCTGAACATGTCTACGCCTACTTCCGAACAATTCTATATCTCGCTGAAAGAGTCTATTATATGCCTGAACGAATCTACAACTCGCTGAACATGTCTATATAATCCTCGAAAACCCTGTAAGTGTAGGTCGAAATACTTCGTCGGCAAAATTTGTATTTCAAATATATGTTGAAATTTTTATATTGATTATCTTACGTGTTGCTTCATGCATATTTTAAATTAATTTATATAATACTTTTCAATTTACCCTTTACTCGACAGCTTGATGATGCGGCGCTACAAGTATACAAAGACGGAGACTATGGAGCATACCTCGATCTGGAATCGTCGCTGGCCGAACAATCCGAAGATATTGAAGGGCTCAACGCAAAGTAAGTTAGACAAACGCGTAGTTTTCCCATTTTTACCCCTACCTCAACCTGTTATCATAACCATGCCACCAGTTAAGGATGAATTTAAATTGCTCTCGCTGGCATCCTTGCCGGATCACTTCCGGCGAACGGGATTGTTGAGCTAATTGCAACGCATTAATTTCCCGCAAAAGAATGGCGCGAAAATTGTGTGCTTTCTTCATGCGAATCTCCAGCTTTCCTGCTGCTGCTGCCTAACTAACACTGTATGCTGCTACGGTAGCATCCTACTTGAGTCCACTTTCTCACTGTTCAAGTTTTCTTTCAAATAGTTGAAAAGTTTAGCCGGTAGTGCAAGCTCTTGGGCGATAGTTTGCAACGACTTCGTTTTGTGTTGTCACCAAAGTTGGATCTGTTGGAGGATGCTTTTTCAAAAAAAAATATCACATTTTCTTTTGACACTTTGTACCACCTTACGGATCAGTTTATGCAGAGCAGTTTTGGTAGAGTGTGCTAATGACGCAAGTGGCAATAAAAAGACACTCCTTTTTTCTGGATATTGCTAGAGTTTGTGTAAGAAATTGCACGATCATTTGGCGAAGAGTTGAGAATGTTCTTGAAGTTTTTGAGTTTTCAAATCGGATTGAAACTTATTTTACCATTCTTTTAAGGCAGTCAGGATTTAAAAAAAAACCAGGGTTGAAACACTAATTGGATAATAGTTTTCTGGGCACAGTAAGCACAGTACACATTAATTGCTGTTACATTGTTCACGAACGTGCCCGATGTAACAGAATTTGCTGAAGTTAATAAAAGAAGAATCTTACTGCATGGTTTTAATTAAACTTTGAGTAAACAATTCAGAAACCCCTGACAGGCTGACTGACTTTTCCCGCCCGAAACGAACCCGTCCCTTACTGACTGCTCCTCCAGCTCCTACAGCTAATAAACTGTAGTATTTATGAGTTTCTTTTATCTGATTTTATTTTCATTTACGTACACTCACAGCCGCAAAAACTCACTGGTCGTCCGTACGCAGCTCAGCGTCCGAGTTCACTCCATTATCGGTAAGTCTGCAAGAATTATTACACACCGGGGCACGTTCTTTTCATGTGCACCACAGGGTGAAAGCCATTCGGGTCTTCCGGTGACCGGGAATGACAAAACACGTTGCCCTCCTAAAAACGGTCATAGGTCCATCCGTGAGAGCGTGCAAGGCACTTTAAACGAACAAGAATCATATTCCTTTCGGCCGGCCGGTACATCTTTGTCGTCTTGGACATATCGTGACGATGGATACGATGGGAAAATGGGATCTCGGGAAATCGTGCTCCGTGCTTGAGGTCATAAATGTTTATGGTATATTGGGATGTTTAGATGTTTACGGCACGGCCAAACAAGTTAATTTTACCTCTCAACGCCGCAATGTAAAAACGTTGCAGTTCAAAATGTACTACAAGCTCATATCGATCGATTATTAGAAGTAGACAAAGTGTACTTCTTTTGTTATAACATATCGAGAACAACAATAACAGCAACATACTTTTAATTTCACAATCCGAGAAATTTAACCAATACATTCTGCATGCAGGAGGAAGTAGTCTTCAATCCGGTTAGTAGGGTTTCCGTTAGACACAAAGGATGGTTGTTTTACGATATGTCCTTAAAAAAATTAAAGAACCACTGTCCTTGCCTCAACAAGACGCTCAACATTTCCTTGAAGACAAAGAGCATTCCACAGTCAAATTCCGCACGGATTAGTTGTTCAGAAGTTACCTACCTTTTGCTACCAGCACACCAGGAAAGAAAAAGGACAAAGAAATCGGCACACACTGGCTGTGACGCCAGGCGTAGCCATGTCAATCGTCTGCATAACTTAGTTGTTCCTTCTTTGATGTTTCACTCAATTAACTCCGGACGTTACGTTCGAGTTTTTGGATTCGCTACGCCACACCTGGGTGTCCCGGATGAATTCCTGCAGCTAACTCGATCGAACCCTACCGAATAATGGCTTTCTTTTCATCGCAACATAATGCTGCAGAAATGCTTCCTTTTCTGTTGCTTTTTGTTTGTGTTGGTGTTATAGTAGTTTGTGAGCAGCACCGAAGACTCTCGGGCGGTTGGCGGAAAATCGAAGTGATGTATCGAAGCCATTGGTATTGGAACGTCACCGGCCCGGGGCATAAGACCCCCGAAACGACAGACGTTGGCCAGGGTTTTTGTGTTTATCCTTATTTCGTTATCCTTTCTTCCACATATATGGGCTCGAACCACAGTCATGGTTTTGCATCCTTCCCCAAGGGACAATGAAATGTAAATAAAATTTAAATTCGTTACTTCAATCGTTGGGATGGCCGAGTGATGAAATGGAACGGACGGTCCGTCACAACCCGGCAAGCACGTTGGTTGATAATGTAATAAAAGCATCCTAGCCGTACGGCATGTCGCTTCAAAAGCCTTTATTCTCTGCACCATTAAAAAGGATCATAAAATATGATTATTTGTTCTTTGATTTGAATAAACATTTCAAACTCATACGTTTTGATGGACAGTTTGATGAAAGGAAACAGTGGGCAAATGCCAGTTTTGCGCATTGAAGATGAGAATATTTGACCGAAAGTTGGAGTAAAATACAGACGTTCATTACACCATCGGGTACGCAACAGGTTTATCCATCGACAATTTACGAAAAACGTTTTTGCCACTCGACACACAGACGAGCTACCATACCCATAGCTACCTAACGTTCTGGCCATGTTCGGTTTCGATGCTTCCAGTAGCACAGTTCCCTCCGGGGTTAGAAATAAAATTTATTCCATTCCATTACTCCAAACGCTTCGCACATTCTGCTGCATGCGAATGCAAATGCATCAACAACAACAACAACTGCCAAAAAGGCCATCCCATGCAGGCGCTGATCGTTCCCAGGATGGTTTGAAACCGCTTGCCATAGCATCCTGCACCATGGAACTACCCCAGCAAATGTAGTCCTATCAAAATCGGCGTATGGGCGTAAGCGGGCTTTGCAAAGCACTGTAATGGTTCTATCAAGCATCCCATTCTGTCCTGGGAAGGATATGAACGCAGGTCTGCTTTTTGTGCCACCACAATTTGTCCCAGTACGCTTTTCGCTCGATGGGGGCAATGAAGTGGTTTGGCGCAGAATGTAGAAGCTGATAAATTTCCAATTTCACTTTGGCGGTTTTGCAGGCGCACGCTTTGGCTGTACCTACTGACCTCTAAATCACTATTAGCGCCAGTGGTGCTTAGTGTGTGGTTTCCAAAATTGATTATCTACCCATTTGTGCTACACGTTCGACTTAATTTGTACGCCACAGTCTTGTTAAAAGTGGACAGCTTTGCCTACAGGGCGTCGACAGCATTGAACCAAGAAGTATAGTACCGATTGGCCTCCCCCAAACTAAAGCAACCATTTTGTTTCTTTGAACTGGTCTTTTCATGAACGCTCAGGAATACTTCTTTATCTTGTTTATTTGCGAAAATCCAAATTTGCTGGTTAACCAGAACATTGTTAGGGACACGTTTACTGCTGAAATTGACCAGTAAAATAACAGTTAAGACTAATCGTGCCCTATCATTAATTACCGTTTGATGAGGTTGTGTACACACCAATACCGAAAAGTCATGCGTAGAGAAGAAAGTATGGAACGAATCTTACGAACGAATGGATAGTTGGGAGGGTAGAGAGTGAGAGAGGGAGTTAAAGAGAGAAAGATACAGAGAGAAAAAAAAACATAACACAACACAGTACAACAGCATCGGCCGCTTATTCTATGCCCACACCGCCCACAACGCAATCAATGATCAACAAGCATCAGCAGTTTTGATAGCTCATAACCATTTGCTTCCCGATAGGCCCGATGGAATCGCGGAAAAGGAACAACCGAGGAAGCGAAAGAGGTCGTGATGCTGCAGACTATGGTGTGTCATGGGCCGTGATCGTCTCGTCGTTCGCGTGTCTCCTCGCCGCTGAATCGATGTTTTGTTATGCTAATTAGGCAATTATCGCTATCGAAAGAAAACATAACCATCGATCGGTTGGCATTCGGTCATAAATTCATACGAATTCAACGAACCGAACACGGCAGGACTTATCCAGGCCTACCCTCGTGCGTTTGCAGCTGATTCTGGCTTGACCTGTCTTTCAACCATTATTATGCTGATGATGCTCCTGCTGCCACCCCTTTGCTACCACTTACGCCGCTGGTGCGAGTGATGCCCCGTCGGAAGATGAGGTTGTTGTATGGAGTGATCATTATGAAAATGGTAATACGCATGAAGTGTTACGCCGGGCTGACACTGTGCTTCATTCACTGCCTTATTGACTCATTGCTTCTGTGGTGTCTAAAAGCGCATCATGTTGAACTTCGGTTCTATTGCAACTGCTGTAAGAGTGTTTGCATAAAATTGTTTCGCAACACAGCACAATCGTAGTCACATGGGTGGTCGTGGGTATAAGTGTTGATGGATTCTAGAAGTGGCCATATCCTTCTTAAACCAATCGCTACAACATTTGCTGTCGAGGAATGTTCGGTACTCATGCCATTCACTAGGATAGCAAAGGTTTCTCAGCAAACTAGACTTCAAATCTCTTTGTCAAGTGTGAATTTGCATACAACGCTTGTGCAACATTTTAACAACAACAAAAACACTGCAACACTTCTCTACTACATGCGGTGTATTATTTTACATTATATAGTTATCTATATTTTCTCTATTCATGTCTAATCCTGCAAATAAATAAAATCGCTTGAATGTTATACAAACATGAAAATCATGCAACAAATGTTACTTTCATGTGACTATAAAATACATTATTGTCATAGTCACACCAAATAAAACCACATAATTTAATTTCGTTTGGAGAATATATGCTGGCCACATCGTAGGGGTCACATGTGTGCGGTAACCTCTAAGATATTTGAGCAAACACACGATGCCGTGTACAAAGCGACAGCTAATGATGATGTCAGTGAGCAGCAGCTTCGTTTATCTACGCATACAACTCTCGAATGTATGTGTGATAGCCTTCCCAAAGTTCCATTGTACCTCTGTACGGCTTTGTCTTAAACAAACACGACCCCAAATATTCACCACGTCATCCTATCTTCGGCCTCCCTCTCGGAGCTAGTGCATCCAACGGCAACGGTAGCATGGTTTGCCCGCATGTTTGCTTTTGGCTCCACTCCCAGCTGAAGCTGCCGAATTTTGCAGCTCCAGTACCCACAGGGCAAAAGGAAATTGCAAAGTCCAGCGTCACCGATTAGCTTCATTCGGTATTCTGGCGTCGAAATCGATAATAATGCCTCTTGAATACGTTGATCGACTTGCGGGTGAAGATTGCGGATGAGAAATAAAGCAACCGGAGGAGGGGGCCCGATGGACGATAATTTGAGAATTTCCAACGCAATATCTGTGCCTCCTTCCGTGGATGGCACGGGTGGGTAAGAATATTCTAGTTGTAGCCATCGGGTCGATAGTACTAAACGGTACTTTATTAGCAACGAACAGTGATGATAGTTTGGTGGGATTTGCCCTTTCAAGGCGAGTAATGATCGGGTAGAATTCACAAACGTAACAGGGCAGCTGTGTAGTGGCCAGTACGTGATGGAACGTGGCGCCACAATGTGTGAGGTACGAAAGAAGATATCAATCGAAAAAAGTGCTCCAGTGGGAATAACGGAAGTGCCGTGGCTTTCGGAAGATTCTTGCACGAGCCTGTGAATTTCGCTATTCCCATAGCTTAAAAGACGTTAAATCCTGGCCGTTAGCAGTCCTGGGTGTTACTATCAATAGTGACTGTGTCAAATTCGACCGTATACGTGGGTCACAATAAACACGGACATAAAACTTACCCAATGGCTGTACAGATTCGGATGAAGAGAATGAGATTTGAGCTTTTGGGATGAATCAACAAAACTGCAACTCATTCAATCAGTGCCCGTAACAAGACATAGTTTTTACGAGTACATTCTTGTGGGAGCTTAGTGAAGCTTAATGTTTTTTGTCGCTCATGTTTACCACCATGATTCTCTTAATTCTGGTCAATAATCTCATCGTTCGATTTTTGATCCTGATATACCTGTACCAAAATCAGCGCGAAAGGAACTTTTGAGACGCGGATTATCTTTGCAAATAAAAAGCTTCGTTCCCCACGAAAGCGAATATCAGCGAGCAGAAACGTGCCAAGGGAAAGAATTAACACCCCTTCAACAGCCCTTACCCGGAGCATGTGTTTTTATAATAAAGTGAGGTTACGTGCTTTCACTAATCGATGGCAAAAACTCCGGCTATCGTTCTGTTCGCTTTTGCCGTGCAGCTTGTACGGTAGCTGGCTAGCGTAGGGAAAATTCCTGGCCAGTTTTTTTTCGTCTTTTTTTTGTCTGTTAGCTTATGGAGCCGTGGAAGAGACTAGATACGATATGCCGGACACGGTTCAATCGTAACAGATGGATGGCTTCATTTGGGAAGTGGCTTCAGTGCCGCGTTGAACGGAATTATGAAGGTCCAGCCATACACTATGATTATTTATTAGCAAACCAGGGTGGCAATTATGTCGTCCGTTGCCGTGTGTTTGTTTGCCAAAGTTTTAACATACAAGTAAAAGTCATGTTTGGGTTGATGGCAGATGAAACTTTGGGACACAGCTAATTGGTTCATTTTTGAGAGTGAGAAAAATTGATAAATTTTCATTATATTGCGCTACAATCGTTTCATACATTCACTCACTTCACAGTGTAGTAAATTTGGTTTTACATATGTCAAAATTAATCACACAGTGAAGCATTGTTAAACACCGCGCACAACATATAATTGAGCAGTACTATTGTCTTTGAATGACTCATTCGAGATGATTGGCTCATCGTCTCGTCTCCGCTTGTGTGTACACACGGTACTGAAACGCAAAGCACTGAAACGACCCAAATATTTACCCGCCGAAGTTTGTTGTCGGATGCAAAACACTGTACAGAGTGCTCGATGAACCATTCCATTTGAAACCGTTTTCAAATGCGCTGTTGAGAAAGGGCTTGAGCAAGGTCAGTGATGGTAAACAGTTTTAAACCGTTGCACTCCTGAAGGGGTAGCAATTTGTGTTTATGATCATTTTACTCTGGTAATGTCGCAAGTACTAACACACTCGCCGTGCGCTGACCCAGTCAAGGTGAATGTAGCTCATTTGCTTTTGTCATGCACAGATCAATCTTCAACATTTTGTTGTTTAAAACAATCCATTACTCTTAATTTAACGGGAAAACATTCCTCTTTAACCATTCTATCTAAAAACGTTGGAAAGCTCCGAGCATAACTTTACTTCCTACAGCTTCAAGCGTTTGTTAAGTGTGTCGATATACCGAAAGGGTGCTTCGTGCACAGTCAATCACGTCGCGTTTTGCTGCTTGATTTTTATTTTTATGTTCGTTCATGTTTTCTCCAGATCGTGGTCTCCAATTGAACGGCAGTCCGTTTGTGTTGTGTGCACGTGTTTTTGAGCAAGGGTTTTCCTTTTTCTTGTCTTGCTTGATGCTCGGTTGGAGTTAAGATTTTTTCTCTCTACAACCATTTAGTGTCGGTACACTTTTAAAGTTTGTTACACAAACACTTTTAAAGTTTGTTACATACGTTCTTAAATTTTTTACAAGCATTTGTTAGGCTTATAAGATTTTACAAAACTTGTATGAAAACTTATCGTAACATGTGTTTTAAGTTAGTAAAAGAGCCAACTTTTTCAACTTCATAAACTTGTACTGTATCGTCACTGTAATTCAAAGAGCCGCTGCCGTAAAGCTTCACCGGAAACATTCTCCAATGAATTGCATGAGAGAAGGAAAAAAGCTTCAGGAAAGTGCCTGCTTTCCTTCGCTAGTCCTCACGAGCAAATGACATTTTTTCATCGCACTATTGCAAGCTCCGGCAAGCCCCGAGCTCAACCGTCTATTGCATTGCCATTCCGTTGCTATGGTAGCTGCATCTTTCGAAAGCGCTAGACGAGAGAGGCCAGGCTGCTGAGGACGGTGCTGATGAGCTCGTTGACCATTTTGGTTGACAGCTCGTGTGCTGTGGGAGAAAAAAGAAAGAGACGAAGAAAAAGCAAGACTACCTGCATTTACTGCAACGATCGGCAAGACTGGGGTTGTGCAAAGCTGACGGAGGAAGATGTTTGTCTGGTAGTTGCAATCGAGGAAGCTGTGAAAGGCTTTGGGTGGCTTCGATTTCGCTTTACACAAACCGACAAACATAACTGCGCCAAATGCCTTTAAATGAATGAACTTGAACTTCTTCGCCCGGTTTCGTTTCGACCGGCAGACTAGAAATCTTGTGCCACACTTCTTTCGCCTATTCATGCTATAGTTTTGTCTCCACGGGTTTGCTTTATCTATCTCACGCGGTTTTTTTTCTTTACGGATAACAAGACAGACGCTGTTCCCGTTGATTAGCTGAGTGGCAGTATCGTTCAGAGGATTGGAATTTCAGGTCTCGCGTCATGCGACAGTTAGCGGCATTCATGTGACTACCTTATGGTCTATGGTACAAGCAATCCATCTATGTGCATACCTAGGATTAGTCTGCTTTAGGCTTAGTTTCCGTCATAGACTGACCATGTTGCTAGAAGTTTTTATTAATCGCTACATTTTTGCTTCTTTTTCCTGCTATGTCACACACAAACCAAGGTCGACATGTTCAACAAGCGACAAATATTAATATAATAATATAACTTTTGTTAAAAAGGAACAAACTTCATGGGTATTTTTACATAATGAAAATTATATACAAACCGGAAAGTAAAACAACGAATTAGCGTTTAGATTAAAGTTATCTTTGCACAGTTTTTGGCGCCCTGAATCTATATACCACAATCAATGACGACCATCGCAGCAGTAATGCATCGTAAACAATGCGGTGCTCAGCAAAATATTATGGCCTTTTTTATTACCACGGTTTGATACCATCCCATTCTTATCCAATATCCATCGATGAATCCATTATTAAGAAGATAACAATCCGGAACATCGCGTTCCGGCTACTTCGAGGCAAATATGAAACTACCAAACGTTGAACAGTCGGTATTGGGGTATGTGTGTCGATTGTGCTTGTGAGTTCAAGCCAGCATCAAGATGCAATAAAATCACATAAATTTCACATTCAACCCCGAACGACATGTAAAGAAGCAAAGAAAAAGCACAATCCGCACTGGTATTGTATTCGAATCATGCCCAATGCTCTCCTCCGTATGCTGTTCCACATCTTTCACATCATATTTGAAACAAAAAAGCAGCCTTTTGCTTTTTCTTTCGTGATTGATTTTTATCGATGTGAAGCATGCCGCTGAGACGCATTTCTACGTCGGAATTAAGATTGTTGAATGTGAAAGAAAAGCGCGCAAAGTGTACTACCAGTAATTACATTGCAATGACCAGCAGCCCGAAATCCAAAGGAACCCCGCTTATCGATAATAATTCGTAAAATTAACACCCAACTTTGTGCACACACAAAAAAAACCCGGTCCACCAAACGTTACATCCGTACTTCATCACCCTTTTACCGCTCTGGTAGCAGCATTATGATTATGGTGATAAATTGCATCCTGGGCAAAGGCGACCATTTCCGAATTAATGGTCACTTTTTACGACGGTTACAAAGCAGCACATTACTCGCCAACCGTCGTCGTTTGTCGCTCATTGTGCTCGGTAAATTAGGGGATAACATGGACAATCCTAAGGTTCTTTTTTTTGTTTTGTGCTTTCCGACTTAAACCCAGATGATTTATTTCGTCGTCAAAACTTGCCTTTTCATGGTATCTATTTAACAGATGATAAGCTATAATAAACAACAAACATTTTTACATTACAGAGGATTGATAAGTTATAAACTTACATTACATACTGGTACACACGGGTTCGACTGGTTATAAAGTTTTAATTTCACTACCAACACCGAACTTGACCTAATTTGTCCATCGCATTCGAAGCAACGTGTAAATTGAAAGTATTTCACTATAGCCAACCTTAAAATTGATCAATGCGAAACATGAACAAAGAAAAGGTGCACCATAACCGCTGGCTTCTCGCATGGGCAGTAGAAAGGAGCGCTGTGTGCAAGAGAAAATTGCTCGAATCGGTGAGCGATGGCCTACAAAATATGGTTCATTTTTGCAAACTCACTCAACTTAAAAATCACCGTTCGTTCTAAATTAAACATAGTACAGAGTGAGACCACTGCAGAGGCCAAACTAACCAGTCTGGGTGAAAAGTTTGATGTCAAACTTGATGTCTATCTGGCGGCACCCAAATGCACCCACCCTGAAACCGTTCGAGACGCTTTCATTGATCATCGCGTGGACGATTTTCGCTTTCGGCTTGCGCGGATACTAAGACCTGTTTTCAATCAAACTTTCGTTGTGTTTCAATTACAATTTGATTATTCTTAAAATTAAACTACATTCAATGTTGTAAAATGAAGTACAATAGTAGTGTATTTAAGTTCTAAAATCACCACGTACAAAGTGCCATAACTTTCACTTAAAGTTTGGCATTTTATTCCATTCTATCGCGCTAAAACACTGAAAGTGAGTTTCAGTGTGTATGTATGCAACGATCCTGAGCAGCTGTAGGATCGTTTGAATGTTTTATGATCCGTTTTAAATCCGTACGTTCACCTCGTTTTAACACGATAGTACCGTAACGAAAGGTCAGCACTGAACTTGGACATTTTCAAATCGATTTACCTTTACGACGATCCGGACACCGGAGTACCGAGCCGAGCTCTCTGGTAGGCGTGAAAGTTTTGCCCTTCATTTTGGCCGTTGTCAATAATGATTCGCTTCTAAGGAAGTGGTCCGCGGTCGGCCACTGAGTCGCGGCCGCCGTTGGTCGCGTTTGGGTGAGAGATTGCCGCCCATTTTGCCCGCGACCGTCTTCCGTGTGATTGAGGCGCCTTTTTTTTTTGGTCGACCCAAACCCTCTGCTGTGCAGTCTAGAAAGGTGAAATTTTATCACTTAAATTAGGAGGGATTACCTAAAATGATTCTCACTCATATAGTTTTTTATGTCTGTGTGTGTGTGCTCATTTTAACATTCACGCCACATCGGCATTGTACGCCCCACAACTGCAGACTGCAAACGAGAGTGTCTCGGGACGTCCGTAACCTCTGGGCGGGCGGATGAAAACAACGAAATTACCGCTCCGCTAAACCGCTTTATTGTACGCCTAGACCTAGAGACAGCCTGACGCGAATTTCGAAAGGCTTTTAGTCTGCTCAGACACTGCCCATTGAAGCTCAATTTATTTTATCGCCTCCGTTTGTGAGGGCGATTGATTGAATTTTACGTGACGATCATGACGGTTAGCGATAGGTGGTACTTTGCAGGGCGAATTTCCAATGAAACTCTGGATTACCTATTAGCTTCATAAGCTGGATGAATAATAATCCTGAAATTATGATGAAAATGCTCCAGTTTGTGCGACTCTTTAGCTGAAAGATTCTTAAAGATTTTGGGTTGAAGGCATTACATTTGTTAGTACACTTTGGGGAAGTGCCTCAACTCTGCTTAGCTAATACTCGTTTGGATGTGTAACGTATAGATCATAAAGTATGAGTTAAGAAATTTCAATAACCATACATTGTGTGCTAGCCACAAAAAAGGACTACAAAGAGCCAGAATCTCCATCGCAACCTACACCAACCCACATAAGGAAAGTGTATTTATGGTGCAGCAATCCCAATGCTGTCCCTATACGCCGGGCGAATTCGTTTGCGATTCTTATGATTTACATAATACGCTTATACGCAGCCCAAGGGCTGGCAAAAGAGAGGGTCAATGTACGAAGGAAGGAGCGAAATCTTCCCAATTTCCTTCAAGCAGTGGTCCGCTTCCGTCTCCAGACCCTCGACACGTCGCTGTGAATAGTTTCGTCGGTGCCGAAAAATTTCGAATTGGTGACACAACACCAGCTATCGGAAAATACGACATTGCTTGGTGCACGCCACCCAGATATGATCATGTTTGCGAGTGCGTGTGTGTGTGTGTTTGTGTGCAAAATTACAAATGCGAAACGAAATGTTCAATATTCTGAGCTCGTTTATGCTTTGGCTCTTGTTTATGGTATGACCCCTGAGACAACGATGTGGGCTGCCACATCGGGCCCTTCGCTTGCGCTTCGGACTCACATGTGCGAGCTGTTTGCGAACATTGTGAACAAATTCGGGCGTAATTGACGGTTCAGCGCCACGACGTTCAAGATTCTATGCACAAGATGGAGGCACAACTCGCATAAGTCATTCGGTGATGCCACTTGCTCTGCACCACCTTCACCCTCATGGGAGCTGGTGTTGTTGAAGCGCCTCTGGCGAGGTCTTTCTTGACGTGTAGGAATTTCTGTGCGTGAGTGTATGGAATGGAATTTCGGTCGATTATTTAACAACCAGGGGTAACACACGGGGATGGACCATCCTAACCAACAAAACGGCACAGAACCGCAGAAATCTGAGCAGGATATTAGATACACACTCGTTCAAGATTAATATCGATTCGTTGACTGCTGCTGCTGCTGCTGCTGCCGTACTCTGGGGTCTGCTCTCCTTCCTGATGATCCTTGTGTAGCACCAAACTAATCAAAAACGCCGGAGGTGGATCATTTGAGTCGAGGCATAAAAATCGATTATCACACTAGGAACAGTATCCGTACTGAATGGGATATTGGTGAAGTAGACAGGAATGCGCTCAGCAGACGTTTGGCGTAAAATGTAAACAACTATCCCTAAGACTTGCTAATACGGATTGTTAAGTTAACGATGAGAAAAAAACTAAACCAAAACTATAACTAGTTAACAATTTACACGAAGTGAATACAATATTTGTCGATTGTTATGCTCCATTCACAATTTTTCACAAATTTAATTTGTGTTATATTATACTTTTAAAAGCTTTCAGACATTTTAAGACAATGATGTATTTTTTTTTAACCTCAACAACGCAAATACCTATACTGCATTTAAAATCTCATAAAGAAACGCCCAAGAAACGTGAACTGACAGAAACATACAGAATAACGGTCAAGGTTGTAATTTCTCTAGATAATTCATTCATACCCTTTCGAGCGTTGTCACGATTTCTTCGTCCAATCTGGCTGAACGAAAGAGCCAACTAAAAAAAAGACGCTGTAATCGTGTATTTGCGTCACACACACATACAAACACACATACATACAGCAACACGGATTCACAGGTCCCAGGCACGGTGCAGCGATTTCACAACCTTCGGGAATGGCAAAAAGGCCGGCAAATAATGGCAGATTCTAAGACGGTAAAAGATGAAATGTGTGTCAACGGCTGTGTGATTCCGTTGTTTATTTATGAGTGTCCCCACACACACACACACACACACACATGCACGCGAGGTGTGTAATGCTAAAGTTTATGCTCGAACTTCAATGGAGGGGTAGAGAAAAAATATCCTCAGCAACGGGATGGGAACGTTGTACCAAGTGTGCAGTGAGTCTGTTGTTCTCTGTGCCGACCCGAAGCATGCCTTGAAAAGTAACTGGAATATAATCCTGTAAATATATCATTTGTGAGTCCTCTGTGCTTAAACATGGAGGCGCACTTAAGTTATCTTTTATTAATATTTGTGGTTTTTTGTAATATTCTGTACAATAAAAAACCCAACGATTCATAATATTATTCAAACTTACCTTGTGCAGCTAATTTGCTAAAAGCAGCTGACGGTGCTTTTCTGCCACCAACACCTTGAATCCTCAGTACAGACTACCCTACCTTTTTCGATTATTCTTCATTTATGAGCCCATCGCACCGATGGTCGCCAAAATCAACATCAACCAGTATGTACCGGATGCTCCTTTGTTCCGTATGGTGTGGTGGAAGCGCACCACATGCTAACACATGACGACAGAGGTTAGACTTTGTAAGACTTGTCGTCGTCATTTTGCTGGTGGTTTTATGTGCGAATCGGTTACCATGGCATTGCTAAGGTTACGGTCACTCTCGGCAGAAAGATGCAAAATGCTCGTCTGGCCGGAAACTCTCTCGAAAGCCGAAGGAAATGGAAAGCGAAAACGGAAAGACCTGAACATCGCCCAAAAGCTCAATAAATGATATTGAAACCACAGATCACCACACAAACCATAAACACACACACACACACACACACACACCAGCGAGGGAACGGGTGAACGAACCCGGTCCTGTAATGTTTTGAAAAGAAGCCACAGTGCACAACAGTGCACAAGCAGCCGGAAGAGCCCCAAAAACCCATCTTACAAAACTTCTGAAGAAGATGCCATAAAAGTTTATAGCTTTTAGCAACATCGCCACACCACACACCATCACACCCGCCGTGTACCGTGTTCATAAAACAAATATCAAAAACATACCAAGAGAGGGGTTTGCTTGTCACACTTGGTGTAGGGGTTAAATTCCCTTTTTCTGATCTAATCTGCATCAGGGGCGTGAGTGTTGTTCGCCCCCCGATTTACCTTGTCCGCATCTTCGAAACACTTTTCGGAGCGCTACGGCTAGTGGCATCACCGTCGGGCACTACACGCGCACCATCAGCCGTGATTGGTGATACATGGTTTTCCGCTTTCTTCCATGAGGTCATTGTCGATTAGTACCACTGGGTCGGTGTTTGAGGGTGTGGGTATGTGTGTGTTGTGATTTACTGTGCCAACTCTGCCGTCCACTGGGGCAAGCATCCAAATCGAATCTGACATTCGGTGGTTTATTTTCGCTCCATGCATAGCTTTAGATAGGCTTTACAGTTTACAGTCCGATTGATGCCGACGATGAATTTGATGTACGGTTGTTAAGTTCACGATCAAGGTCTAACGAACCAGGTTCGACCCTTTTTTGCCCTTGTTTTATCACAGTGGTGGGAGATGGAAAAAGTTTGTAGCTTTCGGTTTCGGTTGTTTTACGAAAACTAGCCACAACTAACTAACTAGCTAGCTTGCTCGAGCCAAGCAAGTTCTTTGAAGAGAGCTTATTGTTCGTAATGCAATACTTGGTAGTGTGGGAAACGGAACCTCGGCTCGCTGCAATAGTAAACGGTCAAACATAGTCCAGACGATTCGGTAATTAAAAGAACATCATAACACGAATGCTGCCATAAACGGAGTCCAATTTAGAACGACTCGTTTAAAGTTTATGTTTGTTTTATTAACTAAAGAAGATCGATGAAACTGCGAACGTTACAACTTGATGGCAAGCCGACTTTAACGATGCTAATGAGCTTATTAACTTGGCTTTGACGAAAATTACTGCGACCCCGGCGGACTGTGAAATGCTTCCTATTTTTTATGGACTGCCCTGCTTCTATGGAACTCTGTCTGGAACTCGCTGGGCAGTGCGTTTCGCATTGTCCCAGGGTTTCTATCGGGAAATAAATCGCTTCTGCATGATGCTTCTTGCTTCGCATGGCAAATTCACATATCGCATAACAGCATTATGCCGTGACGGTGTTGAAACTACGGCGGTTCTGGTGCGAGTGTGGCTCGATAACGACGACTGTCCAATTTTCTCTTATCTAATAACGTGTATAATTTAATAATGAATCAAAATGGATTGATGCGTACGCAAAGCTTCACTTTGCGTTGGCATGATGGTGTGTTGCATAAAATAAAACTACCGCGATCTCGCTGCTATTCATGACGCACACGCCGCGACAGGCACACAATAGCCGAAGACATTGTGCGTCTACGTACACCGTGCTGTGCCCTGCCCACCCCCCTTTTGTGCACATCGTAAATGCCCTTTCAATCAAGAGCATAAATGTGTTTATGCTTTCTTCAACAACGAACCGCCCGCGGGCATAGCACATCGCTCCCTGGTTGGTAGTTCCTTTTGCTGGATGCATGTGGCTGTGGTAGTGGCAGTGATAGCACCGTCCCATGTCGTCTTTTTAGCGTTTTGTCTGTACAAGAGTCAATTTGACTTTCCTGCTACGGGAGATGCCTAGCGCCAATGCGAATGCTTTCGGTATGAAAACAAGATGCCACCTTTATCGGTCTTTGGCGTACATCCTTCTCTTCACGTTGGTCGCTTTAGCACTTTTCCGGATTTCGCTTTAGCACAACAGAGCCGTGGTGTGCAAGCACTTTTCCGTCAGCAAACAAAATAGTGAGCGCTTAGCAAATTTTGCCACTGCCCAAAGCAATCCTTTCTCTTCCTAACCACGTGCCTGGCGCCATCCGCATTTAGCTTTCCGGGCGTCACTGGCCGGTTTTCGGACCAACCAGTTCTGCATGGAACGGCGGCTGTCGCCAACGACACCGGTGCGGATGATTGATATCTTCACTTGGCCTATGCGCAAAGCGGTCTCGATCGGTCACGTTTGATACTGTTTTGCTTGCGTTCATGGACAGTATGCCACGATATAAGATCTATTGATTTCCGTTTTCTACACCGGCCTGCCAAGTATATGATTTATAGTTTGATTATGCTACAATGAATGCTGTACAGAGCTTATGTACAGATTTTAAGCATAAAAAATATAAGTAAACATAATGCAAACTGTAAAAGCATGACCATCTGATTATATGCTTCCTTTCTATGCTCTCAATTTCAGAAAAACTTCTTTCCTCCGAAGGCCGCGAACTGCGACGGGTGCTATTTTCGTTGAAGCAAATCTTCCAAGAGGACAAAGACCTGGTGCACGGATTTGTTGCCCACGGGGGTCTCAACTGTCTGGTGCAGATAGGCAGCGAAGCGGATCAGAACTATCAGAACTACATTCTGCGAGCACTCGGACAGGTGATGCTCTACGTGGACGGTATGAACGGTGTGATGAAACATTCGCCGACCATCCAGTGGCTGTACTCGCTGATCGCGTCACGCTATCGGTTGGTGGTGAAGACAGCGCTCAAGCTGTTGCTAGTCTTTGTCGAGTACTGTGAGGGCAACTGCTACCTGCTCGTAAGCGCCATCCGATTCATGGATACGGCCCGCGGCGTTGTTCCGTGGAACAACATCATGCGGTAAGGCTATTCACTCAGCCAGAATACATAGGATATCGCTAACATCGGCGAACTTCCTTTTCTCTGTGGCTTAGGAGATTTTCGACCATTAATAATTGCTTCTTTTCACCCTCAATTTGCAGGCTTCTTAAAGACTACGAAAACGCTGATACCGAACTGTTGATCTACGCTACATCACTGATCAACAAAACTCTGTCGGGCTTGAGCGATCAGGACAGTTTCTACGACGAGAGTGACTTCCTGGAGCAGCAGGGCATGGAGGGCATCATCCAGCGATACATGTCCCGCCCAGGCACTGATCTCGATTTGCTCGATCAGCTGCAGCTGTACGAGAGCGTTCTGAGATTCGAGGACGGTGAGTGCGACGGTATACGCATACCAGACAACACTGTGCGCAAAACGCTTCGATACCGTTCCACTGGCAACGATACGACCGATCGACGGAAATCGCGTCGACATAGCACGGGAACGGCTCCACCCCAACCGCCTTCAGTTGCTCCACCACCTCCTCCACCACCTCCACCGATGCCAGCGTACACCATGTACTCGGCACCGCCCAGTGGACCTCCACCACCACCGCCGCCCCCATTGCCTCCACCAGTGGTACCGGTACAGCTGTACGGAGGACTCCAGCTGCCCGGACAACGTCAACAGGATGAGGACAGTTCTAGCTCGGCTCACAGTGGTGATCACCTGCCCGGCAGTGGATATCACGATCCGTCCCGTGACACTACCGGAGTAACGCCCGGACTGCGGCGACGTCGCGAACGAGCCGAGCGGCAAATGAACTTAATGCGCGAACAGCAAGAACTCGGCCAATTCCCGAACGGCATTGTGCCAACCGGGGAAGATGGAAATAATGCAACCAATGGTAAGTTTACTTTGTCAACAAGTTAATTTCATTGGAGTTACGCTTCTAATATTCTTTATTGTGTGACAACTGTTCATTGCTCATTTGTTACTAACACACGTTTATTTGATGTATTTCTTGGCGCATGCGCTTGTTTGCTTTTACGTCTGTATGCGTGTGTTTATGCGTTATTGTGTGCAACGCTACTGGTCGTGTTCGATCGAGTAGGATATCACGCGGGCCATCGAAATGGTGCAAGCAACTATCGCAGACAGTCTGGCGGTACCGGACCACTCACGAGCTCGTCGCTGCTAGCACCGCCAACCATCCACGAAGAGGACAAACTTCAGTTACGTCTCAACGGCGGTCTAACCTCGTCTGTGATTTTGCATAAGCAACAACCCTCTAATCATATAGAACACACGAACGGCACCGGGCATGCTAATGGGCACGGTGCAGCCAACGCTACATCCCAACTGGACAGTGTTGAGTATCGCAATAGTCGCAATCTATTGCTCAAGAAGCATGGCACTAGCGGTGGCGTTAGTATGGTGCCTGTATCAATCTCCAACGGCACCGCCCCTGATCGTTATAAGGCAGATCTCAATGGAAATAGTGTTAGAAGTACACGCACCTGCACCGGCGTGTTGTCGGAACAGGACGACGAAAACAAAAGTCCCAACATTAAGACACAGATGATGGGGTTATCGGTTGCGTACGGGAAGCAGCTAGCAAACGGTAAGGATTCCTCCGACACGAGCTACCATCGACGTTCTGCCACGAGCACGGCCTATGAACGGTCGAATGGTTCGTTGAATGGAGGCCACGTTGAGCCCAAGGGGCAAGATCTCCCACCGGTTCCAGGTAAGCCATTGTCATTAGCGCTAGTTCTCAATGGAATGCTGCTAATAAGACTGTGCAGCATTAGAATTGCGTTGCGTTGTGTGTAGACGATACTAATAGTTTCACTCCAAGCTAAAAGTATGCCAAATATTTCAAATTCGTTCCTCTCTTTATCTCTCCCGCTTTCTTCCTTTTTTAGCAGAATCGGATAACGAAGATAAGAAGCTAATTCTACAGCTAAAGAAGGACCATACAGTGAAAGATTTGACCCAGAAGCTAAGCTGCCTACCGCTAAGCCCGCAAGAGGAGAAGCCCCAAAATCGAATCGGTGACATGTCCGGCCTGATTTCCAAAGCTAAGGAAGGGCTGGCTAAGAGCAAAAGCAACAAGGACATCTCTCGATCGCCCAGCGTCGACAATGACATCAAAAAGCTTGCCAACGGAGAACCGAAAAAGTCCGAAAACGAGCTCCACTGGGAAGAGATTGTGAAGAACATGACGCGCAAGCTGAGCCTGTGTGATCTGGACTTTACCGATCTCACCTCGGATGACGATAAGGATTTGCTGGCTCCGCGGGGCTTCGGTGGAGCTGTACCACCGCCGCCACCTCCCAGCGGTATGCTGATGAACGGTATGCCCCCTCCACCGAGTATGATGCGTCCGCCACCGACCAACCTGGTACCGCTATCAGGCAGCATGATGAATGGAAACGGGCTGCCTCAACCGAACAGCTTGGACGGGTCGGCGGCCATTAAGAAAAACAAAAAGACTGTACGTTAAAAGGAGTGCGTTAGAGGATGGACAGCTATTAAGAAAACTTCCGTTCTCTTGCTTTGCTCGCGTTTAGGTGAAACTGTTCTGGAAGGAGGTGCGTGACGATATGATTCCTGCCGTTATTCAGCGCACCATCTGGGATGAGTTGCCCGAAGCGATTGTAGACACGCAAAAGCTGGAGCATCTGTTCGAATCAAGAGCCAAAGATTTGATGACAAAGGTAAGCAGCTGGTGTGGCACAGGCATACACAGTCGGAGCGTGGCTCTCGTGTCGTCATCCCGTGTGGCCGAAGAAGAGAGCCTCACAGCTACTACTCACAGTACTACTAATGTACTACCAGTGTTTCATAACTCATCCGTTTCTGATTCTCTTTACCTTTCTCTTCTATCTCTCCATTCGCCGTTTCATGGTTCAAAATTTGTCACTACATCACTACATATCCACCATTTGTGCTACGCGCCAAATTCATTCGATTTCTCATGCCCTCCTCCGTGGATGAAATTGCTATGCGGCCGTTCTTACTTTCATTTGCACCCTTCATTTTGAGGGGTTTATCAACGGAACTACCACTGTATCCATCATATCCGTTCGTCGCTCGCGGTCATATACTCACCTTTGTCTTGTTTGCTGTATCTGAACTATTTTCCATCAAAACAAACCCACACACGATCAAAATATCCATCCTCGCCATTCACGTTTGTCTCTGTTTTGTCACCACACCATCATGACTAAATCTGTACGACCTAACCAGGAGGTGAGTGGTTCTGTAGTTTTTCCTACTCCATTGTTTCGGTGTCATGTGTGCGAAAGCTTTGTGCTGCATTTGCCTACATTTGCTTTTTGATGCGTTAGCGATAGACTTTTTAGTTTGCGTTTTCTCTGCTATGCTTAAAGCTTTACAGAAGTACATTATTCCTACAACAAAATACGATATGGCTTTCCGAGGCTGTGCTTTAACATTGAACCGTTTAGACGTGCAACTTCCATCTCCCGAACGAAAAAAAACGAACATTTCAATCCTGTATTAATCCCATCTTATTTAACTTCACGACGGTAGACATCAATTCGACTAAATCCCATCTTAACGCCACATTTAATTTTTGACCATTTGAGATCCTCTTGCCGCTTGACGAAGGCAAGCGCATACGCCAAGCACGATGAATAGATAATATGCATGTGTGTGTGTATTCTTTCTTTTTGCATGAAACTCCCTCCCTTCTCATCCCAATTTGCTAACCCGCATGGGAAGGTTCTCGGATCCTTTTACCCCCTGTTATCCTTGTTTACTTTAAGCGCGTTGTTTTGTTCCAGGTTTTGCTAGTGGTGAGCTGCACACAGCTTTCCATCCGTTCGTTCGTTATCGTAATCCTCTTTGCTGCGTGTTTTTGTCCTTTTGCAATGATTCTCTATTTGATTTCCTCGTCTCAATTTTTGCTCACAGTGGCATTACTTTGGCAGCACAACACACTTTGCTTGCAGACGAATCTAAACGAAATCGATCTGTTTAATGTAGCAGAGCTCGGTTCGTCTTGCGTAGCTTCATTTCCAAGAAACGTTCGTTCGATAGTGCCCCCGTTCCTTCCTTCCCTTTGTCGTACTTCATTTCCTGCAGCATGATTTTCCACTTCCATAATGTCTATCTCACAATTCACCTTCATTGTAGCAGTACCGGGAACAAAATCCCATCCGGGACCCTCGCCCCCTTTAGCACACACACACCCTTCCAAAACCCTTAACAGGTAAAAGTTGCGTAAAATTTGGCTTCCCTTTTTCTGCCATTTTCTCATATGCACACTGATATGGGGCAGGATCTGGCATTTGTTAAAAATAGATGAAAGTAAGCAGATGGGATGATAAAAGCTTTTTCAAGATGCAAGGTTGGTGAAAGGCATCATTTGTTAAGCGAGTGGGATCTACCTCAGCAAATTTGGAGCCGATTTGAGCTGATTTATCGCACCAGAAATCATCGACTGATTGGATAACCGATATACTTAATCTCTGGAGTGCACTAGACACAGTTAATAGTAGCAAAAAAATGAAAAGATGAATGTGAGACAGTTATTCAATCAATTTTTCCCCTCATTTATCTTTTTATTTTTCCGCCACAACGGAGGAATAAGTTACTAACGATTCCTGTACGGAAGTTGTGCCTGCCTTAACCCATGTTCCAGCATTCGATTGAGATTTAATGTTCAGCTTTTCCTACGTAAGAAACGTTTCCGGGATCATTTCTCGGCACACAAGTTTGGCGCAACTTTTGTTCAACTTCATTTTTCTTGCACATTATGGAAGGATTCCTTGAGGGATTTCTTCAAGCAATGAGCTTTCTTTCGATGCCATGTCTAGACGGATAAAGTCTTACTACATCTTTACCTTACCTTTGCTGCTTTCATCATTGTCTCCAACGACTCAATGGGATGGAGTTTTCTAAAAGTTTCTGCTATACCTTTCCCCACACTCATGCAGTTGATAGTGGTGCAGGAAGCTCTTACTCGAGTAGAACCCATTAGGTATTTCCTTTTACTGCTATTTTGAAGAGCAACCATACGGTGTATGGAGAGTAAGATTACATTTCGTCCAAGGCAGTAGGTTATAGTGGATGAAGGTTGTAAATTGCATTCGCGTTATAAATAGTGTTTGCATCAATGTTTCTCTCGACGAACCTCAACCTCAAATAAATGAATCGCTTCTGCCACACGTAAAGGTAGTTTCGTACACGTTTGATATAACATAGATAAATAAACAAGCGATGTGAGTAGATAATTACAAAAAAAAGTCATAAACCCCTTTAAAATTTCAACTATTTAAGCTTAATTTCACCATCCATCCAGTTCGCTTTATCACGTGCACTCGTCTCGTCACTATCTTCAGCCTACCCTAGCATGCCTTTTTATAGTTTAGTTTCCGGTACCGTGCCGCTTGTTTGCACTCATAAATATGCATGAACCTATTTTACATCTTATTTAGTTTCGCTAACTTGTCCTTCCATTCGTATTCCATCTTGTGTGTGTGTGTGTGTGTGAGTGTGCACGTGTTCGGAGACAGACAGCCACCGGTTGGCGTTCGCCAGTGTCGTGGCGCTCCGTCCTTCCGCACGACGGATAGGATAAAAAATTTAATAAAAACGTACCGTCCTTGCACTCCAACGTCGGGACGACCATTTAGTAAACCGTTGTTATCTGGTTCTACTTTTTTCTCTTTCTCTCTTTCTCTTTTTCTCTTTCTTGCTTCTTGCTACCCTCTGTTTTCGGTGTCTTTTTTTGGTTACCTCGTCTACGCTCTCCCACCGCTGAACAACGTGATTATCAAATTGTCCATCCGTGCAGAAGCAACAGGAGCTAAACAAGAACAAGGAAATCATCGTCCTGGACCATAAGCGCTCGAACGCGATCAACATCGCCATGACGAAGCTGCCTCCCCCGAGAGCGATTAAGGCGGCCATTCTAAAGATGGACTCGACCGTCGTAACACGCGAAGGCATCGACAAGCTGCTGAACATGCTGCCCACCGACGAGGAGCGGTGCAAAATCCAGGAGGCACAGATGCTCAACCCAGAGCTGCCGCTCGGCACGGCCGAACAGTTTCTGCTGACCCTTTCCTCCATCTCCGAGCTGGGGGCTCGGTTAAAGCTGTGGGCGTTCAAACTGGACTTTGAAAACATCGAGAAGGAAATTGCCGAACCGCTGAACGATCTGAAGCAGGGCATCGAGCTGCTGAAATCGAACCTCACCTTCAAATGCATCCTGTCGACGCTGTTGAATATTGGCATCTTCCTGAACGGTGCACCGGTGAAGGGTTTCCAGATCGACTATCTGGCGAAGGTGCCCGAGGTGAAGGACACCGTGCACAAGCACTCGCTGCTTCACCATCTCTGCCACATGGTGATGGAATCGCAGGCCAACACCACCGACCTGTACTCGGAGATAGGGCCGATCACGCGCGCCTCCAAGGCGGACTTTAACGAGCTGGCTCACAACATCGTCTATCTGGAGACGGAGTGTAAGGCGTCCTGGGACCGGTTGAAGCTGATCGGCAAACACGATACCGCACCGCATCTCAAGCAGAAGCTGATTGATTTTCTGGCCGACTGTGCCGAACGGATTATCATCCTGGACATAGTACATCGGCGGGTATTGAACAGGTAGGCCGAACAGGGGTGAAAGGGCTTTCCATTGCTGAAAGAATATTTGCTAATCGTTCTGTTGTTTTTTCGTTTCCGTTTGGCACCTGTAAAGGTATCGAAAGTTCCTGCTATGGCTCGGTGTACCCCAGCTACGAATCGCCGAATCACGGCCGAACGAATTCTGCCGGATTGTGTCCGAGTTTGCGCTCGAGTATCGAACAACGCGCGAACGGGTTCAGCAGCAGATCGAGAAGAAGGCCAACCATCGAGAGAGAAACAAGACTAGAGGCAAGCTGATTGTGGATGTTGCCAAGCTCAAAACGCAAGAGGACCGGGCGGATGACGAGCTGCGGTAAGCTTTCTTGCGCCACTGACGAAAGTAAAATCTCTTATTAAGTTGTCCTTTCTTTCCGTTAGCACGCTGCTTGGCACACCGACCAAGGGCCCCGGTGGAGATGAGGTGGAGATGAGCGGTACATTAACCTGGCGCCGGCGTCGCGGTGACGCGACAGCATCCCCCGTCACACTCATGAACTCGCACCCTACCGTACCCAGTCCGGGACATAACTCCGTCTCGGTGATGGGCGGACGGGACGAAAGCTTCACCGATGGCGACGATGAGATACTGGAGTCGCTAGTGAAAACGGCCACCAAAACGGCCACCCCGCGGCCAATGCAAAGGGAGCGAAAACGTACGCGCCAGGCAGATCGGAAATCATGTAAGTTGCCGTTGGTCGCCACCGATTGGATGCGACCCATCCCTTCCCGAATCAAATATGTTTTATCATTTTTACAAGTCGTTTTTAATCTCACCACCGTGAGGTAGCCATTTCGGTGGAGCTCACACATGTACACATGAAACAACCCCACAACAACAAAAAAAAAAAACAGTAAAACAGCTAAAGCTAGAATACAATAACAAACTACACCATCCACTGCTTTCACCTTGTTGTAATATAATTCCCCTCTCGGTGAACAACAACATTGTGCCATTGTCTGCTCACAAACACCACCATCACCACCACCCGTTCGAGGACGAGTCTACCAGGTTTGACGGAATATTCTTCCATTTTTCCCCCCATTCTTCCCCGACTCTGCAGTCAAACGATCTAGAACGCGCGAAGGATTCACAATGGAACGCACCGGAAGCTCACCTCCCCTTTAACCGAGTGCAACTGGCAGCGTCTCCCCTCCTTTCTCGCTAGGGTTCCCGTACTATCCTTCCATCTCGAGCAGTAGATCGGCTTTGTGCTTATCTGTTAAGTGCCTCCACTACCGACTACCTACTGGAGAGACCTTTCCGCACACACACTTTCCATTCAGTATCGGTTCGCAATTATACATACCGGTGAATATTGCCTTAATGTGTTTTGTTCATGGTTTTGTTTTCTTCCGTTTGCTTCCGTTCGTGTTGCTCGTTTTGAGTTCGTTTTCAGTAACTCCTTGCTCCTGTTTGTATTTTGTTTTTCCTTTTAAATTCATTCTTTTTTGGTTTATTTTTTACTAATTTTGTGCTTCTTAATTAATTACCCTTGAGATCTTGGCATGATGATAAAGTGTTTAAAGCGTACCATGGGTACTACTAGAGTCGCATTGTCTCACCTAAACTGGTTTTACTGAGACTAACTTGACAAGCGAAAGGCATGTGTGAATGCATGATTCGATGCACCGATCAGCATAAAAGTGCAAATCCATCCATTCCGTCTCCCTTCCCTTAAAACCATGGCAGGCATGCATCAACGACTGACAGTGCCATCGTTTTAGGGCCATCCTTGTCCCCCCTTCCCAATCGTATTTTGCATGGCAATTGTTCAAAGTGCCACAGTTTCGCATTCAACTCCCATTTTGCTTGAGCATGGCTGAAATTTTATCAAGCATTTAACATGTTTCACTTTTTTGATTTCATCTTTTTTTTGCCACCCGTTTGTCTTCTGTCAACACTCTACCAAATGTCCGGGCCTGCCAATCATCATCATCATCATCATTATCGTCAACGTCACGGAATGCAACAACAACAACGACCAAAATCATATCAAACGCCACGCTGCGTAGTACGCCGCACGCTGAAGAACGGATTATCGGAGGAGGAAAAGCAACATGTAGCCTCGTTAATAAAAGGATATTGAATTCGGGCCGCATCATCACCCGCACCCAGCTGGAAACGGGCAGGCGAGGAACCGCGGGCGGATCGAAGGACATTTGCGCTGCGGGCTGAATCTATGTGATGGGTGTGCGTGTGCCTATGTTTGTGTGACTGAACGGCTGCTATGCCGCTGTACCGTGGACAAAGCGCTGCCTCGTGAGATGTTCCAAGATCGATACGCCTCTCCAGCACCAGCACTTTGTTCCGCTTGAAGTAATTCCAATGGGTGGGATCAATTCGAGAAGCTCACTGTTTCGCGAGCGTGAAACAGATCATTTTATATCACTATAACCAAAATGGAACCGAAACAAACTTAGCTAGGCCAAATAAGCAGATAGGCGGAACCGATTGGGATGCTTTTGAGATGCGCAAAAGAGAGTGAGAGAGAGAGAGAGAGAGAGAGAGAGAGAGAGAGTAGAATAGAATTTGGTTGGCTATTCGGTCGGCCCAGCATTACACCAGTGGAGCTGCTTATAATTTGGGAGGGGAAAGGAGTGATCGTATTAAATAAAAGAAGGAATCTTACACCGACCATGTGATACGAAAAAGGGAAAAAGGGGATACTTTTAACCAACAGAAGACTCAATCCTTATGAAAATCAAAGATTAATGAAATGAGACGTTCGTGCAGCAGACCAACTATGCTAATAGCATTGGGTGTATAGAGAGAGAGAGAGAGAGAGAGAGAGAGAGAGAGAGAGAGAGAGAGAGAGAGAGAGGGGGGGAGAGGTGCAAAGAGAGAGGGAGAGTTTTAACTTACCTAGTAACTGATACAATAACTATTCAATGTAAACGACGGGCACGAGATAGGTAGAGCAAATGTACCGAACCGATGTGTATGCATTGACAAACAGCCGTTTTTAGTATTGCGAAATTCATATTGTGCATGCTAAGCGACATGTATAACAAGTATCTTCGGCCTGCCAACTATATCAATAAAATATCAACAATTTCAAAACATGTGTTAATCGATTGTGATCTTTTCAAAATATTTCACTTGGTAGAAATGTTGAGAAACACTGAAACGACTGGTAAGATGTAGTTCTGAAATCTATAGGTATTTAACAATTAATGTAATAAAGATAATTATAGAACATGCAGATGTTGATCTACAAATAGATACTAAAACATTTAATGATGATTCTTGAAAAATAATAAATGAAATTAATATGATTGTAACAGCAATTTCAGGTTCAGAAGTTAGCTATTTCAATATTCCTTCTTAATTAATATACGTTTGTGTTTCCATGTATTATATATTCGTACGATTTATACATGCTTTTGTTAAGCGCCTTCTTTCTTAAGTATTACTAAGCATTACTATAAGCAATGCGGCAAAGCAGTCCCTCCTGAATAAATAAAATAACTAAGCATTACTACAGTAGTATGGTTATATGATGCATGATATTGCCAAAAAATAACTGATTGTATACTATGAGCAACCATTTTATAGGCTTAGAATCTATAATCTCGACGAGGTATTGATAAGTTTTACTAGCTGTGTTACTTGTTATCACCCGAAAAACGCCATTCAGTTACTAAAAAAACGGGTAACATGACGTGTTAAACACGTTAAATGTATAATATATATCTTACGCCACCAGCAAGTAGATCGCGTTAAGTAAGTGACGCGTTATCTTCCCACCTCTCATGTGTAACGATATGAACGATGCAACCCAACAAACAACAAGTCAAAGGGTGTGACATGTAAAATTATATCACAGACAAATCAACGAAATGTAAACGTTGGCACACTTCCTGCTCGAGTGATCTCGCAATTGTTTACACAGTTTTACACGCAAATGTGCGCCGAACGAGGTTAATAAGAGTATGATGAAATGGTTATTCGTATAAATGGCACGACTGACGAAAGATGGTAGGTTGATAAACAGTATACTTTAAAAAAAAAAACAAAAATGTTATCTGTGGTCAATACATAACTAAGTAAATCGTTACACAAAAACAAATGAATTTAGTTTTTTAAAATATATAATGAAATATATAAAGAAGCTAAATAAAACAGTAAATCAATGAATAAATCAAAATAAGTTAAAGTAAGAAACCACATAAATAAAGCAATTTAGCATAATAAAATAAAAAATAAGAATTCTTTAATATTAGACTTAATCTTAGAACTAAGATTAAACATAAAACAGAGAAAAAACATATTCATAGAAGTAATTCAACTTAAAGTGACATAGAAAAAGAGGAAATATGAGATAATATTCTAATGAGAAAAATCCTCTTTCTCTCTGCCTCGTTATGCTTCTCTCTAAAGAGTACGTCCTCGCGACAATAAGAAAAATCCGTGAGAGTATGAAGAAACATGAGTGGAAAAAAGAAGAGTGCGAATGTATAGAATATACACAAAATAATGCACAACTTTTGAAGAAAAAATATAAATTTGCTTCTTGTTTACCGACGCGAAGCAACATGTTAACAACAACATAAAACTATATTCAAAATGATATGAAAGTATCCTACCACCACGCTAGTCACATCTAGAATGATCCATAAAGTGATGGTGAAAGCGAAATGAGTGTTCCATAAAACTAGAGAGCGGAAGTGTTGGCACTATCTACGCCGTCTTCTGCCGACATCATCTACTGACAACTAGCCACTATAACTGTCGCCCATAAGCTCCCGAAATGCTTCCCCTGCAGCTATGGGCCACAAATTATTTACGCTTCAACACAACTTACTTCCGGTTCGGGAGCTTCGACGGGGTAGACAATATTCTTGATTGCTGTAGTTCCCGTTCACAGCCTACACCAGCCTTTCTCGATGGCTTTGGCTACGGCTCATTGACCAAGACGCAAGCGAGCACCCTGAACTGTCCCACGTTGTCCCGGATGTTAAGAACGACACGCTCATCCTCCAATCATACCGAAGAAGACGACAGAAGCTTGAAGAAGCTTCGATTGTTCAGTGCAAAACCACCTAACACGTCGCTGAAGCATCTTGGCAGAAGCAACTCCAGTCCTGCGACAAGCCGACTGAAACATTATGCAATAAATCCTCCATCAACTGTAACCTCTGCTCCAAAGCCATCAGGGTGGAGCGTGTGCCCCCGAATGACGGTTAGACGCCACCCAACCAACAAGGGCAGGTGACTTTGGGTGACATTTTCGCACTTTCGCCTAACACCTACATTTCAGTTCAACCGAGGACCGAGATACTCATCACAGTGTGCTGTGCAAGTCGCTACGATACCGGTGCTTCCTGCTGTTGGCACCGATACGAATGCTCGTGCATGGTCAGTCAGATATCATCGTCACATAATGCACGAGCATTGGAATGTGGAAGGAAATTAAACGTCAGCACAGGTGTACAGCTTCCCGGTTGAAGCCATTGGGCCAGGGACAAGGAAGCACGGGTAAAGGGTCTTTTGTTTTTTAACCCACCGGGGCGCGTTGCCCTTTTTACTCCGGTCCGTTGGCATAATTGTGTCATTGTTGTTGGAAAGTGCAATTTTCTTCTTTATCAAATGAACGCATCGCCACAATGGCCACAATCGTGCCTTCCGTGTATGTGTATGGTTGGAGCATGCGGTTGCTATGCTTGCTTTTCCCTGATTCGTTGTGCAACAGAGCTGTGTGCGTGTTTGTTTTTCACTATCTATCGATCATGGACGGCAACACGTAGCCATACAGAATCAGTGTGTGTGTGTTTTGTACTGATTTGCATTCGCATAGAAAGCAACGTTTGGTGGTTTATTAATCAACATAAATTATGTGGCTCAATTTTTGGCCACAAATATTTATGATTGTTTATCGAATTTTTACACAATTGCTACGATTTTTTTTTCTTCAAAATGAGAAATCTTTCTTGGTAATGAAACAGTTTGCATGATAAAGGTTAATAAAAAATGACAATTATCTAATTAGGTTCTTATGCAGCAAACCTAACCATACTCTTCCCTTGGGTAAATAATCAATAAAAAAAAGAAAGCAAAAAAGCAACTTACACCAGAATAATTGTACCCCAACACTATACCATACCGTTTGGAGAGAGGAACAACATACAAATCAAATGACAATGCTCAGTTACATCTGCGCTTAGACGGTGACGGGTGACGATAGTTTAACAACCGTAGCAGCGCGCGAATCCAAACGGAACGGCAACGAAGCGGCAGGTAACGGCGACACTGCAACAAAGTGATAAATAAAGCAGCACATCCCCGGACGCATCGCAGTCATTTCCGATTGTTTGGCTCGGCAGGGAACGTCTGTTGTCTGTAAAAGATGACTTGTTAAAGCTATTTTCTGCAACAACATTACATCAACACAGCAAACTCTCGTCGCTTCACTAGTGGTTCATTTTTAAAGTTAAAAAAAGTACAATATACTAATCATCACCATGCCATCATCCGTGTGGCGGTATTTGGTGGATGGTTTTCATGAGAAACTTGTGCTTGTGGCTTTAGTGCAGACTTTGGTGACTCATCTATTCGTGCATCCAGCAGCAGCGAACGTGCTACAGGAAGAGTTTCGTGCACAACGATCGCTTGCCAGCAGACAGATCTCAAGCCGCCGAGACACACGCTGTAAGAATAAACCCATTCGCGGTCAACACAATCGGTTCGGTTGTTAGCTTTAAGAATATTCGTACAATCCAATTCTGGCTACTAATGTTCGAATGTAAGATGTGTGTGTGTGTGTTCTGTGCCACTCTGTGCGCAAAAAGGATTAATGTAAAAAATATGTGTGCGTAAAGTGTCCCTTTTGCGCTGGAATATGCTTCCCCGCGCGTCCGCATCACACTCAAACGCGCGCAAACAGTGATGGGTGGTAAACGAAGCATCTGGGATGATTAATACGGACATTATCCTTGTGTTGGACTAGTGCGTTCCGGCAAACAATCGGCCAACCATAGCCTAGCGCGCCATGTTTCAAAGGCAATGCGCCACTTGACATCCCATCCCGGACACAGTGGCGCGCTTTCTTGCGTGTCGGGGTGGATCGACGAGTGGACGTAGTGGGGCAGTGCAAAGCCATCCCCGGAATATTCGATGAATGACTTTATCTACTCTCATATCCGGTCAATGTAATCAAGACTAAAACAGTCTCCCATACCACGGAGAGACGGGACAGCGGTGGCAAGTGTCCCTAGCAATGTGTGAGTGCTTTCTAACCGAACCTTTAAACGATTCGGTTACGTATTGCAAACACGTTCACACGGCTTTAGTTTGCCAAACATCATCCATCGAGTGAATCGGATGGACAGAGGAAGCTGAAAAGAAAGCGAAACGATGAAAGGACATCCCCGCTGCTCCGTGCGGTTTTTGTTTGTAGAAGCTATTTTCGTAGCAATGCCTCCGCTCCGTCGCACCGTGCAGTAGATCGAACGGATCGTATCCTGCATCCTGCAAGCTCTCCAAGTGCGTGGAAGTATTTCTTCTTCAATATTCATAGCCTGCCCTCGTTCGTCCTCTTTTTGTTGGGCGTTGTTCCTTACGCTTTGTTCGTTCATTAAACCGCAAAGGAAGGAGCCATGTAGCAACATATTTTCGGCTCCCCTTTTGTGCATGCTACTCGTTTGTTTCGTCCCTGTATCGTGCCCCCATGACTTGTGAGCGCAAGTGATTTTGGTAGGTAAAAAATAAAGTTGCCATTTACTGCTACCAAGGCCGCGCGTACTGTAACGTGCCCAGTCAGTGCCTCGCCAGTTGTCTGGCAGATTGGTTCAAATTTAATTAACTAAACATCACTGGCCCGCACAAAACATGATTGGACGGGGGGTTCCCTTGGGGGAAGGAAGGACACATACACACACACACACACAGTACGCGGTACGTGGTGGAGAGTATCGTTCACTTCACTTAACGCAACGACTATGCCAACGAGCGGGATCAGTGAGACGTGAGCTTTTAAAGCAGAGAAGAATCCCCATGTATTTTTAACAAACCGTTGGCACCGGTGGCGCTAGGCGAATGGCACAAGTACAGGGAACAAAGAATCGCTCACAACGAAGAAGAAAGCCACAGCAAATCCCATCACTTTCAGCGCCAGCGACAGTGCTGGCTTTGGTTTTGAATATTAAAAAGTTCATTTGATGCTTCCATCGCATCACTGGACCGTCTCGTTCTGTGGCAGACTTAAGGTTTCACTGAAAGCACTGCACTGGTAGGATCATTGATAAACGAGATGGGATACGAACAGGTTCAGTATTTTATTTCACCGTCAGCAAAAAAGTAAAGCCTCACAATACGTATGATACACACAATATAGAGCGGGTTTTGTGCGTAATTGAATCGCTGCTTCGTTCCTTCTTGAGACGAATCAAATGGTACGGATTGTACAGATGAAAAGCCTGGATCATATTTCAATCCAATAGATTAGGTTCTATTTGTTTTATTAGCATAGCTCAACAGTACTTCCAAAGGTTATAATTACTTTTTATAGAGACGTCATTTACTTAAATACAACACTTACGCTTCTTTGAAATCTGCAGAAAGCATCACAGTTTTACGAAAATCATGATTAATCCGTAATACAGTAAATACATAATAATTTTTTAACGTGATTGAAATGAAACAATGGCTAGTAATGAAATAATGAAGTAATCAAGGAGTAAATTGTATAAACTAAATGAAAAAATGTATTAAATATATAAATATAATCTTTGCAGTAGATAAACATTGCTAGTGACTAAATCAATCTTTTGTGTAATAAATCTTTCTATCAGTTCTAGAGTACTTTCTTTTTGATATTATTATACAAATTAATGCTATTTTGCTAATTGCAATCTGTAATTTTATACCAAACTATTATTTAATAGCCGCACTACCCCAGTCACCCTTTCTGCAATGATAATTGCGTGCCTAATCATACCTGAGCCACGGCTAGAAAATAGCTATCGAAGCTTTCAACCGTTTCCAAAATCAAACAAACAAAAAATGCAATTAAAACATGGAATTCGGGTCAATGCATTCATTATAGTGCGTTTCTTCCGCTTCGCTAGCCTTTGCCGCCATTAGTCAAACCTTTGCTTCCGACAGGCCACCGCGAGCCGATTTTATCACTGCCCCGTCGATTACACTGCTGCTGGAAGCTTTTCTCAAGCTTTCCATACCCCCGCTCACATGCCTTACAGTTCGCACGAATGACGTCAAACGGCAGTGGTTACTAAGCACTTTAACCATCTCTCTCTCTCTCCGTCTGTCTCCCATTGCTACCAGTTTTGCCAATATTTACCGTGTATCAGTGGGGTCAAGGGCTGTGTTCGGCCGCTTCCGGTGAGTATGGATCCTGCCAGCCCAACAACGAGTGCGTACTGCGCGGCGGCATACCGGCGGGACCGTGTGCCGGTGGGTACGGGACGTGCTGTATCTGTAAGTTGAACGAATAGAGTGAATCTGCAAGCAGGTACAGTGACATTCGGTTTTCCAATTGGGGTACAGTTATGGCATCGTGTGGCGGAGTGGTGCGTGAAAATGGAACTTACTTCGTCAACCCGAACCACCCGGACAGTACGGACGGGACGGGCAGCTGTCAGCTCACTATTTTGAAGATGCATCCGGACATTTGCCAAGTTCGACTCGACTTTGACCATTTCTCGCTGAACGGGCCCGAAATCGTGAACCACATCTGCAACACGGACCAATTCCTCGTGTCGGGCGGCAGTCCTGCCCCAACGATCTGTGGCAGCGCAACGGGTGAGCACAGTAAGTATCAAGGGCGCGCACATGCACCGAACATCGCTCTGCTCTTCCATTTCTAGCAACCTTCCTTTCTCCCATTTGTTCGTATCGCTTGCACAGTGTATATAGATGCAGGAATGGGCCAAAGCAATCCCATCATACTGACCGTCATTACGAGTGGACCAAGCTTCCCGCGATCCTGGCGCGTTCGCATCTCGCAGATTCCTTGCGGTGCCATCGCGAAGGCGGACCAGGGCTGTCTGCAGTACCACACGGGCGTGAGCGGTCGGGTGAAGAGTTTCAACTTTGACCCGCTCAGTGGACGTCAGCTATCGAACCAGGACTACAGCATATGCATCCGAACGGAGCGCAACTTTTGCAGCATCCAGTACACGGCATGTCCGGGTGCGGTGCCTGGCAATCGGTCGCGCACCTTCACGCTGTCCGGCAACAGTAACAGCGTCGTGCAGGCGATGGTTGGCGGCGGTACGCAAGGTTCACCCAACTCCTGCACCAACGACTGGTTGATGGTGCCGTGTGCCAAGATTGCGGACCGATTGCCGATGGCTAGCACGTGCGAGGACAAGATTTGCGGCGGCACCTTCAATGCGGAGGTTAGCTCTGTCGAGCGGACCGTCGTGTCGACGATACGCCCGTTCCGGCTAGCCTTCCACACCGACTCCGTCGAAGCACCGACCGATGTGGACAATCGTGGCTTTTGTCTCGACTACGTGCAGCAACCCTGCACCAGCAATAAGTAATGGTGTGCTTCATTAAACCGCCCTGTGGGCGATGTACCGTTGTTCCGTTGTCCCGCTGTTCGGATGTACTACGTGCAATAAATGTACTGTACCAGCTGAAGATCGTTCAGTTTTGTACCATTTTTTCTGTAAAACGAAATGTTTCATACGAATTTGTTTATTTGAATCGTTTTGATCTTTTGTCACAATCAGTAGGTTTGTATGTATTGTTTTTGATGATTGGGTGTTTGTGTTCGCCCTTGTGCGGCCGGTTTTTAGCTCTGTGTATGATGAATTCGTACAAGTTTACGCTTGGTGTAGAACACACATTTCAGTTGTTTCAGTAATTGGTTTTGGTACGGCTCAGCCATTCAGTGTTTGAAAACTCAGCCCTCTTTCCCTCTGTCATTCCTTCCATTCATTCATTTTGGCCTCCACAAACTAACACTGCACTTCCTTTCTATTGTGCGCTTTCTTCTCTATTATAACAATGACACTTGCTTGCTAGACTCTGCCTTTCGCTCAACGTCGTTAATATATATCTATATACTTTTCTGTTTTCTGTATGTGTAATCCTCTGTGTAATATCTTTGCACCTTTTTGCATAATATACTTTGATTTTATCTGTTGTCCATCAACCATTAAACATTCCGAGTGGATCATGAAAATGTAAGTAACGTGAGAAAAATAGACAATCGTCGTAATGGTCACGATGATGATGAAGATCTTGATCGCATATATTCGTGATGCGCGGGACAACTAAACCGTCCTTGACAAGAGTTTGTGTAATGGTGTGTGATGGTGTATGTGTGTGTGTTCGTGTGAGTGAGTCTCTTAACTAGATACGCTTCTACATCCGCCCTGCCCAACCGTTCCGGTCCCTGCCCCAGGACACAAAGTCTAGAGTAAATTCCGTTTTTGATTTTTACGTTTCCCCGTCTAATACACTTTTTTCCCCGTGTAAGATTCGCTCGTTCGTGGCAGCGGGAGCAGCTTTTGGACAGAGTTTTCTTGAAGCTGTATTGAACACAGCAATAGTGAAATATTTAGAACATCGAGTTGAAAGTGATCCGTTAAGTCAAAACATTCTCTTATAAACTCTATCGCTCTAGGTCTACTGTTTCGATTGGTTGGTTGGTTGTTTTGGTTGTTACTGTTGTACTCCCTCTTGCTCGTGTTTATGTGTGGTTGTGTAGTTGTGTGCTGGTGTGGCACTTGTTAACATTAATATAATCAAATAACTAACGTGGTAAAGTGGCTCGTTATACTATCATTGTAAGTAGTACTCTCTTTTACACTCGAATTAAACGTCTTAGTATGTCAAATAGAATTTGTGTCTTTGGTTCGTTGAATACGGCAATACATGACAACACTGATAGATAAAAATTTGCACATTCGCTTCGCACACTTGCCGTTCGTTTTATTGTAACACACACGCACACACTGCTAGAGCGGAAAAAAAATTACCAAACGTCGTGGATGGTTCACACGTTTGCTGTTGTGATGCAATGAGTAACGAAATTGATGTGCATTTATTGTATCGTGTATCGGGTTGTGCTTTGTATCTCACCAAATAAATTCAATTTCAACGAACGAATCTGTATACCTTCTGCTTTTAGCAGAGATCTGTTGATTGGTAGTTTGGTGTAACCTTCTTTTTTTTCTTTTCTTTTTGTTAATCTCTGTTTCCGGATGCGTCCTTACGTGCAGTACACTCTTTATTGATTCATTATTAACAATGATTGCATTATCTAAGCTGGTTTGTTCATTGCTTCCGTTCAAGTACAACTTCCTCTTAAAGCTTATATCACTTTCAACGAGTTTTGTTTCTTTTTGATTTATTGGTCATTATTTGCATTATACAGTTTGACACCGTGTTGTTGTTTGTTTGTTTGTTTCGATGCAGCCACCGCTTCTGTCGATCGACTGCTCGAACGATCGTGCTGCTGTGTGATTGAAGTAGCGAACTAAACATTTCTCTTTTGACGTGCCATTGGCATCGGGAAAGCTTGTTAAACAGCGACCGAAGTGAATTACCTTCTATCTATCTAAACCGTATGGTTTGAGATCCACCGAAAGCTGCACCGAATGCTACGACCGTACGAGAGAGGCGTGACCAAGGCCAAATCATTGAGGCGGCATTTAAAAACAAACCCAACCGATCACGCGTTTTCCTGTGCAAGGGTGTACTTCAATCGATGCACATTAAAAGACAACAACTTGTTCGTGCAATTCAAATGTGCTGCTATGTAAATATTGTTACATGACGTGTGACACACTGGCTGCTAAGTTAGTGTTTGCCGCAACAAAAGTCAACAATCATTGGCAATTGCATTCACGAATACTTAATATTAGATGATCAGGTGCGTCTGGTTGAATGATATGATATCTACTTTGTTAGAATATTGTGTATGTGTGTCTATATGTGTGTGTGTGTATGTGTGTTTGGGCTATGCTGTTTCTCACTTTTGTGAACTCATTGACTCATTTGCAGAGTCCAAAGGAAATGTTTGCAGATTGTTTGTGCATAAACACACTTATTTATGCTGAAGTTCTAACAAAAACAAACTCAAACTCTGCACAAGCATGTCCAGTGCTCTTAAGTGCACCGCTATTTTGTTTAGCTCTCTCTTTTCTCTCTCTCTAATCAAACTCATCCCGAAGCCTTTTCAACCGTGCAAGACCGTATCTGTCCTACTGACCCCGAACAAAAAAAAAGCAAAAACATAAACCAATGACTAAATCCTTTACCTTTTTGGTGCTTTTTATGTCTTTCTTCATAAACATCCCCTTCATAGCGGATGGGTCGCCGCATGATAGATGAAAAAGTTATACAGAACCGACTGTCCGGGGCGCTGTTCCACGTGGCGCTTTCCCCACCGGAAATGGATGCTTAAAAATTCATCCATTTTACCAACAACTTAACTTGCACCCATTCCTCGTTAAACGATTGAACCTTTTTTCCATGCTCGACGGAAAAAAAGGTTAAAACAAAACAGCAGACCCTTGCCTAAGCTTAGCCTTCCCGAAGGGTTCCGCCCCGGCCGTGCGGCCAGAATGGTTCGCAGTGAAGGGACGATAGCATCGGAATATTCCACCACCGGGAGGATGAGCACACACACACAGCTACACTCACACATCCACACTGTCCTCTGTGACGACTGATGGTGGAGCCTTATCGATGCCCGTACAACGCCACTGGAACATACCGAATCCGGCAGGGAAACCGAGTTCGATTCGTCGAAGGATCGTAGGAAAAGGCAAACACACTCAAACGCCAGTACAGCGTGCGGAAAACGGAAATGGAAACAATTTGCAAAAGTTATATTAAAAACTTTAACAAGACTCCAAGGACGCACGGTATGCGAGTGCCGGTGGACAATTTCAAACAACCCGCTTCCCCCGTTACCCCAAAAGTTGGAGGGAAATTGAGTTAAGGGTCAGAGCGTGGCGAAAACGGCCGACAGGAAACAAAGAAACACAAGGAACGACCAAAAAAAGAACCATCATTGTTCCATTTCGATCGCTCCCTTCCATTCGCAGTCTGCTTTCGTTTGACTTTTGTTTCCCAATCATTACGATTGCTGCTTTCCACAGTTATTTCATCCAGCTTTGCGATTTGGTTATGGTTTTGGGGCTTTGTTTTTCATCGTCCTGCCAAAACCGTTCGCCATGTTCGCCCGAAATCTGCAAAGCTATTGCTGCTCTTTATATTCACATACCGTTTGATGGCTACTCATTCGTCTCGCTGCAGTAGAAAGCAAGGGCAAGGCTGGCCCGATGCTTGAATCTGCATTTATTTATCATTGCCATTGATAGATTTCCTACTATTTTGGGCGTAAGTCATGTACGGTTGATTGAAAAGGAGAGAACGATATTTTTGTTAATTCTGGGAGATTGTATTAGAAGCGTTGAAGGCAGCAGCGTCCTTTTGTGAAAAAAATAAGGCTATTTGTTACATTGTTTGCTGCAGCTGTGATTGATTCAATGAATGAGACTCAAAACAAAAGCCAAGCGCGTCAATACTATATAATGCTGCCGACTGTAGTGGCTGTGTGTGACAGAATACTCAAAGGCAAGAAGGGATGGAACCGGGCACCGGTTTACGCGTTCGGCACAAACGCTTCCTTGGACTTCATGAAGTACGTCAGTATATCGATCGGTAGCGGGAACACGATGGTTGAGTTCTTCTCCGCCGAGATGGTGTTCAGTGTCTGGAGGTAGCGTAGCTGCAGGGCGGCCGGTGAGTCTCCGATCACCTCCGACGCTTCCCGCAGTGCTCGTGAAGCCTTCTGCTCACCCTCGGCTGCAATCACCTTGGCACGGGCCTCTCGGGCAGCCTCGGCTTCAGCAGCCATCGCACGTTGCAGCTGAACCGGTAGGCGTACATCCTTACTATAGTGGGGAGTTGGGTAGTTGAGTTGAAGGGCAAGGAGAACATCATTGTTATCGATATCGGCGAACAAATATTGAAGCGAGCCTCATCACAACGTTCCAGCTGGACGAAATTTCTTAAGATTTTGTACTTACATCTCAACGCGCTCCACCTTGATGCCCCAGGCTTCGGTCGCTTCGTCCAGCGAGAGCTGCATACTGCCAGAGATTGTCATTCGTTCGCTGAGGATTTCGTGCAGATGCCGTGTGCCCATCGTGTTGCGAAGCGTGGTTTGTGCCAGCAGCCGGGTCGAGTGATGCGCGTTCTCGACATTCGCAATCGAAACAGTGGCATTTGATACACGATAGTACACCACAGCATCCACCGACACGGTGACGCTGTCCTTCGTCAAAACCTGACCGTGACGCGGTTTAAAGAGATAGTACATGAATGCGCGCATGTGGTGCGTATGAACCAGCGCCAAGCATGAAAAAGAGAACAAAAAAGCAGAAATAAGAATAAATTAACAAGGTGCTTACTGATCAGGATAACCAATCTTTCACTTTATCTGTTGCGTTTATGTAAACTCAACCCAGTGAGGGTAAAACAAGTTACCTACCTCCTGCGGTGGTACGTCGTACGTTCGCGTTCGCAGATCTACACGTGCGTAGGCATCGATGCATGGCAGTATGAAGAAGATACCTAGGATTCCACACAGCAACATCCAAACACACGAACAAGTAGGCAGAATACAATCAAAGAAAGAGAGAAACACAAAGAGAAAAGTGAAAGAGACAGAGATTCAATTAATATGCAAAAAACTTCCGTGGGAAACACTTTCCCATTCGGCTAACTCTACAGCCAGTCGTGAGCGGAATGGTAGAGCAGCGAAAGTGGGAAAGTGGAAATTAAGGTGGAAAATTGTTCCGGCTAATTTACCTGGTCCTTTGGCGCCACCTTGCATCAGACGACCTAATCGGAATATTACGGCACGCTCGTATTCCTGCACGACCTGTCCAAGTAAACGAAGACGATTTCAGAAGATAGCAGATGCAATTACAAAGGTCTGTTTTCTTTCCAAACTGCTCAGGGTGTGGATATGTGGAAGTACGTTGTATGTCGTTGCTTAATGGTGTGAATTAATGTTGTTTGGTAAACGGCTTTGTTATGTTCGTTATTATTGTATGCTGATTTACGGAATGATACATTTAAGCAAATGAATACACATTTCAAAATCTACCACAGTTTTAAAGCATGTTTTCTTATTAAATTTCTTCGTGATTTTTTATCTTTAAATTAGGTCCTTAAATTAGGTTTTGCTTCATTCCATCACAGCCGCAAAAGTACACGAGTTCAGGAACTGCGTTGTTCGTGCATCAGTTAAGATAAGGAATCTGAGTCGAGATCTGTTTAGTTACAAGATCAATCTCAATCTAAACAGTTTTGATAGGCTTAACGAAGATAGATCTAAACAATGCCGAGAAAAACAGCTGGCTTACCAGCAACATTTTAAACCATGTTGCAGGACTGATATAGGGATGAATTCAATTCCAGAATATATTCACTACTAATTCCTAGGCGGCGAGAGATATGGTGTAGGCTCCACAATCGGGATAAATTTGGTACCAAATATGGTAACACTAGATCACGTCACTTCGCACGACTTAACAACATGCTCGTCGTGGGTGCAAGCCTCAAAAGGACCTAATCAAATCTACAACAACTGATCACGAAACAAGTAGTTGTTACTGTTTGATTCTCATTTCTTTTAAATAGTTTGTATCCCCATAGGAGCACAAATACACTACTTTACTCACAGATTTTAAGGTAAATCAAGAATAACCACGACATTAACCGTTGTTAGGCTATTTCATTGTACCTAATCAATGTGTATATCACCGGTGGCAGACAATAAAGAAGAAAGACATAACATATCATCTTATTAATTGACTAAATTGTTTGGTTGAACTCAAACTATGGAGTGAAAGCGTAACTGCGTCCATAACAGAGTTTTATTGAATGGTTTTTACAGTTTTTACAGCGCGAAAACTCGAACTCGAATCGAAAGTACAACTATGGCTGATGCCTATTTGAACATCCTTCATCAATACATTGGGATATTTCTTTTGAAAAAATGGGGTTTGAAAACTAAAAACATGTTCCTACAAGCTAACATTTCAACACAAACAATCAATACAACAACATTCCTCAACTCGTTTCGTATAAAACACCTTGTAAGTCCTGCATAAAGTATAAATCTTGGTGCCATCGAACATTTGTGGCAGATTCTAGGTGCGAAGGTGGATACAACAGGTGTAACCAAACAAATAAACTTAAATTTAAAGCTCTGGATAACGCTTGTGAAGAACCAGAAGAACCAAAAACTAGATGCAGAACTGGATATAAAAAAATATAAACACGCTTGGAACACGTTAAGAAAGCCAGAGGATTGCATATAAATTAAAAGATTGATGTTATATTTTTTCAGAACAATATTTTTTATAGAATGAATAAAGTGGGCACTTTATTTTGGCACAGTGATTTTGATCAATTTAGGAAAAAAAAATTTTCTTCAAGAAAACTTCTCATTTTTGTCATGCTATGGTACTACACATTCTTAAGCATATCACGAACAGTGTTTAAAAAAATAAAGCAGTACAATAACTTCATTTTTCATGGAAAAAATGTAAAAAATGAAAATTGTAAGTAGTGGGCACTTTATTTTGCCGGTCACTGTATATGTCCTACAATCAATTATACTTTTCAAATGGATCAAAACGCTTACTTGTGGATAATATTGAATTTGTACATCTATGTACACAATTGGCAGCTTATTTACTTTCCTATTTCTTCCATAATTTCGCCGCATCATAATACGCCAGCTACTAAGGTTTACCCTTTTCCACCAGGCAAATCATTCATCTTAAGTCAATAAATCTGTTGCACAATCAGCTTGCACTTCTACCCACCATACCCTTTCACTTCCCTCCAACGAAGAAAATGATTCCGTTTCCGCTTGAGCGGCCCCAAACACCCAACTGTGGACCGTTTTATTCGCGTGCATTACTCGCGCCCATAAAGCATTCGTTGTTTTCTTTTCTTTCCTTCCGGCTTCGCAAGCTGCCACACACTTTGTGACCGGCGGAGTGGTTTGGCAAGAACGAAATTGTTTGCCGGTTCGGGACGGTATTTTCATATTCACATCGTCCGTCACTTTATTTAAGTTCACACTTCATTTAGCCAGTCCGCAGTTGCTACCCCGTTCGTTCGTTCGTTCGTTCGTACCAGCGGGCTTGTTGGTTATAAAAGGAAGCTTTTTGGGGAGCTGGGAAGAAAAGGAAAAATAGCTGTGCGCTCTCAAATGAGAGCAATTTCCCGCTAGTTTTCCACCGCCAGGGCGGGTTTTGCGGTTTACACGGCTTCGCAGATAGCACGCATATGTGTATGCGTGGTGGGAACTATGTGCTAGTGTGTAGTATGCTCGTGTGTAACGATATGCAAACAGCGTGAAAGTCTGAATAGGGACCAAATTTAAATTTGATTCCCTTTCACCGTGCCCTGGTTCTCCGTGCACCTCCTCGAAGAAGATGGAATGATAGTGGAAAATTTGGACGAAATTTGTTGAAGCATTCCTCTTACCTTGAAGCAGACGAGCAGGCTGAACGGCATCGTAAGGACGACGAGCACCCAGGACAGAAATATCAGGATACGGCCACAGGTCGATGCTTCGCCGTTCGTCTCATCCTCGGCTGGAATATGCAAGAACAGTGTGAGTCAACTGGAAAGGGCGTACAAGAACGAGTATAACGTCGATACAAAGAAATAAGCTAAGAAGTGGTACACCATAAGAAAATCGTAGTTTGGTAGGTGTGGTGCCGTGGTGCGGCTTTGCCACCTAGCGCAAAGTGAAAAACTTTTATTAGATTTTCCGCCAAGCATTGCTGCTGCTGATGCTGCGGCTGTTCTTTCGAAAAACTTCTACCACGTCTGCTTTTTACAATGTCACCTAGGTTTTTGTGCCACCCAGCCTCATTTCGAGCGGGTAATTGCTACAAGGAGATGGCTCACACACCGACCCGAACGTTGCTCGTACGTACATGGTCGCATGTGTGACAAGTGTCGTACATTAGATTAAGAGCAAAAGGTGTAACGTGTTGCGCTGAAATTACAATCGGTCACTGCTGTTGGATTGGATCGACGGCGCTGGTAAATTGGATAGTTTGTGTGCAAGCAATGCTTTGGAAATTTTTACTACAATTGCAACAGCTTAGAGACTATCCTTGAATACGGGTTCAGAAACTAGGTTAAACAACAAACTTATAAAACTACGTACTGAGTTGGACTAATTTTTGTTTGAATTAATAACTGTACATAAATATCCTTTATCAAGAGCTACAGCATAATATATGTAACAGTATAAAAAGATAAAGGTTATCCATTTGAATAGAGTGACTATAACAATCTCTCAGCTATTCCCACGCTACTTTTTATAGTAATGATTTCTACCACGTCAAACGTTTATTTTTGTGACTAGAAGCTACGGGATGTGTGCTCTAACGCATTTTAGGAATCTACTCAACACAATATGTTATCGCTTCACGTATACTTTTCTTCCGTGATTACTTCTATTCCTAGATCCCACCGACACACCCATAACTCATTGCCAAACAAACCCGAAAGCAAACATCAAGCCGGAATTGAAACTTTTTACGCTTTCCTTACTGTACAACAGTAAATCACTCCTGAAAGCAGTGCATTGCACGCTCACGGCGGGTTGTCCCCGGTTTTTATCTTCCTCGCTTTTATTTGACTGTGTGGCTATCAAAAGTTAAGCCCAGTTGCTGTTGCTGGAAAGTGGATTTATGTTAAGGGCAGCACCTTCCTCGCACCTTCACCTCACTGTCATTCCCCCAAACATGTAGCCAAACCACCGAAAAACGGTTTGTTTGCATAGACACCGTTGCATCATCATCATCATCATCCCGTTGTCGAATCATATCGTTCCATTTGGTGCGAGAGCCAAACTTTAACATGGACGGCTTTGCTGGTGTTTTGTGTGACTTAACGACGACGACGATGAAAAACGGCCAGCTTAAATGTCCATGGTGGTAGAAAGTTGCCAGAAAGATAAACAGAATTTAATTTCCAAAGTAAACGAAAGCTGTCGCGCTTACCGTGAGTTATACCGTGGCTCATCGATGGTCGAGATGGTGGAGAGCCCACTATATATATATATATTTATATGGGTAGCACAATTGCGATATTGTCCGCTTTGCTAATGAATTTTCCACATTGATGGAGAAAACCACAAAGCTTCGTTGTCATTCGAATGACGAACGCACACACACACACAATTAAAATCCTTCCTCAATGCTTTCGACCTTCCTCAAACGATCCTTGACCTGAAGGACGTTTCTCAGAACAATCCAAAAGACGTTTGGATCACATGAGCTAGAAAGAAGCTAAACAACGCCTCACAATCTTTCAATGCCAGCCGCAAACCACTCTATGCAGGCTTAGCTTTCAAAAATCGAAACAAAAAAAAATGCAGAATGAAAAAATGTTTCAAAATGAATTAAATGAAATACTTTATCCATCTTTCTTATCTTCTGCCACCTTTTCGTCGTTGCGCTCACAGAGGCGTTCCTTTAACGACTATTCACGACCAGGGATGCTGGCAGGATGAAACCAGAAAAGCGCTACCCTTAGTATATTTCGTCATTGCTTTATGAAAGCGGTATGATACGGATCATACCGTAAATTTTCATAAAATTCACATAATTGAGCCCGAAAGCAAGTAAAGTCCTACGGATGATGGTCACAGCAAACGGGGCAAATACGTTGAAGTAATAACTAGGAGTTTATTTGGCAACGCTGCCGGTAAAGGTCGTTGTTGAAAGCTGCAATTAACTTGCGCCGCGAGTTTTACAACCTGCTCAGGCAAACGGCTATCAAATGGCGTAATTTACTGTCAATTACATGACAGCAAAGGTGTGCTTTAGACATACAATTGATATTTGCGAAGCAATCGCGCGATTCAGCGGAAGAACGTATCGTTTTGTTACTTAGAGAAAGGATGTTACACAATGCAATATTGGGATTGTGTAAGGAATGCTAATTGCTTTCATTATAATTTGATTTATTTGCTTATATGTAGGATTCATCTAAAAATAATATTTATATGAAAACGAGTTTAAAAAATTGTTGCAGTTTTGATTGCCTTTAAGCACATTATATATTACCTTTATAATCATTTACGAAAATTCGAGCAGTTTCATTGATATGATTTAATCCAATAAAATATTGCAGTATTTTTTTTTTAATAATCACTTAATGTGGTGATCATTTTGTGACAATAAGGTTGAATTTATTTGGAAACACATCAAGAAATTATCCTTCAACGCATGAACACTACAAACTACCATGCACAAATTAAGTGATAAATTTTGAAAACAAAAATGTAGATAATCAAACATTTCACGTAACTGAAACCTTCACGAATTGACACTGGGAGTTTAAATGTGATGTGAAATATAACCGAACGGGTGAACACATGTACGGGGAAGATATTACTGTCATCATGCAAGAAATGCTCACTGCTTTACTCACTGGTGCTATAAACTACTATGGTGCGGAAAATTCTTCTCAATTACAACCGTTCGGACGGCAAAGAGCAAGTACTTTTGTAAGACAAAATTAGGACACAACATACGAACGGGATACGGGTAAATAATGTATGCGGGGATTCGAAGAAGAAGAAGAACAAGAAGAGGAATAAGAAGAGCGGCATCAACCAAGTACTATTGCAAAAGTGTCTACTTGAACTTTGGTATAAAAAGTCTTTTACGTACTTCCTGTGTGGGTCGTTATGCGAGAACAATACGAGTGTGGCCAATGTCGGGAGAAACGGTTTCGTCGAGATACCCCGGGGCAGATTGGATGATGGGAAGATAAACGTGTTAGCCGTTCACGTGATGGTCGTAAGATGAGTTTTTGTTGTTGAATTTGGTAAAAGGTGATTGAGTTTTTTTAATACGATCCATGCCCGCACACACATACACATACAGATAAAGACACCGGAGCAACGGAATGAGACGAGATGAGAGAGTCCCGATACCCCAAATGGATTATGAAGAGTAACAGGGAGAAAAGAGAAAATATGAAAAATATTTGGAAATTTTGAAATTTGGTACCAAAGAGAATGAAAGAGAGAGAGAGTGAGAGAGAGAAAGACACAGCGAGACGGTTACTTTATTTTAACGACCAAGTATCCGCAATCCATTATATTAGTCCACCGTCGGCTGTCACCACTTACCGTAGAGCAACAGTGAGTTTTTCATTTTAACATCTATAAAAATAAAATGGTATGCAAAATGTGAAAAGATGAATTAGTTTTGGAATGAATTACAATTTAGCTTGTTCAATAATTTGGTGTTTCGATGGGGGGGGGTCAATTTAGTTTGGCTGGATTTATACGGTGTGATTGGAAACATTATGGATTTAGATGCATCGAATCGAGGTATCATATCGAGGCTTTGGTCAATGCTGTAAAGTGTGATTGTTGATGTATTGATGTGTGTACATGGGAGGGCACACAGAAAAAAAAACAACCAAAATACAAATAATAACAAAATTTTGTTATGTCCGAATACCACTCCCAATGTGAAACATGAAACACAAATTCAATAGCACATGAGTCACAACAAAAGCTGTGAAATGCAAATGAAATTTAAATGTATTTTAAAATTAGAAGAGAAAAAACCTCCTTCTCGATGTTCTTCCTCACAACAAACATTAATTATACGCTCAATTAGATGTCGTGTGGTCTAAAAGAGTTTATAAAATATCATTAAAAGCCATTGCATTCTATATTAAATGACATATCGCTAAATTTAATTATATTTCGCTGTTATTCTCAACAGAAACATGTCTCGCATCATCGAAACACCTTTATATGGTTGAAAGCAACATCAATGAACATGAAACAGCTTTATGAAATGACCCCTAAAAACCAGAAGAAGAAAAAGCAAATACGACTAACACACTAAGCTAATGCGCTCATTGTTGGCTGCATCTCGCGATTCTCGGGCATTTGCATGTGACTGGGAGGGAATTTTCTTCTTTCTTTTTTCTACAGACATAGGCATTCTCTTATGCCAGTGTTCTTAATCTTGTGCTTCTTAAATCGTAGGAAAATATTGCATCGTGCTCTAGAGACTCAGCACTACGTGCATTATGTACCACAAGACATCCTAGGGCATAAGTTGTTCACAAAACGGGTGGTTGAAGAAGTATGAAACACTTTTCTTCTTTCACTTATCGGCTGGGAATGACTCCTACAAGCCCAGCTTTGTTCACAGTTCTGTTTATTTGGGTTATTTATGAGCCTCGTTCCTGGAACAACAGTACGAGAAAGATTTGGCGGAATGCAAACTATCGCATTTCGGGTAAGATTTGTTCGTTGTGCAAATACATTTTCATCTTGCTAGTGCTAGAGTTTTCAGATTTTGGTGAATGAGTGTAGCAATCTCAAATTGTATAAATTTAATTCGTTTTGCTTTCTATAAACTGAACGTTACTGAAATACTGGTTTATCTTCTAAACCTAGTCATCATTTAAACCATTTAAACCAGTTAGAGTTGTACAACTATGATATCATATAAAACCTAATCATGATCGACCAAGTTTTTTAATTTTAATTTATAAATCCTTAAAAGTTTACCATTTTAGGAATATTAAATCCATTTAAAAACGATACTTTTGTCGCCTTGCCTATACCATTTGGATAACTGTAATCGATCTTTTTTGGAAACATACTCCGACATTCGTATGTTGCGTTCCATAGAAAAGCTAAGCGCAAGACACAACTCTACGCAGTTTCATTGAAAAGGTAAATAAATTGCATTGCATGGTAACAAAAGGATTTCTTTTCCCATAACCATCCCTTGCCATCGCTCCACTTGCCACATGATATAAGAAGCACATTTAAGAATGTGTTCCTTGGCCGGTCGAACCATGCGACAGGATACGACAGTTCTCTTGAAAAGCATAAAAAAGCTCAAGGCTTTCAGTGCTTCATTGTAAGCGATCGGCACGGTTCAGCGCATGAAAAAGGAATCGTCGTATGTTTCGTCGTTTCCACTGAATAAAAGCGATTTCTTTTGTTGCTGAAACAGTTTCGCATGATCTAAGAGTGGTTGGTGCTTCACAAAATTGGAGCAAACACGGGTCACCAAGTACTGTGCTGGAACATGCTAAACCCCCAAACCGCACTCAAACATTCATACAGATACGAGGTACACTGGTACGTTCTCTCAATCTCGCATATAGTATGTCCAAATAAATGGTAAAGTATATGGCATACGGAGATGGAACAGACCACCATTTTTCTATCTTTCCAAATCCAAAGATCCTTTCGGTGTGAGCTGACGAGTACAATCGTAAATACATATCTCGTTTGAGGAAGAATTTGATTCCCATGCTAGAAATACCATCCCGCGGTTCACATCATTTCAGTTCGTTTAACAAACGTCTATTCATGCTTACAGTGACCAAGTGTATCAAGAAGTGTATCTTGATGAAGCTGTGCGTGGTAAGGATTGAAGCAATTTGACACGATGTTGTTTTTCATTGTCAAATGTAAATATTTGAATTGAATTTGTACCACACAACAATACCTAACGCAATCTTCGGCACTTTAAAGCTTGTGCCAAACTGATTTGGAAGTGTGACATAAACAAATACAAAGAAACACCTTAATGCTAAACAAGCCGAGCAAAGTTACGGAACATTTGTCTTGTCTAAGAGAGAAAACAAATGAAAGATTGGAACAGTTTCTTACACTTTATTGTCTGTATGATTACAGCAAACAAAGAAACTGTTACATTTCCTATAAAATACTCGGTGTACAGTAAATAATTGAACATAACAAAACACATAGAGGACCTTCGAGCAAAAACTGTCTGAACCAATTCTGAAACGGTTCAATGGACAACATTTGTTGTTTTTCACACCACATCACACCACCTTGAAATAAAAACCAAAATCAAGGTTCTTATGATATTCCTAATGATGGTTGTGGTTAAACGGTCGGGAGAGTTGCTACCAACATAGATTACGTAAATGAAGACGCAATTAAAATGATATTACCCATGGAAATGGTCGTCACACCGTTTGCGTCCGTTTGAACCAGCGTGCCAGCTATAAAGCCTTCCTCTGTCGGTACCATCGTTGACAACATTCGGTAGTGCTCTCAAGCTGAGGCTCTCAGGTCCATCCATCGATCGACTTTGGGACATTTGTTTCCCCCACGTCCTGGTACGGGCACACAATCGCAACGGACCGAACGTAACGGCGATGAGGGAAATTAATAGGATTCTCAAAATCACCGCCCAACAACGCTCTTGTGGGATTCCTTCCTAGCTAGCAAAGGTTTCGCCAAATTCCGTCTGCGCTAGAGATTGTCTTTGGGTTCGCACTAGAAGGGCACTAGAAGCCTAATTAGACGGATCGAGCAGAAGCAGGGCTACGGAAATCTGAATAACGAGAGACACTTTTGGCCATCGTTAGAAAGGATGGCGGTGTTAGATCGACACGACGCGATAATGAGACACATTAGGTTTGTATGTCAGTGTGTTTGGTCTCTACTGCCATGGCTGAGGGTAGCGAATGATGAATGGTATGTACTTTTGGCTAAGCATTTCCCATTTCGCTGAAACATCCTGCATATATTCTTGGGCGATGGGAGGCAAAATTTTAAGTTACAAATGTGTCTGTAAGACAACGCCAATTAGAGATAAGAAAGCATGCAGGCTCAGAACGTCAAGCGTGTAAATTGTTTAGGGAATTTTGAAACCTTTTCTTTGAAACATAATTACATTGAAAAGATCTCTCGCTCTCTCGGCAAAATATCCTTTAACAAAATATTATTAAAATATATGATATATATTTCCCGTTGTTCAACATTTACTGTTGAAGCATTTATCGACCTATTTTGAAATTGACCTAATAATAGATCGTCCTTGTTCCAGTAGTTCCGTTTTTATTCCACAATTACAATAGACTCGACGTGCGTGACATACTCATTTAGCAGGTTTGAAAGCTCATGTAGTCACAGGATAACACACCGAACGAAGCCGAACTAATGGCTAACCATTATTTATATCCCTTCACTAGCGTAAAAATGACTTTCACACGATAAGAGCATGTCAGAAGTTGTATTGCCACATCGCTCTGCACCGTACAGAAAGTGCACAGCGTTGACCACGTGCCGGTAATTATACGTTATGTGCCAGTATTCCACAGATACATACTACCAGTAGTGATGGAGTGATTGAGATCGAAAGACATCAATTAATTTACTGTCGCCAGTAAGTCTCGCGTCGTGTCCTTCGAACTACAACATGCCACCAACTGGATCGTTTCATTTTCTCGTTTCAGGCCCGCAGCCTATGGCACCCGATGGCACATTTTCAAAATCAAAGCAAATGGTCTAGCAGTGCCCGAACCACAGTACAGTATACAGTTCCAGTGACGCTCAATAACGATGTATAACGAGCGCTGATGCTTATCGCGATCATTCATAATCATTGGCACAGCATGGTTGCTTCTGGCTGCTTGCGGTTGCTTTCATAACACTTCATGTACGGCTGGGTGTGGCTGTGTATGGCGAGTGTTGCGGTATGTTGGGCTTGCACCGCAACCGTAATCGCACCGGAATAACCTTCACAAAGGACCGGAATCTACCGGAAAATGCCTCCCAGCTAGGGATATCTCAATGTCCTAAAGCGGAACCATTACTACCACATGCCACGATGTGATCCATCAAATTGGACTACTTTCTTAATACAAGCCCGACTAACAACCCCTTTTGCGATGGCTCTGTGTGCACCAAACGAAGCGAGCGAAGCGTAGATTTCCATTCATCATCAACAGAGCACTGCCGGAACTGCTTCTCCTTCTTCTCCTTGTGCTGTGAAATTTTGTGAGAAGAAACGGAAAGCTCATTTTTCTTCGCCCATTTCCCGCCCGTTTACGAGTGAAAGTACGCTTTTCATACGCAGCAGCAAGAACACTCTCCCATCTCGATTTGTTCCATCTCGTTATCCCAGGGCTCCCACCATGCCATGGGCAGCGATAAATCTCTTGGCTGCTGATGAGGAAAATTTAAAATTTTGACATTGTAATTGGTGAAACTTTCATGATTTATGTGCGATGTGTGCACAAGAAGTATTGCTCAGCCACTCGGCAGCCTTTATTTAGAATCGTTTGCCTCGCCGGTTTACTGTTTAGGTTTATGTGCACCCATTAATCAGGTTGCTTTAACGCGGCTCAGGAGTTGTTGCTTTTTTTGCTGAGTAGTACAATTCCTTACCACAGACACACGGCTCCTGGACGGTTACAGAGGGGTAGTTTGCACCGGACCGGTTTTACGACGATCGGTTAATATGCGCCCAACTTTTGAGCAACTGCTTTTTGGTCTGTATGACGCGTACATGCACGCGGCCGAAGTTGCCAAATTGGGGTAATTAAGGAGATTTGAATTAATTACTGGCTAGCAGTGGAAAAACCATGCCCACATACAAATGGGCGTCGCAACATTGGACCAGCAAAGGCTGGCCTGTCCGTTGCCTGAACCGCCTTCATCGTCATCATCATCAGAAGAAAGCGCTTGATGAAGACAAAACGGTACGGTATCGCTCTGCATTTCGTCGGTCCCACTTTTCGACTCGTTCACTTAGTCAGGACTCATGGTGATGGGGATAATTTAATTAAAGTATGCCTCTCTACCCTGGTAAAGTGTAGCATTGCGGCACCAACGGCTGGGCTTGCGATGCACCAACCGTTTCCAGGACGCTTTATTTCGGTACAGGCGGACTGACAAAGCCCGGCGTTTTCGTAGGGTTCTATATGACGAAATTTGTCGGACTTTGTCGCGGGTCTAAGACGAAGTGGGACAATATTAATGATATAGTACTACATTTAAGCCTGAAAATGTCAATCATCAATGGAGGATATACAATTAGTAGCATCAAGGGAAGATATACAATTAGTAGCATCATGGAGTATTGGGAAAACATTTCATTAGCTATAACAGTGCAATACATCTTTTAAGAATTTTAGAGTGTCGTTCAAAAAACAAAGCATTAACTTGGGCACACTTGGAGTAAAACCACATATAAACATTGAAAGTAAAATCAGTTTCCTACTAACAGCAAATACAATTTGAGCTGTGGTTTGGCTGGGCTTGCAAAGAAATATCTCTTCTTTGTGCAAATCTCTCTAAATCCGGAAATACATCCTCACTCGTGCAGAAACAGATAGAGCGAAAAAATGTCACGTTTTCTATTACATTGGTATGTGACTCACAATATGCTCCCTACACGTGTTACTGCAATACAAGGCACACGTAACACAAAATATGCTTCCTACTCTACTCGTGTGTTCTTGTAAAGAGGATTTGCTCGTCAAGCATGATCAGTCGTAAGCCTATTTTGGCGTTTATATAATATGGCAAGGGATTTGTGTCAGGTGATCATATGAATATTGAAAGCGCACAAGCAACGGCGGAATATAACAAGCCATTCGTATGGATCCAAAAAAGGAACATTTATCGGAATACTACCGCGCCACCGCTACCTGTATTGTACAGTGACAACCACATGCGTGTCTGTATCCTGCAATTACGATCACCTTGACTACTGTGACGCCAAAACACAGAACGCTGACATCACATCAATAATTGTCCTGGTCCAATCAGGACGGCCGCCATTTCATCAAGCATTCAAATGGCTTTCAAATATGACTCATCATACCCCTATTGCCCCCGGGGCAATGCCCGTGCTACGTTCTCGTCAGTGACAGTCAGTACGGTGTTCGCGTTGGTTATCGGCACACATTTCGGAACCAAAACCCACACACACCAACGAGCAGTCATTACGCCAGCATGGATCGAGCGATTTTCTTCGACCGCAAATGATTGGATTTTACGGTACCGCTGGTAATAAATTGCCTTCATTCGTTTGGCTTGCCCACTTTTAATTGAATTGAACGATCCAACGCCAATGCGCTGAAAATTGAGCATTTTATCGTAATTTTTTTTTCTACAGTCCATCTACCGCGCTGCGCCCATTTCACCCACCACAATGGGCTGCTTCATCTCGATTCAATTCGATTGTGAAAATGCTGGTCCACCAATGCTGGTATTTAGATTTGCCGCCTAGATTCATCAATCGGGCTACATTCGGGAATTGAGAACGATTTATTTGCAAAATTTTATTTCTTTCCAATCCCGGACTCCGAGTGGGCCATAAATATTCCCGTCCCTTTGAACGCTAACTTTCTGTGCCCTCGTAAATGATGTGGTAAGTAAACAAACGACCTTATTTGCCAAACCACTTTACCAATTGCTCTTTGCTTCAAATTATCGCAATGACCAAAAGCGTATTTGAGGTTTAAAGGGAGTGAAATAATCCAATTCCCAATAGCAGTGTAAAATATTTCATCAAACGTAGTCTTTTCCGATATGAAGCTTTTTCCGCATAATTGGCAGGACTGTGGTGATACATTAAATCAGTACATAAGAACACTCGTTTGTAGAAAAAGGTTATCTGCGTTTAGTCGATTAAAACTTCTAATATATGACTATTTGCATTCTTTTATGCAACAATGGAAGTTTTACAATGGCACAATATGTAAGTAATTTTTCAACATTGTCCGTTCGGCCTTTTTAATCCTTCCGCAAGCTCTCAATCGACGGTTCCCTTGTCAGTCATGGAACAATTAGCATTTATTAAGTGGTTTGCTTTCTTGTGACCTCTTACCGAAACATCGAACATGGTTTCATCACATCGAAAACGTGCTGTCTTTATCGTGACGATGTATCCATAGGAAGCTCCGAAGTGTATAGCGTTTAAAGTTTCTTTTCCTGAATGCTTATCGCATCGCATATCGCACATTTGCTCGGTCAGTTACGTTGAGTGTTGGTGCTAGATACTCCACACCATATTGCAACCTGCCAAATCAACGTCCACGATAGCTTGAGCGACGGGAGCACCGTTGTGGATGGGTACAACACTTGTAAAACCATCACCCACATCTACCGACCCTATTCCAAACCACTTGCATCGACACATAAGTGGCAGGTGTCGAGAACTTTTCGAACATTATTGGAACTACCTTTTCGCGATGCGACTACCTTTCACTTGATCGGTCGATCAGCCACTAGGACACGAAGCTCTTCTGGTGAAATGTTCAGAACATATTTCAACGTGTACTCCCAAACACTTTGCATCGCATTTTGGAGAATACTCTGTGTGAATTGCTAGCCACAGTTAGCTATCCGGACAAGGGGAAAACCAATATTGTAGACAGCACCATTAAAACGGACTGACAAATGTACGATGTATAAAAATTTTCCTTTCGATCTATATCACTGGCAAAACCGACCTTGAGGTTGTGGCTACGACCACATACAATGTTTCACTTCCAAATTCATTTGATTATCTTATTCTTCTTTTCTTTTACGTGATCAAGCTTCTGTAATAGTTTAATACCTCGCATCCGAATAGTATGTTCTGTCAGTTGATGAGCGGAAACCGTCCGTTTGGGCATCGATTCTATCTGCCTTGCATTCATCGAATAGGCCCTCCGTAGGACAGTCTAATTTTTGTTGTATGCTGTGGATCAACTAAAAAACTTTTTAGTTTTTATTTTATCAGCACATAATCCAACTGAACGATTATTAAATAGATTACACTAATTCATCGGTGGTTTTTCTTATGTAATTCTCTTGACTTTTTCTTCATGCTTACATGAGAAACAGAGAGACAAGAGCTGCTATTAAACGGAACAAATTGGGCTCCAGAGGTTGCCATGTCATTACAGCTTGTGGCCTTTTTAGGGCTTTGTCTTTCCAGGGTCACTAATCATGCAGTCGAAAGTTTTCCTTTTTAACCAACTCAACAAAAACAGGAAATCTTCGTACCTTGTCAACGATTCAGCAAAAAATGAATTAACTGTCCTTTGCTGACTCTGCACAATTTATCAAAGCGTGACAATAATGCGTCGTGGCTTAACAAAAATCATTAACATGTACAAAGTGACGGTGTGGCAACCCATGTGTCATAGTTTAGAATTTTGCAACCAAGCTATCGTGATGATAAAATGCAATACAATAACTACTTAGCGATAAATCACTATCGAGTGTTCGCTCTGACTGACCTTCTTATAACAGCAACGTTGGAATCCAGCCAAGGCCGAAGACCGAAGCTGGCGAAGGTACAGGGAATTTATTACTCGGCCTATGGCATTGCCATGCGACAGGAGCAAACGGTTCGGTGGCCAAGCCAAGCATCCCGAGTAGCACCAATGCGAAAGGTCAGGACGAATTTCTGCACGATGACGCCACTGCAATAGGGGTCGCATCGCAGGCAACGTCACCAAACGACCAGTCCACAGCCAGCCACCAGGCAAACGCACCGACGACTGGTGTTGAAGTAGGTCAGTTTAGCTGTGACCATTTAGCAATGCCAATGACGGCATGATTGAGCAAACTTTAAAGGATAATTTATTTTATAAAACGTGCCGTCCGCATACAATCGCAAACCAGCAGAAGGTCTTGACGCCCGCTTGAAGGTCCTTCTTTGACTAACAAACTGGCACATCTTTCCTTGGCAGAATATTTAAAAGAAAATAAAACCCGAAAACTGCAGGCAATAAATGCATCCAAGCGTGTTCAAAAAGTAATCGAGCTGTGGGATGCTGGAATGCATCAACGCTACACAAAAGAGAGACTCTGTTTCGGAGTTCGGTCGGTAAAGCGAACCATTTCCATAGAACATGAGCTGAGGGTTTGATTGAAATTTTTCCTCTCATCTCACCACCGCTCTCATCACCTGATACGATGGCAAGCCTTTGTTCTAGCGATGTAAGCTCGACCACACTGTATCAGGCATCGCTTAAGCTTCACCTTTCACCAAACTGTCGATGTTGAGCTTGCACATCAACTAGAGACGGGCGGGATCGATCTATTTTCTTATCGCAGAGTTTCCACTGGATTATAAACTGTACTTTCATCAAATGCTCATCAATCACTTCTGAACCCCTTTCAGCACCGACCGACACCGTGTCACACAGAGGTGACATTCGTTTTTATATAAATAGGTACCCCTTTTTCACATTTTCCTCCTGCACCCTCCGTCACCCCGTTGCCGAGATGCTCGTCACTCGTCCTCCAAAACGTGTCATTTTTGATCGAGTGTCCACTCTTGTTACAGGAAGCCTTCACTCACGCTCACTAGAAACAGTATCCAGTGCCCTATCGACTGCTAGTAGGCGAAGTCTCTTGTTTCCTGTTGCACTCGTTGCGCCTACTTGTGTGCTTGCCGCTCTGTGCAGTCATTCTAGTGCTTTACGTTGCTGGGCACATGTGACGTGGCCTAGAAACGGGAATGAAGCTGCTGAAAACCGACAACAGGCTGGGAAGACTTCACTTCCGTCTGACCTGCTGCAGTCTATCATCACTCTCTGATGAAAGCCGGTAGAAATTGTGCAGTGTATTTGTCTTGTAAGTGTATATCAGTAGGTGTAAGAGAGACAAGTGTGCATGGAGGTGATGGATAATGGATGCGACCGTGTCTCGGACAGCGGGAATGTCACTAGCAGGTTAGATTAATATTTGCAAACAAAAATCAAAACTTTTTTTGTTGGTCGTTGTCTTGCCAGTAGGATGTGTAGAGAACATCTGGGCACCATCACATTCAATCGATTGTCAACGCAGTGCAAGTAGTGCGACGTGACTGTACTACACAAAAATGAAACTCCACCATCTGTTTCCTCCACTGATGGTGCATCGAACATCGTACTTTAATGAAATCGTGCAAGCGATCGGTGCAAACGTTCAATAGTGTACTGGTTTGCGAACTTTTTTTTCGGGAATTGGGTTTTTCTGCAACTATTGACCATTTTGCACCGCGATGCTGGTGGGAACTAGGACACAGGACACGGTGTAAATGGGATGTGCACACAGGACATACACATGTGGCTGTTCGATTCCAAACGCTCAAACCACCCGTTCGTCCCTACCTTCCACTATGACAGCACTGTCTTCAGGCATATTTCCGTTTATCAGTGTGATGTGGCCAAGCTTTCCTCCCCCGTTGGTAGTCGTCGTGATGGCGGATTTTGTTCTACGTCTTCCGTAGAAACCTGGGCAAACACTTTACAAGAGAACCCCTCGACTCGGTCGGCTGCTTTGAATTTGCAAGCAATTATCCCGGCAGGGATCAAACACTGCAGTGCCGTATTTTGCTTCCCTTTCGAACCTTCACCGTGGCTCGACGCTTTCGACCGTCACTGTCGAAAGGATACTTTATTTAACGATATTACTACGCTGTGCTCAAAAGTTCGCAGGTTGCGTCGTGTGGTTTGGCGTGGAGGTCAGTACTTGGAAACAATTTGCCGCGAAATCAATATTCTATAAACATGCATCATTTCGCAGGCACACAGGCTTTTCACTGGGCATGATTACACGCGTCAGCATACAAAGAGCTCACATATATACAGAGGTACGTACATACACACACACACACACACGCACACACACTCTTCAGAACGCACACATACACGAAAAAAAGGTTGAGAAAGAACGCTTCTAGCGTGTGCCTTTCTACCTTTGCAATTTCTCTGCAGACTTAATCCCACAGCTACCGTTATTGATCACGATTCATTCGAACGGGGACCGAAGTTTGCGAGATTGGAAAACCACAAGTACACTGGTGGACATAAAAATAGGAACTTTTTTCTGTGACCGAAAAACATAGTTCTTGTCGGAAATATTTGGTAGCCCTGAAAAGGACTGTTTAAGTGGTTGTTGGGAGGTGGTGTTGCGGTGTTCCACAGAGCGGAAACATATTCTAACGGTCAATGTGTTGACCGTTATTCGCTATCACTTCCTTAAAAAAACACACAACAAATTTTTTTCCTATCTTTTTGTCCACCAGTGTACCTGCTGGCACAGTATTTCTGGCCTAAGTGTACAAAGTCACCTAGGGCGAAACACGTAATTTGCTGGATAGAGGATTTGCAAATAACACCTGCATAACACCACTGCTTACATACGGGATTGTTTAGCGACAATGGTAGGATATGATTCACAATGCTTCTCTTATCGATTCTTACGATAAAAAGACGGTTATACTACCAACATATTGATTTCTTCTGGAGACGCAATGGACGGCACAAATGACACAGTTAATTTAAACACTGACTAAATAACAAACACACAACATTCCGACACACATGTTACTGGGAACTAATGATAGCCTCCTCAGTTACTGGCACTTATTACGCAAATGCTTCTTCAAATCTCAACCCTCGGGGACTACAACACATCATTTCCCTGTGGACCAACGGTGCGCTACTACACGCTGCAGATGAAAAGTTTTGAAAAGTTTAATAACTCCCTCGAATACAGCTCGCTACGGGTAAGCTCATTGCAGCGAAGGGAAGTTCATCATGAACCTTTTCCGGGGCCCACCGAGCTGATTTTTGCTTTCACAAGGTATCTTACTGTAACAAGGCGAGAAAATAATACTGCCACATACAAACAAGCTCTGGCAACACACAAAGAGCACAAAGAACACCAAAGCGCGAGGATAACGAATTTGAACGGAAATGAAACCTGGCCCGGATGTGAGCTGATGCTGCAGCCAGGATACACGCAATAGTATGCTTTATGTGAGAGGGGCAACAAACACAAGACAAACAAGCGAACCGACACTAGGACTGGAACCGCATCACTTTATGTTTATATTATTAGGCTTTTTTATTTTTTATATTTGTTTAAGCTTATAAATTGAATTTCCCGTGTAACTAGGTACCGTATTTCATGCGTCACAATGCGGATCGAACACGCTCGTTATCAACTCGTGGATGCTTAACGTACAGCTTCCAGCCAGCACAGGCTCGACCAACGAAAATTTCGACCACTCGCTAGCAGACGCACAACCAAACTAAACTTCCAGCAAATGTGAGGGAAAGCTTGTGGACCGAACGGCATGGTTCGAATTTCAATTGTTACCATTCGCCCCAAGTAAACTCCTGCTCCCTAGCCGAAATACGAAACGGGAGAAAACCTTGCAAGAGATTGGTGAGAGCGTTTGAGAGCATGGAAAAAGCTTCCTGCTTCTCCTGGGAAAAGCTCTCCACTGCCACATAACCTGCCTAATTGAGAGAGAACGGTAAAACAAGCTGGGAAGCTTTTAGGTGGCTCAACAGTGTTTTTCACGCGAGCTCAGTTACCGGGATCGAAAGCTCTGAATCAAACTGAACAAAGGATTTCTATTCTGCAGAGCTTTTCGAAACATCTTTACGAAGCTCTCTCATCTCCAAATCTAGGGGAAGTGGCACGAAGAGAATGAATCAGTATCAGTAGACTCTCGTACCTTGCGAAACTGTATCTCTCTGCCCGTACTCTGTGGTTCAAATTATCACTAGTTGTTTAGTAAATGTGAACCGTCCTGTTTCTGCATGCAGCCTTTACTATTAAAAGCAGCTGCTATCTTTCCCTCTCTAAAAGGACTCTGTTGCGTTTGCCTTCAATAACAAAAGCTTTTGGTGTTTTGTTTTGTGCGAAGCGAAAGCATGCCTTGGATTATGAACCAATAGTCTCTTAAGTAAAGGAAATAAAGTAAGTAAAGGTGTTTGGTATAATTGTATGCAAACTCTTATATGGTATTTTTTCAAAAGGAATATGTACATACTATGCGCAGCACAAATGTGCTTATTTAGTATAAATGGTAAAGTGAATTAAACTATAGATACTGAATAATAAGTAAGTCATTGCTATTGGAACACGAGCTAAGCGTTACTTCCTGACTATTATTAAAATAAAAATAATCACATCAATGTCGCACATGCCTATCTTTTTATTAGTAGATCAATTTGTTGACATCAATTGTTTCTCAATTCAAATTGGTTACCACGTACAAAAGAATGTGTTGTGTGAATCATTATTTCATAATTTTACATTTCTAACCGTACGTTCTGATTGGTTGCTAATGGCCTACCAAAGGTCATTTCAACAAAGTGACCACATGCTATTATCATGCAATAGACCACCAATTTGGAATATTCAAAGGACAACGACCTGCTTGACAGTTTGTACGGTAGGCAGTTTGGTAACGCCCGTCGAGGTCAAATTGTTTCATGACTATACTATAATACCACATGACAAAGTTTCGAGGGAAAACACAAAGGTGCATCGTCAAAATTTCATCACATCACAGCAACAAAATTCATACAAAATACCTGGGAGCTAAAGCCACCTGGTTGTTATGTTTTGAATTGTTATTAAACTCAAGGTCTCAAGGCCCTTTGGTGACTCAAGGCCAATTGATTAAGTATCCTCTATAACAGTGGTCTCCAAACTACGGCCCGCGGGCCGCATGCGGCCCTCAAGAGCTTATAATGTGGCCCACGATGACTTTGCCAGAGTTAATATAAATATTACGTTATTATGACTTCAAATTTCAAAATTTGACAAACTTCAAAATTCAAATAAAAATGTATTTTTTACTTTTCTTAGACAAAAATCAAGCTAAGTAATACGAAACTGTATTAGTATCGTTAGTATTTTGTTGTAAAAACGAGATTTAAACGTTCACTCATCATTTAAAGGTAGCGTCAAATGGTCCTCAATATAGTTATTTTTGAAGCAATGCGGCCCGCGAGCTGAAAAGTTTGGAGGCCCCTGCTCTATAACATTAAAAAATGTCATTTTTTATATTGTTACTTACTTTCCTTACTTACTTACTTACTCACGTACTTACTTAATTTTCTAAATTATTCTTATATATCTTCTTAATAATTTCTTCCTTGATGACTTTCTCACTTTCTTACTGTATTGTTTCTTAATTTCTTGTTTTTTGCGTTCCTACTATTGTTATTTATTACTTTCTTTGTTTCACTTTCTTTCCTACTTTCTTACTGATGTACTTTCTCACTTGATTATTTTCTGAAATTAAGATCTGAAACAATTGATTGGTAATAGGATCTCCATTTCAGAACGCTGATGACTTCTAATATATTATTGTATTTTTATAGAAGAATGTATCATTTTTATCATAGTACGCTACAAATCCATATAGTATGCTTCTATATTATATTATGCTATAATTAAATAAAAGCGTTTTACAATAAACTCCTATCTCGACAAGAATTCATCTGACATCTAAAAATAACACACACACAATACAAACAATAATTTGACACAAATACTTACCCATTACCCATTACCCATAAAAATTGTTCCATAAACTATACTTATGTAAAGACCTCACGGCATGATGTCTTATGAGGTAAGTGGTCATGTATGATGAAAATATATTTGTTTGTCGTTGATTAAAATTTACAATTGCATTTTGAACACAAATGATTGAAACTACACTCAGAACGTCATGAATATATTTCTTCTCATTGCCTTCCGCATATTAATTTACGTTTTAAATAGAATGTCATAATTGCCATCTTAAACAAGTATAATGCCGTATATTTGCACTTTTTATAAGATACGATGATGCTCATCCTCATACGATACGAGATAAGGTACGAATTATAAAATTATTATTTTCATTCTAATCTTATTACACAGATCTCTTTAGTTTTCTAATAAAACTTTTAATTTCAAACAATATTGTGGATAGACGTGTGTTTCACTGTATTTTATGGAAATAATTACACGCCTAACAACACATGAACTAATATCCTTCCTCAAGATGAAGGATTGTAACATACATTAATCATACTAGCTTACACAAATGTTGGAGCATGTCGATTTAACAAAGAAAATGTTTACCAGTCTGCACTACGGAGAAGAAGGGAGGTGAATTTATTTAACGTAGCGTTCTTTTTATTTGCTGCCCTTGATTCCCACCTAGTGCCATGTTAGGAGCAACAAAGAAAGATTTTCTATGGAAATCAAGTACCCCGCACACTGCTACGCTTGCAAAGAGCGAGACTCGTGCGTAACGCTTCAAAGCTTTTGTGAAGGGTGAAAAGAATTAGCACGCAAACCAACAATAAATTCAGCGTGTAAGTGTAAGTCACGAAATCACGCCCCACGTGTCATGGTTTACGCTGGTTTAGTACCACCAGCGCTATTTTGGGAGGCCAAAGAACAACAAGTTTCAGCAGACATCAACAGGTTTAACGTTGTTGCGTTGCTTACCTGTTTGTTGAATGAAATAAAAAAATCGATGAAGCTAACTGAATTTTACTTTCAATGGTTGACATGGGCGTATAACACCCTTTTTACCATTGATTTGTTGATGTTGGGTACAGGATTGATGTAAACGTAAGAATCCCACAAATTTTGCTACGATTGCTCGTAGAACAACGCAATAAAACAGCCAACAATGTTTACAAAGGCGTAAGAACATCACATCCATTCATTTGTTTCGCATTTTTCATGAATAGTGCAAAAAGAGACCCTTATTTGTCTTTGAGTATTTAAAACTGGACTAAATCGCACTTTTTTGTAACTTCAACTTAACTTCAATCACAAACATCATTTTAACCTGTTAAATCTTGTTGAAATATTCCTGAAATGTAGGATGTTTTCATTTCAGCGTTATTTGTTGTACAGTCTCGTACGAAAACGTCCTGGTCCTGTCCCGAGACACTTACACACGTTCCTGCCAATTCGGAAGTTCAAATTGCGATGAAACATGCAAACTACATGTTGCTATGCTTGCTAGCTTATCCATGTGCACGGTATCTGATTATATTCCACACAAACCAATGCAACCGAGCTCGACTGCAACCAAGTGCACGTAGTGCACAGTACTGCAATAGTCACCAGCTAACATTCAACAACTGCTCCCTTTGGGCTTATATGTCGTCGCAAGCTTTCTTATGCTCGGTTCACCAATACTCGCAAAGCCAAACCGTGTATCCTTTGCATCCGGTCCGGTTTACATTCGTTCGGGTTTTGATTTTCTATACCGAAGAAAGGTTGCCTGACGCTAAGGGTACTCTGGCTAACCATTACACTGGACTTCTTGCACTTCAGCAGATGAACTTTAGTGCTTTTCCCCTAGGCAAGAGCTCTCCAAATGCTCATCAATGGAATGCTACGTGGTCGGTGAAAGAAGTGGTAAACGTACATACTTTAGCACGTTCGTTCCATCACGGTTGTGCCAACACTTGCCAACAGACATTGCGTCTGGCTAGCACACATAAGTATGTTTGTGTATAATTTGTTCATAAATGTTGATTCTAATTAACTTTTATCTTGTTGAAAACCAAGTGAACGTATCTTTACATTGAGAATGACTGAATTTTCATTGAAAGTAAGGTATTAAAATCAAATATTTGCATGATGATTTTTTAAATGAAACGAAGACATTAAGACTCTTTTGTAAAATTTATGATACAATGCTGTTTTTTCACTTTTCCAAAACAATTTTAATCGTACAATGAAAACTTCAACCTATACGATAATAAGTGCTAATGTTGATTTCCTACTTTCTATAATAAATTGATTTGTAACAATTGTTTAGCTCATCTTTATAAATCCATTTCTGATCCGCATTAGCATCACATCACGCTATAATTAATTAGTTCAGCCATCGTTCCAAGTGGTCTTTTCGCTTTTAAGTACACGGTCCTACGAAGAACTACGTGACTTCCAGTAGCCGGTACAGAGAGAAAAGCATGTGTTTTCTCCCGTACTGCAAACAAGCTGAAAGGATAATCCCAGCTTCGCCAAGTTTTAACATCATCCGTAATGCCATAAGAGACCAGGAATGCCACTTACTCATGCCACCTTAATCGGTGTTGCAAAAGATGCAATATTATCTAAGATAAATGCCAGCATTCCAAACATTCTAACATTATTCATAGTAAGGAGCCAAGCTGTACCATAGCGTTGCTGTTGGGAAGCTAAATAACTATTATTTATAATGTTTTTGTAGAATTTGCTTCTCGAAAACTTGCAAAATAAATGACAAAGATAGCGTAATTCGAACAAAACTACATATAATCAATTATTACATTTATATTCATTCTTTTAATTCTATAAAACTCTACGAACAAATCGTGTCTATACTTATGTCGTAAACAGTCATGAGAAAAAAACATATTTTCAGCTCTTCTAAACGATTACTCGCAAAAGCGACCAGATAAAATGTCGTTCTTACTCTTGAAATCCATATGTTACACCTGTCACCGACAGCCAAACATATTATCTTTCTTATTATACCTATACTTTATAACCCATTTCTCTTTTAAAAAAACAAGCTCCTTGCAGCACAAAAAAAAGTTTGACGTTTATCGATAGCTCCTTACTGAGAAAATGCGAACAAAACAGAAAGCAGAAGAAATACTAACACAACCGTAATTTCAGTTCAGTACCCGAACGAAGTGAAATGGAAGTAAAATTCATCATCTGCTGTCATAATTGCGTTCCGATGCCAGACTGTTCTGCCAGTCCGACCGACGGAATTGAGCATCCGTTCTTTGTGAAGGTGCTAAGTGTAGGAAACTGTGCCGGAAACGCATACTCTGGCGGTGACTCGCCGTATAAAACGAAACGGAAGAAGAAGCGTGGTAAATGTTTCCTTCGGTAGCCTTCGTCGTTCAGTGTGAGATTTTTCATTCAATTTTGTTTTGTTTTCATAGAATCTTTACAGAGAGCAGGCTGCTAAAGGTTCTTCAAAGAATGGTGATTGGAAAAATATGAACCATCAGATAAAACAACAAGGGCAAATTTATAACCGATCCTTTAAATAATCTGATTGCTATCAGACCAAGCAGGTGGCTTTACGGAGGTATATAATATTTGAAAAAAAAAAATTTAATGTAGTGGATACATCATTTATCTATGCATCATCTACTAAAGCAAACACTTTTAAATTTACTTAGAATGAGTATAATAGACACTACAATAGATTATATAGACATTTAACGATTAAACTATAAGATCCACGCAGATGGATTAATTTCGAGCTCGGCTCAATCATAAATCACGTAAAGGTCATTGACTTCATAACGTTACTAGTGAATTAATGTCAATCATTATCGAGTGATGAAACTTACACTTTTAGTATTACTTTCGATTACAGCTCGATTATTACTTCACAACTCATGTTAATTGAATGTCTTTAAAAGGTCAAATTTTGTTTGCACAGCTCCATTAACGTGATCTATAATCTATTGCATTTACATGAGCTGGTGTTGTGTAAGATGTGCTAGTGGTATACATTATATATGAGAAGCTTCACACGGATTAGAGTTCATTCTAAGCCATAAAACATGAAACATTATAAAATTAAAAGTAAAAATATAACACGAACAAATAAATATAATTTTGCTTATTTTTTAGTACTCTAATCCTTCCTGAATCATCTACCACGTACGCGTCAAACTTTGTATACGTCGCAATGAGTGTCTGGCTAATGTGCCAAGAAATAAATCGTCTAGCTAACCTGACTGCGCTAAAGAACAGCAAACAACGCAACGAATGGCGGTGCAGTAACAAAAAAAAACAGGGAAACTATCGATTTTCTCATCACAACTGCTACGGGTAATCATTTATCAGCATCGTTCGACCTGCTCGTTTAGCCACTTGAAGAAAACGTGTAACACGTTATGCCGCTATGAGGTGATGCAAGGAATGCGTTGACAAAAGTAAGCTTAAGCAAAAGAAAATGAGGCTGCAGGAAAATGCCCATCTCATTCAACGTGATTCGTCAATCATTTTTGGACAGTAAAAGAAAAAAAACATCCATCTAGCCTTCACGAAGGAGGCACGCTTCAGATGATAAGGCTGGTGGTACGCTTATCAAAGAGCCGTGCCAAAACGAACAAATGATGTATTGATGCATGGGAAAAAATTAAGTAATTGATGACAAAATTTATGATTAATTAGGCGAAAAATGAGCTCTGCTTAGAAAAAGCATGGCACGCACCGAATAGAACAACAAAATATGCCATTACTAACAATACATACAAGTAAATAGTACCAGAAGGATATATTTGTCAATATGTTTGTCCTTTTTACATAAATAGATGTTTTTTTATACTTGGGTATTGCATACACATTTAAGTTATTTATGAACTTTTAACACTTTTTTTAGTTCTTTATTAACTTCATTTCCATTTCAAATACATTGCTTTTATAACATTATTACTCTTCCAGGACCTTAACATGAAATCACATACTACTGTAATCTATATTGAAAGTTTGCCCAAAGTTTTGCTATTTTGGTTTGCAAAGAAATCTTAAAGGTCTATAGAGTGCAAGGGAATAAAACTACCACAACAGAATTAAATATTTACAGACAATGAAATGCGTAACAAACTGGGGAAAATGGTAGGATGGAATGAGTGCTGTACGCCAGAGTTTGGTCTTCTCCATTTAAGCTGCCAGATATCAAGATCTGGAATCTCGAGAGAACACACACTCTTGGCAGAGCAGTGAAAGAGATAAGATATTGTTACTGTGGTACATTCATTCTCAATTCAAAACAACACAATGCAAGCGGAAACACTCCCTGCCTCTAGATGACCTTGGGGACATGTTGAAATGAGATTGTAGGGCTTAAGATAAAATGGAAGAATAATCATCCGCCAAATTTGGCAAGCATCTGTGACCATGCTCCCAGAGGACTTGAATGAATGGTGGCTGGGAATCCGTTTCTTTTGTGAAACACAATTAACGAACTGAAGTAAACGACTACTTAGAACGCCATTAGCCCGCGCTTGGATCAAGCAAGTATTTCAAGCAAAGGTTTCGTGGTACGTTTACTACAAAGACTTTAGAACACGAGAAAGAAAAAAAGAGCGTGACATATAGTATTTCCTCAATGATATGTCCCGTAAGAAAGATGGCTAGACTATCGTATATTTCGGTCGTTCGAATTTAGTCTCGCATCCATAAATCAATGGCACATGCACATTGTTCCATGGATACAACGCTGAAGACATCATAGAGTAGGTGTGTGCGGAACTCCATTCAGAGCCGCTGCTAGTTGTCGGTATAATAAAACACCACCATTGACGTACATATTGACAAATTGAATACACCAGAGTAGATAGATTTATTCGTTTTGCTCTGTCAACGTTGTGCTGTGATCAAAATAACAATGTTTTGCAAAATTCAGTCACCAATGCATTTTTTTTTCTATTCGAAATGAGAATATTACTGCAGACTTTTTTACGTCAAATATTATGCAGTATTTTGAGGCTGAATTGATTGAAATCTCAGCCTAGTGTTGACGTGATTTCAATATAGAACTCTCAAACTGTAAGCAACAGATCAACATAGTTAGGAATCACATTAACTGAAAATATAAGCATAATTTTGCGCAGTTAACTTATGATTGTAACTGTAAATAGAACTGTAAATAAGAAGTGACAGTTCAGTTTTGTTTGATTATAAGTTATCAAAAAGAAAAATTCTTTTTTGATAACTGGATCCATTACACAAACTCTCTGTATAAAATGTCCATCTCTTAATCTAAGGTCACCATTTTACTATGCTAGCAACTTTACACAATTCTCATATTCAACATTAAGTAACCACTTTGCTGTACGGAATGGATTTGTGATAAAGGTCTGTCTGTTTCAGATTTGAATACCAGCAGCCACCAATGCAAAATGCAATGCTACACATGAATCTCGTATTCTAAACGAATTGGCCAATCTGTTCCATTCTGTATTCGTTCCTAGCTCCCCATACCAGTAGGTGGCAGCAACAACTACAAAAAGCAGCGCAAGCATGAGGCAGTCAGTATTCAAATAGATAGCAAGTACCATCGAAACGACATAGCAGATTCGAGAACCATTATTCGACATGAGACACCGTAGAGAATGCAGTCCGTTGGCTTCTCCGCAGATTTAAACGCAATGTCCAAAAGCCGGGCATATAGAACAAGCTTCAAAGCTTCGGGCATGGTGCTCAAGTTGGCTAATAAAAAGGATAAACTGTGTTGCGGGGATAGTACCTTTCTGTTGAATAATGCATTCGTAATGTGATAATGAATTTTAATTATGAACCAAGATTGCTTCATTATAATCAGGATGCTCGCAGACGAATCACTCATCTACATACACATGATCGTAAGTGGACGGCGGCAGAAATTCATTTACTACACCAAATGTTACGCAGGACGATGGTTGTTTAATTCACGCTGTTGAATCTGCGAAACTGCAGTAACCTTTTATTTTATGGTAACACTGTTTTGCATCCCACTATAAGGAACGATTAAAGATGTATCATGAACAACGATAAATATTTAAAAAAACATTTTTTTTTATAGCAATAAAAATTGCTGCAGGAACTTGTTACAACTATGACTAACAAACAAAATTATCGGTACATTATAATCACTACACGTTAAGTACTGTGAATTTTAAACGTTATAAAATTTTATGTTTTTTTTATATGTTTAAATTATGAGCCTTTTTATATTAAACTCACTCAATCACAAAGTATCAAAAGCAGTGCGAAGCTTTGCATTCACCTCGTCACTTCAAATCCAGAGCTTATCTAAGCAATTTGAGACAAGTTCCTCTGCTTCAACTATTCTATAACTATCTAACTAATTTGATTGATAAAACAGAGGATCAATTGTTCTCTGAAACCATAAAAGGTAACGAAGACATGTGTTACTTTTTGATTGGTGGGGCCTTTCATGATACACCAGCTTTTCTATATGGAGTTTGACAGTTGGCGGCTGAAATCATGTCAACATTCCATACAAAATCACGTACAAAACTAGCCTGCAATTTTTAGCCTAGTTTAATTTAACCTCAAAGTTAGAATTAGATTCGAGTACGTACTCGAAAAAATGTCAAAACAAGGTCTAGTTTTCATTTCAGAGATCAGGTGGTGGAATCTAGAATCAAAGTGTATGTAGTCCAGGTGGTCTCATAGCCTGTTTGATCGTCACTTTTTGACAGTACGGGTGAAAACTTTAGCTCAAACATGCTTTCTTGATAAATACACAAAACACTCTTAAAATCTTCATTCAGAAGCAGAAGCGATAAAAATCAACCTTCTAAATACAAACACCTCGGAATAATCCCACCTGTATATTCACCCACTTTGATAGCTGCTCGAAAAATGCTATATAATGCAAACAGCTGACAGGCTGAAATCTCAGCCTACGATCTTAAAAAGGAAAGGGGCCCATTATTTATTATGATTTTTTTTGAATAATGTTTCGATTTCAATTGAATTTAGATAAAAGTATGTTAGTAACTTTACAGAAATTTAGTATCATATGCAATTTCCATATTATTATTTGCATTTCCATATGTAGTATCTGGAAAATATAGGATTCCCAGCAACAAGGATGCATGAAGGATGACTCTTTGGATGGTGTTTTATATAATTTGTCCATCTCAATGATGTGAAATGGTTTAAGATGCGGCATCTAACAATACTTCTAACAGGACATTGAATCATTTTCAGTTCAGATTGTTAAACTTTCAGTTTTTTATTAATTTAATTTTCTTTGCCAACAAAATTCTTTTCTTGCCAGGTTGAATTTTGTTGAGCAACACACATATTTTTCGTTAAACATTATCTATATTATTTTAGATCTATTACACCTATTAGTATTTAGTTTATTCTTCATACTGTTGACAACTTTTATGATCTGCAAGTACAACAAGTATTTCAAGAGCTTTAATTTGTACAAAGAGTTGACAAAACCTTTCCATCAGTGTTTGATATCATTTACGGATGCATGTTTCAACTGTGCCATGCTGTGTTCGGTACTGTTTGCTTATCGCATACAGTACCATTACGAACTGTTTGGTAGATGAAGTGAGAGAACAAAGATCAACATTCAACTGCCGGAAATATAGGTCAGCAATCACTTTTGTTTGGTCCCCAATGATATGCTTTTATCAAGGTCGATTGTTTTAGATCGTTTTATTGAAAGCATTGAAAACGTTGCATATTAATGAATTCATATTAACATTCTAAACGAACATACAGTGGTTTCCAAGTCACTTTCGAATGTGCACATAATTATTCCCCACCTCCAAGATATTTTTCAACAGCTATCAAATTGTAAATTTGCTTCATAATGAAATTTCAGTTTTTACACATAATTTTCAACACATCATAAAGAAATGTCAAACTCAATCTAGCTTGAGACGTGTTGAAAATCATACTCAAAGTCCATATAATACAGAGGTCGATGCATAGCTCGATTTTGGTCCACCATTTTGAAAGCTTATTTTTGACAGTTAGATGAAAAAGCGTTCACAAACGATTCCAAACAACCATACACTTTTTAGGGCTAATTGTGCATTTTGTGCTCAAAACTTAGTTTAACTATACATTTCTTTCTCATGAACGTGGCATGGAGTAGTTTTTTCAGTAATTCATCACTTAATAATGTCCACAATCAGAAATCTGGCTTCTTAGCTTTGACCCTCTTGAGCTGCACAAGATTTCGTCGTAATTTTGGGCACTGATCTTGTTGTAATTGATAATTTCACTATAATTCTATCTTTTCTTGATATTCGTCTACTTTTTTAAGTATAATATTACAAACAAACGATGTAAAAATGACCGAAAATGCATTCAGACCACTGCATGCACAACAACTAAAACCTCAATGTATGCTACGATGAAACTATTGAAGCTTTTTCATCCAGCTGTCAAAACTTTCCCACGCTTTTTGATCAAATGTTCTGGATGACTCGACCTCTGTATTATATAGACTTTGATCATACTGAAGAAATAAAAAAATATTAAGATGAAAATTAAATGTCAGATTGGTGTGGAATAACATTTTGCACGCGGTGAAAAACAATGTTTACATTCTAACTGTCTTGAAAAACCCAGGAAGTGTTGAAAATCATGCTGAAGAAATTAAAAATTATTTTGAAGAAAATGAAATATCAGAGTGATGTGGAATAACATTTTGCTCGTGACGAAAAACAATGTTTACACTTGAAATTGACTTACAAAACCCTGTATAATTTATCCATTTTCATGACACATAGTGCCTCTTAAATTAACGTAACAATTGATAACCTTTATCATGCATCCACAGATGCCTGAAAACTTGAAAACTTAAAAAAAATCGAAGCTTTTCAACAATGCCCTTAGAAAGAGCAGAAAACAAGAAAAACCAACTCCTACTGCTCAATAGGCAATCTCGAGTGAGTTGCAAGAACCTAGCTGTACTGCAAACGCAATCAGCTTCTATATGAGTCACTTTTTTACAACCAAGCACTTTAGCAAAATGGGCTTCCACCCAGCGAACCGTATCGCCCTTTACAGGTCAATACACTTTCGTACGCTTCATAATGCACGGGATAATTGACGTTAGTGAACGATTGAATGCTATTATGTAGTTAAGCCTCGATGGTTCGAATGTAATCTGCGATGTTTACGCTAGAATTGGTATTTGAGATGATTCAATCTTGTTTGGGACGCTATTTACCTCGAAGGCAAATCTTGACTGGTAAGTTCACCTGCAAGCAGAACAATTAATGAATTTAAAAGTTCATGCATGGTATATAGCTATGTAGTTGTGTGGATTAGATTTAAGTTAGGCAGCTAAAAATATGTTTATATTACATTTTACATAATTCACTTTTCAATCATTTTAAAAGCTCCAATTTTTAATAGTTCTAATTTCCTCTTGTTATATTATTCTTAAAAGTGTCACGTATTACCTTTCAAAACTAAATGGAACAGGATGTTGTTTACCAACTTCCCTGTATTGGTACCATTAAAGCCACCACAAAACCACTGTAACCATAAACCGATTTCCGACCTCCACTTCAGGTTGATTGTTCCCGGCGGAATGTGTAACTTTCGCTAAGCTAGTTTCTCTTTCATTTTTATTTTCTATCAATTCCTTCATTCTCTTCCTTTCCTTTTCATCTAATTTCGAGCGAAGCTTATTTTCTTTACCAAACAACTTTGTTTCAACCACCTCGCTGCTGAAAGATTTCGTTTCCAGATAGAAGCAACACCAACATCAGTGTACCGGAAGCGATGCCCCCAGAACTGTTCCGGTCGCGTCTCGTAACGTAAAACATTCTGCAAAGGATAGCTTTTCTTTCAACCAATCGGAGACACAAGCTTTCCAGTCCGGGAATGTGTTTTCCTTGATGGGGAAAAACTTTTTTCCTACCCTCCCTTTCGAATCTCTCTGTGGATGTTCGTATTGTCATAGCTAACCCTCGTACGTACGGCGTCGTAGAAATCGTAAGTCGAAACCACTAATCCAACGACCCACCGAGCACCTTTTGCCCGGACCCGGAAGCACGGAATGTAAAAACCAACGGAAAAGATTTCAAAACTTATTTACAGTAAATTGCAACTTGTCGGAAGCGCCGTGACACTCTGATTAAAAGTAAATTGTACTCTTTGTTTTAGGGCACTATCCATAACCTCCGGCATTTTTGTTTTCCTTTTTCCACAAAAGACTGCTTTTTTGCCTTGTCTGAAGGTACGCGGAATGGATAATGGTGCCTCGGATCGCGTTATCGACAACGGAGTAAAACTTGCCGGAGGCAACTTTTTCGTTCCATCAAGATAAATGATTCGGACTGATACGAGCGCCCAATGGCACCCGATATTTAACGACAAACAACAAGTAGACAATAATAGCTGCCGGTGCTGGGGTATTAATCAGCGAGACTTTAGCAATGACTTTATTCTCGCTTTCTCGAGGAAAGTTTTTCGATTCCCATTTTCCACTTTCAACGAGCAGTTGTGTTATGGAGCAGACAGTAGACAGAGTTTGTAACTCGTTGTAAGCGTAAGCTACCATTCGTTTGAGTTCATTTGTTTTGTCTGCTTAGCATTTATAATTTTAATCAATCATTACATTCCATTGAACTATTCCATTTTACCTACAAAGTCACGGGAAACGACAAGGAATTATGTAGCGTATAATCGAAACTTAGTATTATGATACGATATTTGTAAGCAGGATTGCTAAGAAGTTGAAAAGTTACCATTAAATTACAGTTTATGTGTGGGTTGGTTTTCGTTATATTTGTATCCCGAACGTATACAGGAATATTAAAGTGTGGCAGCTTTAATCCCATTTCACTTGAACAGTCACTCAAGACTGCTACAACAAGGCGTTTTTTTATATTCGAGCACTAGGGAGGCAGAAAATATTCTTTGGCTCTCTATATTTGTAAAGAAACCCAAAAATCAATCCCAACCTTTCCCAGCCGCAAGGATCATGAAGCTATGATAGTAAAAATAAACTTTTTTGCTGCCAATGTAAATGCTTCATACAAGAAACTTTTACACTACACCGAAAGGGACTAACGCCTCCTTTAACTTTTACTTTCAGCCATAGCTTCTTATTGAGCCACAAATCAAAGGGTAGATGCAAATTAGAACATCTCTAAATTGCACAGCTCCACGGTCTCGCAGGCCACACGAAAAGGTCGGGAGCCCCCCATTTATGCGATGTACACTAAACTGCCCGTTTGTTAAATGGTTTGCTCCGGTCGTCATTATTTTTTCCTTGCTCTGTTCCATAAGATGATGCGCTGGATGCCTGCCGTAGAACTACATTACCAGTTCAGCAAAGCGTAACGAATGCCATCATCCCAAGATGGTTGACTAGTACAAACTTCATACATATTGTTACCGTATACTGTTGCTGTACATGTACGCTAAGTAAACATAGTTCAAGATTTCATACAAGCTATATAATTGCATATAATCCATAAACTGTTTCTTCTTGTTTCAAATAATAAGTTTTTAAAACTGTAAGGATGATATTCGATGATTGAAAACCATTGAGCTCGGAAAGTATAGTATGTATAGCAAAAACAAACAATCAACAAATTTCCCTTTCTTTTACAATCAGTACTGTACAGTAATGTGCAGTTTTAATGTATCATATGAATAATCGAAATACAAAACAATGGTCATTATCTCACCAGACAGCAATCAAGCGTTACAGGCGTTTCAAGCGACAGACAACTGCCTCATCCCGATCGCTACGCGAAACTTCATCAACCGTCCAGAATGGCCCGTTTTATGGGCGCTAATGTTTACAGCGCACAATTTGCACCGGTCGGGAAATTCAATTTGAGCCCCGCTTTTTAATATGTTGTTGTGTGGCAAGCTCAAACAATAGCATCATCTCATAGTATATCATCAAAACAAAATGAGGAAAAAACCGAGAATGAACGTATAGACAAACAGTGAAAGTGATGAAGATAATAGAGTAAATAAAGCCGAGGGAAGTAAATGGTTTTGCTTTGGTACGATTTCTCATTTTGGGCTTTAGAATGAAGGGCCAACTTATGAATTAAATTACGAAACTGAACTTGTGTGAGTCTTTATTTATTCAGCAAACACTTTGACAAAGCCATTTATACGCAGTTCAGAAGTTGGTGTTTCAATTGTGTTCTTGTAGGAAGCATTATATTACACAGACGGTCGCTACAAAAGAACACTAAATTCAAATTCGTTATTATGTCCAGTCCAACATGCACTGCACGTCCACACAATTGGATTATTTGTTCATCTACCTTCCACCGTACATCGGAGAGCTCTTGTTCGAGTGTATTTCGAACCGAGAGTCATTAATCAATGTTGTGCGAAAACGTGTGTATCCTAGACCACGTAAACCTCTTATCACTTCTCCCCCCCCAATTTGGAAGCGCTGATATATCCGTGCACGTAAAACGGTCGCTCGTGCGTGATGGTATTAGAGACATCGTCCAAATTCTTTCGCTTTCCCCATACAAATGAAACACCATGCGCCTCCATTAGACACGAATTACCAGGCTTCTCCATCATGGGTTGATTTGATTATACACCAAGTAGGAAACTTTCTCCACGAAAATAAAGCGTATCCCGCAAAGATAGCACGGGATACGGTTTCACTTAGCTGTCTCACTTTCTGTCTCACCTTCACTGGTTCCAATTAATGTTCCCAGGATTACGAAAATTAGTTTATCTGGAAAATCATAAAAACAACAATAATTTGCTGGTCTTGGAGGAGTGCACCGCCACCTTTCATAATGGTGTTTTTGTGTAGCTACAGCTATACATTCTATCATCTAAAAGCACCTCTAAATGTTGGTATGCTTTAGGGGTTTCCCGAGAGTTTTGCCCGAGCCTAATGCTGCCGCGGTATTTCTATAAATTTTCCACATTTTTGCTACCTTTTCCAATCGCGCCAACACACCAACGGGCTCGTTTTCATAATTAAAAGCCCCTTCCACGGTCAAATTACTACCCGCACTACCCTTGATAGCAGATGGTATTTTACCCAGGTCAACTGGGTTTGCGACACACAGAACGCCAAAGTACGGGAAAAGCCAAAAACCTGCGGTATACTCGGTTCCTGTGAGATAATTAATCAACTTTAGTAGTAATTACGTAAATCCTTCTGGGCAAGGCCTGTGTACGTTCTCAAACCCTTCACGGATGAAGCTTAAAAGCCCATCGAGATCGGTTTCTTACGCAGGCGGAGGATATGTATGATGGCAAATAAATTTTGAATTATGAGTTTGACCTTAAACCGGGGTTAGTGTTTACGATTTTATTTCGCTAAAATTGTTATGTTAATCTAGACCAAAGGTTTCACTCCACCTACAATGCCTATATTAGACATTGTATACATTGTACTATTAATAGCAATATTCTTGAGTAAATGTTTCAGTCGTATTTTTTTCTTGATTCAGACTCATTTCACGTACTACAGAACATTATATTTACTGTTTATTGCTTTTTGTTGCTTTATTTTACTTAGTCTAAAACTACCTTAGATATGTAGAGTGTAGAGTCCATCATGCCGGTTATATTTATTTTACTACCTGAAAAGCATTGGTCAAATTCTAGTACTCCCAGACGCGCATCAACCGTTACGCAAAATAAGTGGCCGCTTAGGGCTCTATACTCACAAGCGGGTCCGAAAAACTGGCCCCTCCTCCTGTCCAGACAAAAGCAAATTTTCATCTCGATACCTCTCCGGTAGAGAATCCTTCAATCAACCTTTCTGCTGGACACTTCAGCAGGGTCTACATTAGTCTGGCCGCTAAGGAGCTCTACTCACGTTCTTCTGCCATTACTCGCCATTGAAAATAAAAATAAATACTTTATGTCCTACGTCATTATTACAGACGAACGATATCAAGATATGATAAATGATATAAAAAACAGGTATCCAACTCGATCTGGAATCGGCTTGCAACCTGTGAAATGTAGGATTTATTTATGATTTCTTTTATTCCTCATTGCTTGCATATATGTGCCGCTAGGCAAACAAAAGCATGATCAACTTTTTGTTCTATTTATCAATGGGGATTACATTCTTTTCACAATATATCTTCCGACCACGGGGTAGCCAGTAGAATCATAGGAAACCCCAAACGTCGAGAGATCCAGCTGTCGCAGTGCACCGAGTTCGAAGCCAACGCTGCCAGTGCAAGGCTCGTTCGCAAACTGGTGTTACAATTTTGTTTACGACGCTTACGTCCAGGGCATGTGGGACTGTGCACTATCTCAAAAGGATACTGTATACATACTGCCATGCTGAATGTGGGTGGGTGCAAATTTTACTGACCATACCATACTCGGTAAACAGGGTTAGTGGTGCAAAATCGCTGCCTAGTGGTTTGGGTGAAAAATTTGCGCTATTTTTCACACATGTTTTGCATGTGCATCAACGGCCCCAGCCATTGTCGGGAAAGGATGGAATTTTAAACAGTTGATTTATTATAGTTGAAATATCTGCCATGCACAGAAAACTAAAAGTACACTAACCAATATTTTATAGCTAAAATTATAACATTTGGTAGCTTACGATTAAGGTTGATGAAATTGTTTTTTATATATTTGAAATATCTTTGGTAAGTAAATTATAGGAAAAACGATGTAGTTTGCTGTATAGTACGATCAATAAGAAACATCTTTCTTACTCATCTCATCCATTCCTGAACATATCATCATGTTCTATGTAAATACTTCCCACAGCAGATGTTACAGACGAGTATATGTCTATGGAGTTGCAGAAATCGCTATCATCAGCATATTATTCCACTCAATGAATACCTTATTGGAAAACGCACGACACCGACAGCAGGTTGGCTGAGTGCGTCTCAACCACAACCACATCCAACCAACTCTAAAACACTGTCAGCATTTTGTAATACTAAATCCCATCGACTTCGACATCGAAATCTCTGCAGAGAACGCTGTGAGCACGTGCGTCTAGGACGCGTCGTAAAGGATTTCACAAATTACCGAACGACTACGTATGCTGCAGCAATTACCAAAGAAGAGGAAGTTTCTCCGAGCGTGGAAAAAAGTGAAACAACAAGACCATTCATTTTCTTTTTCCGCCAAAGAGATAGTTCACGTTTGACGCATAGCTGATGGATCCTGTCTTACCAAGAATTGGTGAGCAGTCCTAAAAACCCGCAAACACTAACACAACAACATCTCCTACCTCCCTCCATCATACTGACCTGATGTGTACATGGACGAACCAGACGCGGTAGTATCCGGACGTCGCATTGAACTGGCACGGGAGTTGTTGTTATTGCCAAAGTGCAACATTTTGATGGGATGCGTCGCTGGATTAATAGTCGGTGCCATTCAGTAGATCGCTTTTGCACGCGGCTCCAAACCAGCATGCACCACTAACCACGAGTCAGTCACACGGTTGCACACACTTCTACTGCACTAATGAACGCACCGATGTCTACAGCCACCACCACCGGTGCAACCCTATGGCTTCACACCTTAGAACAACCGCAAAACTGTCAACGCACCTTGCGGATTTATCAGCACAGGTCGCAAGCAACGAGCAACTCCCATGTGACAAATTATACCCGAGCAATCGGTTACACTATCACGCTCTACCTGATAATAACCAGAACGAGTGGGGCACTCCGCTAATTCCGTGAAATTTCCCCCTTTTTACGTGGCTAATGAACTGGAAACTGATAAACACACGTACACGCCCAACACGCTTCACATGTAGTACGGTTAGAGTTGGCGCAACGAAAGGCGCATCAATTCACTGCGGAGGCGTGTGGCTTTTATTTTGCTCGATTGAACTATTCTTTGCTCCTTGACAATGGATACTCCCCCACGGTTTCACTGTGTCGTACTAAAGCCCAACAATAAATTCACACGATTGCACTAAACACTTCATCACTGGGTGGAAAGTACCAAGACGAATGCTATCAAGCGCGTACTTCTGACGCTCCCATGGGATTCCCGCGGTTCTGGTGAAGCTTCCAGATTTCCCAATTTTACACACTCTTGCATTCACACTGGCACAAGTTGTCACAAATTACTCCACAGTGGTAGTACTGCGATTAAAAGCACTCGAAAGTACCACAGAACGTAGCACAGAATCGAAATATGTCGTACATTTAATATTCATGTGCGGAAAAGTCCACCTGACTACACGCAAAAACGACGTACCAACGTCGACTAACGCCAGTCACCCACGGACGCTCTCCTTGAAGGTGGTTCGAGCTAGGCCAGGTTTCCACCAGCGCCGCCCATTACAAGCACTGTCAGAAGGACCATCGTATTTTGCTCCTATTATGCGTGTGTGTGTGTGTGTCTGTGTGTTCCACCGAGCTTACTACAGGTCTTCGTCGGTTCACATCAACCGGTTGCTATGGTGAGTTTTCTACGTTCATTCGGGTCGCTCAGTCGCTCGTTCATCCACCACCTTACAGGGCAACAGCTCCTGTTCACCGTGGTACTCAATCCTTATTTCAAAGCACCAGAATCCTTAATACGCTGAGCGCCAAGGCAAAATGATACGAAGTGGTACTCACCAACCACACCGTGTTATCGCGTGTAGGTATCGCGTAGGTATCTTTCTCCACCATCACCATCGCTCACCGAGGAGCGAACGTCGATTCACCGAACGTTTGAGTGAACGAGGCGAGTGATTTTATGTGTACACTTTTCTTATTTGTTTTTAACACGACGAGCCACGCCACTGCCCTGACGCTCCGGCAGCCCAGGGAGCAGGGTGAAAAGCGAAACGAGTCGGAGGGAAATTCCATTCCACACGCGAACGATTTCTTTATCGCAATTTTCCGACAAACACCCGTACAATGTCGCCTGCCAGCAGGAATAGCGGAAGGACACGCTACAAGTGTGCACACTAGGACTCTCGGAAGCACACAACAGAGCGTACCGAGCGTTTTGCGTGCGATGGCCAAAATCTTACCGTACAACAGTATATCATGCATAAAAAGCTTTTCGCTTCAAAGCGGTACTAACGAACGTGTTTTCCAACGTTTATTTAAGCTAATTTAAGTAAAATTTTGATACATAAAAAGCTCATGTTTGATACATAAATGATGAGTTACTAGGAAATAAAGTTTTTCATAAATGATTATCGAAACAAAATTTATGTAGCACGAATATATTGTAATTAGCCAAAAAAGCACTGAAAAAATAAACAAAATTTAACGAAATCACAAAATACATCAATACAATCACAAAAAAAAAAAACTATAGTTTACCACATCATATAAGATTAAAGCAACTGCTATACCAACAGCAATTAGTAAGTAGCCTAACTATTGATTTAGAAATCAATTTTTGGAAATAAAAATGAATATTACTAGTGAAGTGCGAGCAAACCAGAGCTTCAACATTGGACACGCATGCGTTCGTTATACGAATCCCAAGATCGGTGGTGGTGATTATTCACGCTCCGCAGTAGACTCTTAAACGCCCGAGATCCGAACACGAATCTTCAACCAAGAACTCCGTAGGTGGTATTTGGAATCAACATACACACATGTGATTTTTTTTTTCACAGCATTTCTCCACTAACACTTTAGCTACACTGAATGTGTGCATAGTGTGCAGTATGACTTACATGCTTAAGACCAAAGCAACCTGTAACTGGTACAAGCAGCTTAGCTCAAAAAGGGACTGGCCATCCTACCATCAAACACATCTCCCGTAAAAGGCTTTCCCAGCGCTGCGTCTAGGTTTTGTGGTAACGAACATGACACAAGCACACTAAGCTTTGCCATTCAAAGCTAATAGCTTGTTGACTAGTAGTATTCACCAACAAACCGGCGAATTCTAGTAAAAAGAGGATGAAGAGAAGGATAAAAAAGCGGCAAAGATAAATATGTACACTTTTTCCTCGTTTCCCATTTTCTAGCTTCTTTTATTCCAGCGGCTTTCGTGAAAGGGCCGCCCGGTGCACGGTGCACGGTGTTTGCCGTATCGCTTACGCTATTCTGGCACCATTTGACTACGATCTCATCAGCCCTGTGGCTATCATTTACACCAAACGAATTGCTCGTGCCCCCGAGGGTGGATTCTGATTTGAATTGAGCAACTATAATACACTTCCACCGTAAACTCGGATGTAGGATCTGCTGTGGCTTGCTTTATTACATGCCACCCTTCTGGTGTTTCTTCATCTTTGTATTACCCATCCCAGCGTTGCGCCATGTGCCAAACCCACTAATCATCCGCATGATTTCTGATGTCCGCTGAGTCGCTAACAAAAACCCCACTCTCGGCAGCAACAGTGGTCTGTGGTCGGTTCCACCGCCCACCACAGGCGTCACGTTCTCAGCTTTTTTCACAACTTTTATTTCATTCGCTAACTCTCGGCTCGTCTCTCTCTCTCTCTCTCTCTCTCTCTCTCTCCGTGAAGCTGTGAAGGAACGGACTGTCACACACTGTCGCATTTTCTCTGTCACACACGCACACAGTCTCACTTAACGGCTACACGTACAAAATGGACTGTATAAGTTGGTGTCATAAAACAGTTTTCCCGTTTCATTTCTCATTTCAGAAATTGCGGAATCTGACCGTTTGCGAAGGGCGGTGTAAGAAAATAACGGCAGAGTTTACTTAAAGTCTGCCTCACCGTCACGCTTCGCACCCGACGCAATCACTGTTTCCCACCGTGGACCGTTGTATGGTAAAATCCTTTACGTGTTCTCCTGCGGGACCACTGATCCTATTAAACTTGTGATGATATCTGCGTGGCAGTTTGTGTGTGTGTGTGTTTTGGGGTAAATATTACATGCTTGGTATGTATGCTTAAAATTGTCACTACATTTTTTATATGAAAAACAACAACAAAACTTTGAACGATTCAAAATATTTCATCTAGGTATGGCGCATCCGCGTGGTATGGTCGACATTGCTGGTTGGACATTTTTGTACCGCGTTGTACATTTTTGTTATCTCTCAGAGCGCATGCAAGCGAAGCGTACATGCGTAACAAACATAACAGTTTACAGACGACGAGCATCGAATTTTGACCAGTATACGTACACGTACGTCTTTGGCCCAATCTGATTGATTTGACTGGAGGCAACGAAACATGTTTGCTGACCTATTTTTGCAGGGGTCATCATGTTGATCGGAGGTTGGTAAATTCGTTAACAATACATTTTTTTTTTGTTAAACAATATGAGTTATTTTAATAAAGTAAAGCATGGAATGAGCCGGTCTCGTAGTACAGTCGTCAACTCGTACGACTTAACAACATGCCCGCCATGGGTTCAATCCCCAAATAAACCGCGCCGCCATACGTAGGACTGACTATCCTGCTATGGGGGGAATCAATTAGTCACTGGAAGCCAAGCCCACAAGTGGGTACAGGCAGGCCTTGACCGACATCGGTTGTTGAGCCAAAGAAAAAAAAAAAAAAAGCATGGAATCGTGATTTTGAGTTTTATATTAATCGTTATATAGAATAATTAACTGAAAATCCATTCATTGCGCATTACTCAACAAATCTGTATATCTATACAGATTTTAAAGCAAAAACCTTAGAATTGGAGCTTTACAGTGTGTTTTTAAACATACGTAAGTTAAAAAAGGATATAACTTGATAAGTGATGAGGTTTATCTATTTTTCATAAAATGTCCAAATTACTTTCCCAGTCAAAGATTAATGAGCACAAAAACAAAAACCATTAGTCAATCTGTTCTAATCCATTCAGATAAAGTTGGCACGATTGTATTTAAATCCGTTCCGTATGTAGTTCTACACTTGTTTCTCATTTTCTGCACTCTATGATTTGTTAGTTTGATGCCAATCACATTGTTGTACAAACGATTGACGTTAATTATGAATTATATCGTGCGAAAACGCCAACCACATGCGTCCTCATAATTAGCATCGCGTTATCCACAAGCAGGAAGATTGAAGCATGACCGGATGATAAAGAGCGCTACATTTTCCTGGAGCAAGAGCAAGCAAAACCAAACACATCTACCCCTGCGCACATTTCGAACGAACACGTTTTTTGCCACCAAATTCCCTGCTGAGGGAAAAGTTTGATACAGGACCGGGTGATGTGATCCTGCCGTTGTGTGTCCCATCGTAAAGCGGTTTGACATCGACACCGACACATTTCTATTCAGCGGCCGTTAGTGGCTGTTCAGCTAATGTTGGTGTTCAGCAAAGCTCTGCCTGGTGTATGCGTCACACGTGCTCGACAGCTTGGAAAAATTAATTTTTAAACCAATCACTCTTTGCCGACAGCAGACACCGTGCAGCGAATGATGGTTTGGATGAGACAAGCAATTTGTAAAGTGTGATCCTGTAGCACTTCATACGAACATGGCTCGTTCCATCCATAGTGTAAAATATTTCATCACTTTTCATCGGCGTAAAATTGTTTAAAAAATTACAGCCATCATCAACAACGACCATTTATTTTGTAAAAACTTTCACTCCGTAAGAATAACTCTTCTAATAGCTAGTAAAGCTTGTGTAGTCTTTAAACATTACTACATTAATTTTTATTCATTCAAACAATGAGTAATTCGTGTTATAGTTGCCGATTGATACTACAGATAACATTATGAAATTATGTAAAAATAAATAGTACTACTGTAATATTAATCAGTTTTTGTGTACTGTCTTCATAAAAAAAACATTAATAATCGCCTTCATTTGCGAACTATTCGAATTTGCCGGTCGGTCCCCCATATGAGGCTTGAACCACCAACGGGCATGTTGTTAAATCGTGCAGGATGACGACTGTACTACGGAACCGCGCAATTCCGTACCTACAGAACGTTTTATATGATGATTCAAACTTTATTAAACAACATGAATGTTTAGCGAAGTGATATCTTCAAAAGTTGTTTCACCCCTTCATGTCAAAACTAAGTTTCTACATTTTTCATTTCATAAGGCCATCTTTCCCAATCTGACAGCGGTGAATGCGATAGCCTCGAAATGAATTTCCGAATCCGAATAACCCGCACAGGTTTCAACAACAACTCTTCATAATTGTATGTCTCGCAACACAGTTGAAACTTCCCTACCATCACTTCCCTCTCTTGCGGTGCTTATTTGCAATGAAATCGTACAAACACTTTTCTTTTCTTCTCAAGGTAAGGTCTATAAGAACCTACAATATTCTACCGTGTCCCTAGTGAACGATAAAAGTTTGCAACGTGATGCCGCGCTCGCATGACTCCGAGAATGTGAAGAAATCTGGAGCTTGTTGCAGCAAAAGCCGCACGTAGCATACTTGTGTTGAATGTTGAAACTCGACTTGAAACTGTTTTCCCTAAATGCTAGCCACCATAGAACGCGGACGAGGTCAGCCTGGCCAAAGGATATAAAAAGCTAAACCTTTTGACGTATTTCATCACATTTTCCTTCTTTTTTTTAAAGTATGTTTTTTAAACATGCTTTTCGTCATTAATCGTGCTTCATTCATCGTAGTTTGTATTAGTAGAGCCACATCAAAAACCTACCCACGGTCCAGTATACACGAGCAGCTTAGTTTATTGGAGGAAAAGGCTGCACATAAAGGTTGAGTGTTCAATTAAAACCATGACCTTCTTTAGTGTAGTGTGCCGGATGGGTTGCAGTTTTGGATGAAAGTGATAGGTCAACTCTGTGCAGTGCATATAAGCTACACTTGATCCAGATACTGAAGTTTTTATTGATTTTCCCGACTATCGTTCATAAGTCCGTTCCGTCCCGTTCGCAGCTTGGATGCTGTCTTTGGACGTAGCCCTCAACGATGACAAATTGCGATAAGACGATAATGAATTCTGCCGCAAGGCTCGAATAAGCATCCTACAACTCCAACCGATTTTTACGCCAGTCAATCCTCAGCAATGCTTTTTGATTACCCTGCAACCCTTCAGAGAACTTCAGAGTCACAAGATCAAACCAACGGACTGAAGAGTGTCCTCAGCACTGCCTCAAGCACATTGGGCTGAAGTTAATTTCCTTTTCCTTACAGCTTGTTGGTGCTGTGCAAGAAAGTGTTATTGCATTTACTCTAGTTTACGAATTTAAAAATGAGATTGGAAAGTTCTTTAGAAAGTGGCTCTTCTACTTCTTGCTTTACCAAAAATTTCAATTAATAAACTGGTTTATCAGTTATTGTCTTTGAATAGCCAATGTGTTTTAAAAAAGGGTATGGAGCTGATGATTTTGGAGACATTCACAGCTCAGATTTCCCAAAATAATTTCCTCAACAATCATTTATAAAGACAGATCTGTAATAAGTATAATGATGCTTTGTGCTTGTATTGTGGCCGAGTTACCATGTGTTTTTTATGTGTTCCCTATTGGTAACGGTTGAACTCCCAGACCACTTTCACTAATGTACATAACCATGCAAAGTGAGTATGCAAATGTAGCGATACGCCATTAACAAAAAGCTCTCGCTTCTGCCCGAATTGATTTCCCTTATTGAATGTGAAGAAAAAATATTTGACGCATATCATTGAATTAATCGTAACATTCCCCTAAAAGAAACCGAAGTTCACGCAGGAATACGAAACCCAATGGACATGGTTGGCAAAAGCGAAACCACCGACCAATCCCAACAAAGGCACAATGGCTGATGGAGTTTCCTTAAAAACTCTCCCGTTTTGTGCCATACCAATGGCAAACCCGACTGGTAAGCACATAACAAGGACTTTTTTTTTCTATTGCTAATGGTTTCTTGTTGCTACAACGACTTAAGGTACCCACAATCCTTAGAAAACATTTCCGTCAGCGTGCGACCGTTGTAACCTGAACCTCATTACTTCCCCAACACCACTCTTACTACAGAGAGAGGATTGCCCCCACCGTGACCAATCATCATATTATGGAGCAAGGCACGGTGACCGCATCTTGAAGGTGTTGAGTGCAGAGTGAGTCGTGGAAAGTTGCGTGCTTTCTTCGCTTTGCGATTGTGACTTTTTTCCAATTGAATGCCAGTAAGTATTGTCGTCCCGCACCGTTCGCATCTGGATTGAGTGAAAGTGGTTCGGAAATCCTGCCATTTGACCAGTTTGTAATGCGGAGCGGAAACGCTTTCTGTTATCTGCCAGGGTAAACCGTCGTATGACCACTAGCTACGAGTGCTTTTAGAGATTTGCACGGTAGTGTGAAAGAAAGGCATCTGTAATCTACGCTTAAATTCTACGCAGTTCTCGCTTAAAATCAACGAACTCAATGCGGGGGATCGATTACACAAAATTCAGGCTTAGTCATAGTTTACGCTCTAAGCTATACGAAACGAATGTGTCCACGAAAGACCAACTTTATTTCAAATAAAGTGACAAATATTTAATATACTTATTTAAACACTTATTGTCTAGTATTATCTTGTATGCATCATGTAAAATAACTGATATTGAAGTGGACTCAAACTCAAATATGACATTTAAAGTATAGCTCATAACCATAGATTGTAGTTTTTAATCGAAAATGGAATTATATGGATTTATCAGATAGAAAACTGTGATGTGTTACTATTTTATATTATTACGGCAGACAGAAGATATATGAAGCAAGAATAGATTTAAAACGTATTCTACTTATGCTACGCAATATGCAATTGCGAATATTCATAATATGATCTTTGATAAAGGGACAATAATATGAAAATGTTTTTTTTTTAATTAATTGAATTTTTTACGTATCGACGTAGCAGGACAACCAAGCAACATGCACATCATGGGTTCAAGTCCCGTATATACTGAGCCTCTGAAACGCAGAACGGATCATCGGTAAACCAAACAAATACATGTTGATCAAAACCCATAACGCCTCTGAAGATAGTCTATAACCACTACAGTTATTGTTGCAAATAAACCGGCAAGTACTGCTTGTGTTTCAATACTTTACAATTTATACATGTACTATGTATCAAACACTCACTATGTGTATAGCAATCTCTTAGCAGAGTGTTTTGTAATGTTTATTCATTTCAAAATAAACACTACGCCACAATGCATACATCTCAATATCTAAACGGAAATAACACACTTACCATAGTTCCGCACCTGGGCTTTAATATTGAACAAGCAACAAAAGAGAATGGAGGAAAAAAAACTAGATTAATTTCAATCGGATGGACTGCGGGCTGATGTTCAGTTCTGTTGCAAAATGCTGAAACGATTTCAAACCATCGATCTTTTTTTTGGCCACTCAGCAGAAGGACACTTACTTCCCATTATTTTGTTCCGATATTCGTCATCGCGCCTCCGAAACGACGCGTTCGTACTGATGGTTGCAATGCCATAACTATTTGCTATTCCCGATGCATCTGCGCCACCGTTGGTGCCACTGCCATTACCACCGTTGACTACAGGTGGTCCCATAGGATCGCGTGGAACCATCATTTATGTAAATATCACGTTCAGTTCACTTGTGCTGCACTTTCGATACTGACCAAGATTGCTGCTGCTGTAAATTGCACTTTAAATGTATCAAACAGGCACACATAGCAACACAAACATACACGCACACTTACAAATAGCTAATGCACGGCTACATAGTAGACTCAAATTAAAATTAAATTCATCTGTAATTCTCTTATCCTCTAGGAAAAATTGTAGCAATAATTAGCACTGCACTGGCCCTATAAATACAGTTAATTGTAGCATTAAACAGTGTTAATAAAATCGATACAAACGTTCCGTTGTAAAGTTAGATAAAAACCCTGACATCACTCGAGGACTGACTCTTTGCTGTTCTCTATTTTTCATCGATGATCGTATCAGCCCGATATCGATATTAATTCACATATATCATTCTCCAATGACGCAGTTATTAGGATGAATTATTCACCCATTCAACACAAATGCAGTTCCTTCTTTTCACAAATGCATATTGACACTGCATGGTACAAGAAAGTTGTTTCAATCGATAATCGTAACTGAACAGAAGTCAAATCGACTCCGCTATTTTGAGCCCTTCCTCGATGTGCATTTTAAATTAAACGTAACAGTATAAACGTAACAGTTCATATAAATTGTAGTTGAGGAGAGGCACATTGAGATATGTACAAAAATTATTTTATAACATTTTCGTTTTGTTCAAAATATCGTACAAAAAGAGTATAAAAAACAATGAAGGTAAATTGCGGTTCTTTGATACACTATTGTTGCTGAACTGCATGACGATGTTGCACCACGGTACAGTCGGGAAAGTAATTCTACTAATGATAGTCCTGCTATTCAAACAACACAACGAACTCATTTGCCACCCACCGCGCACTTCCCGGAAATGCCTTAATACGTATCAACATTCCATTCCTTAAAACCGACGAAGCAACACATCATTTCGCTGAAAGCTTTTCCCACCACCTTGGCAATGCAACCAACTGACCACTGAAAAATGCAACAGGTATTCCTCTACAGCTTCCACAAATTGAGAGGCAGATGGCTGTATAATCAGCTGACCGTTGCTTTGGTAACTGAAGTTCTAAGCCGCCCACAAAAAAAAAGAAAGAAAGAAAGCCTGTAAAGTAATATCACTAAAATGACAAACAAATAAATTTATACGAACAAAAACAGCACGGATAGATAAGCGAACAGAAGTATATTCTTCTGCTAACCGAAAAACAACACTGACCCGACACTGCGGAATGTTCAGTTGACGATGGTTTCCCGACGCTTTCCTAGCTGCGAACACAAGCAATACGTGTTGTGCACTGAGTGAAACTTTTCATTTTCGACTGTGTCTCACTCTATGCCTGTTCCCCCTTTGGAATGATCTGGCGATGCAGTTGACAAAGTACGGGCAGGGCATTCGCAGGCGATAGCCTGCAACAACTGTGCGCAAAGAAATAAGCCGCCCTACTTCCACCCCCTCCCACTTCCTCATTACAAGTGAACTCCGGGTGAATGTGGCCACCGAACCCACCCCAAACCACCATCCCGGGAATGGATGTGTAAAAAAGTATACAAATAAGCAAAAGCAAGACGATCATTAAAACCATACCGCGCCACATGACAAACCGCACGGACTGTCACTGAAAGGAAAGCGGAAAGCAACCCTCAACGGAGCCTCTTTAGCTGGCTACGTGAAGTGGACGTTGGTAGGACCGGGCCACTGTTACCGCAGCTGCACCGACTCTCATGCCTCTTGAGCTGCTATTACCGACTGCAATACTTTGCCACTATTTTGTACGTCCCCTTTTGCTACTGCTTTTGTGTTCTAGTATCCGGGGCGTTGCATACGTTTCATGCAAATGCCCATTACGCAAAGCAAATGGTGCGAGTTCTTCTTGCCCCCCCCCCCCCCCTTCCCAGGGCCATCGTTTTGAAGGCCGATGCTATCCGTGTCACTGTTAACGGCTGATGGAACAAATCGAACGTCACATAGTAATAATTCATAAACCAATAGTCCTGTTTCCTTCGCTACTCGGTATTCGTTATGAGTGCTTGAATTAATGAAACAGTTATGTTACTTTTCACTCAACATTTAAGGAACTTCTTTGTTTGTAAATTACTCGTATCATTCGTCATCTGGGGTGTATTATCGAAATTCATGGCATTTGTACATACATTTTCATTTAAAAAAAACTTTAAATCTGCATTTGTGTACTAGTTCGATGATTTAAAGTGCTTATTTTCTATAAAAGGTGATTTTAGATCTGATGATTTCCAAACATCCTTACATTGTCTTACACTGTTTTTTTAACAATCAAACTGTCACAAATAATAACTTACTTACTTACTTATCCGGCGCTACAACCGCTTTGCGGTCTTGGCCTGCCTCAGGAGTGTCCAAAACCGCACACTGTTTCGCGCATTCGTCTGCCAGTCCGTTATCCCGGCCTTAATGGCGGACGCCTCCACGCCATCTTGCCACCTCAATTTGGGCCTACCACGTCTCCTCTGTCCTTGCGGACGCGGCCTAAACAGACTTTACGGGCTGGGTCGTCCGTTTCCATGCGTACAACATGACCAGCCCACCGAAGCCTGGCTAGCTTGATACGTTGTACGACAGTGAGGTCGCCGTACATCTCGTATAGCTCGTCATTATAGCGGCTCCTCCATTTTCCTTCCACACATATCGGGGCAAGTATCCTTCTGAGCATCTTCCTCTCGAACGCGGCTAAGAGAGTTTCGTCAGATTTGGACAGTGTCCATGTCTCAGAGGCGTATGTGAGTACCTATATTCTTCTTCTTCTTCTTTGGCTCAACAACCGTTGTCGGTCAAGGCCTGCCTGTACCCACTTGTGGGCTTGGCTTTCAGTGACTAATTGGTTCCCCCCCATAGCAGGATAGTCAGTCCTACGTATGGCAGCACGGTCCATTTGGAGGTTGAACCCATGACGGGCATGTTGTTAAGTCGTACGAGTTGACGACTGTACTATATAGACCGGCTAGAGTACCTATATACCGGTGAGTATATAGGTGATATATAGTTCCAGCTTCGTCCGTCGCGACAGGTTCTTTGAGGTGAACTGATTTATCAGGCTGTAGAATGACCGGTTGGCAGCCAGCATCCTTGCGCGCAACTCAGCTTCCATGCTATTGTCGCTGCTGACCTTTGACCCAAGATAGGTAAATTCTGTGACGACTTGCGTGCGTTAACCTATCTGTAACAGGTAATCAAGTAATAATAGTTGTCGAAAACATCTTGCATGTTTTGAATAATGCTGTTCACATTGAAAATTGAGGAGGAAAACAGTGTAAAGTAGCGTACAAAATCCAAAGGAGGGAATCGGGCCAAACAGGTTCTCAAAGACTCTCCAAAAAATAAAGCAAAAGAAAGAACAAATCACAAATATTTCACTATCATTCACAATTAGATGATAACAAATAATAGAAAATGATAAACAGTAGTAGTAGTGCTTATTAGTTTTCAAATGATTGAATATCTTCAAATACAATGGAACCCCTCACAACGAGTTTAATCCGTTCTAGTGACTCACTCGTTATACGAAAAGCTTATTATGCGGGAAGCTCTTTTCCTCAAGCATAATAAGATGAAAAAATAATAATGTGCTTATAATACAAACAAATTAGAAGATATTTGTAGTTTACTATTTGTTTGTCATTGTTTTAGTTTTTTTATTTAAAAAACACAATTTAGATCCATTTGTGTCGGTGTGAGGTGTTCCACTGTACATAAGAAAGAGTGCGATATTTGACTGGCATCAAATAACCGAATCCGTTAAATTGTATCTTTAATGAATGTGGCATTATCATTTACTTACCCACACTCGGCCTTCACAGGCTGCAGAAGAGTCCGTAATCGCCAAAGGTTTCAACTCAGATCGACGTCGTTGCTATCTTTTATGTCGATCTTAATGGAGAAATGGATCTTGCCACATTGACGCAGACCTATCCCGCTTCATTTATCTTAGAGCAGCCAGAAAGGTGTACACGTACTGGACCACACCACCAAAGTCTGGTAATCTTATCTCGCAGCCGGGTAGTGAGATCGTTCGGTAACTCCTTGTGTAACGGATCCTAATTTGTTTTATATTAAATTCCATATTAAATTTTAATAACCCACATTTGAGTGTGTTACGTTTATAACATTTCAAGATTTTCTTTCATATTGCTTTCATGTTCTTCCGTTGTATTCGTTCATCAATATTATATTCAGAATCTTTTAATTAATACGGTTTATTTATCTCTATTTCATTTATTCCTTTTCTAGGGCAGTCAATTTTTGAAACTGTAGTATTTTCTATCAAAGTTAATCGTTTCTAATGTGGAGTTATCTCGATGAAAAATAATATAGAAAAACGGGACAAATGCAGAAAGCTATAGTGGCGTACAGTATTTATTTAGATCTTTAGTCATTATTCGTTCTATGTTTCGCGTAAAACATACTGTTCTTTACATGAAGATGAACATAAAAAATTATTCTTTAGATGTCTCATCTTCAGTGTTCATTGCGAAAGAAACACTAAATGTACCTTTGTTTGTGGTAAACAGAAACAAAATTGAATGCAATTTCAGCATCATTTTCTATGTATTTTTTTTTTGTTTTTTTACGTATTGAACGAGTTGTTAATGTTGCGCAATCAAAAATTCTTACCATACAATATTCTAGACTTCCGCTTCATTGAACATCAATCATCAGCCATTGTTTGCGAATTAATACACTTCGATCGCGAGACTGACTGCTAAGGGCAGTACCATTTTTTTATTTGTGTGCGACTACGCAAATTACGTTCTTTGCACACTTTCGGGACAAGGTATGTAAGTTTAGAAAACTAGGTTACGTTTTCGTCGATTTTCTCAGATTTTCAGACTCCTTGTTCAGATAACACACAAGTGTTTTGATAGTAAATGTTTTGTTGTGAAATTTAAATGCGAATTCTAAAACCTTAGGATTTAAAAGTGCCAGCAGACCTCAATTTGGGATGATGCCACAAAAATTGACAATCCATCCTGTTTCCTTCATAGAAAATGAACAAACGGCGTTTTTGTCGAGTATATAGCAATACAATGCAGTAGAAATTAAAAATAATGTTATATAGTCACAAAAGTGCAGGCAAGCGACACTTTACTTGCGATTTACTATGTATTCATGTCGTAAGACAATGCGTTAACTTTTGGAAAGAATTTCATTACCTGGCGGCTCTTCAGCAAATGGAAGGATATTCAGCAAAATTTAGATCGCACCTATTTGCTAAAATTTAATTCCGCATGTTCCGTAATGTAACAAATCAAAACCGCTTTCACCAAACACGACGAAGCAGCGAATTAAACATAAAGTGCATAAGAAAATGATGAATCAATTATCGCTGTATAAAACAGGCATCAGTTTTAGAACGGTGTGCCATTTTAGAATGGTCGATAGCCCTGAGGATTTGATGATACAATAATTTTTGAAAACTGCTTACGTACGTGTGACCACTTTTTCTCATCAACAACGGTAAGTATTTCCTCCAGTATATCGCGGCTAAGCTTTTCTTCGTACAGTTTGTTTAAATACTTTAGCATACGGCCGTGCTGCTTCAGAGAAAACGCATGCCAAATGGTAAGCAGCAATACCTGTCAATGGGAAATAGATCAATTAGAAAGAGTTCCACAGGGATAACAATGCTACGTACCTTCGAATCGGTGTATTCGATAAACTTGCCCACATCACCGTACAGTTGTTCCAGCTCCTCGGTATAGTCCGGTTGACTCGCGTCTTGAGCATCGAATACATTCTGCAATACCTTCAGTTTGCACAATGCTACAAACTTTCGCTGACAAGCGTCCAGTAGAAGTTGCTTTTGTTTGTCCATTTGACTGGAGAGAGAAAAATAGACACAACAGATATAAAAATAGAGCCTACGTAGGCAACGATCGATCGAAAAGGACTACATACATCTTAATCTTGGCGGCATTTGGTCGATTATCGACCTTCATTCCATAGTATGCGAGTAATGCACTTTGATCAATATCCTTCACAACTAAGCTCGCCAGTTCGATGATGCGTAGCAACTTCACCTTCAACAGAGTCGCTGCTGATGAGTCTGCACCATCAAATGATGCAGTAAATGTGTAGGGCAGATTTTGCTTCAAATCTGTACTGTCAAAGTGATCGGCCATGGCTAAGTGAGCTGCCAAGTGGTTCGGGTTATCTTTTAGCAACGCTTGATACACATTTTCAGCATTTTCCGCATCCAGTTTGGAGATCTGTGCGGTCTGATAGTCGCGCAATCCTTCGCAATATTCATCCCACTTGCTTCGGTTCTCCTTCACAGCCGTTCCATTCGGCAAGCTACCGTTGGCAGCTCCGTTAGTAGCGGTGATTACGTTGTTACCGGTACCGTTTGAACCTGCATTGGCCACACTGTTGCCATTGGTTGCGTTATTTGTGATGGCATTTGCGGCTCCAGTGGTTGCATTAGCAGTGCTAGAAGTTTTCTTTGCCGGAGGACCTTCCGTTAGTATGTACTGGAAGCAGTGCGAAACACACTTTTTAATGATGTCCTCCTTCGCATACGTAATGCTGCCCTCCAGCCAAGAGCACTGCGGTGGCATGGCAGCTTTCTGCAGCTTCTCACTAGGGATTGGTGCCAGGTAGATCGGGCGACACGAACCAGCCGCCATGGAGCAGCTCGTCATCTTTTTAGCACCCGACAGCACGTGGTTGTATGATTTGTACACATCAACGGAAAGACTATTGCTAGGTAGCTTGAAGTTAACGACCATGTTCGCTTCCGTTAGCTTCTCGAGCAGCTCCTTTTTCTCGTGACGCACCTGCAAACGGATGGTGTAGTCTCCCTTTTCCAATTTTTCGTACTTATCATAGGAATAGGCGTCTCCACAGCGAACCATCATTTTGTTTGTATCGTACACCATCCAGAATTGGGATTCAAACTCGCTCTCGTACAGAATGTTGCTAAACAGTGGCGTGTAGAACGCTACCTCATAGCCCTTCGTCAAATGCAGATGGTACGTGACCTGCATCTGGTAGATCTGCCTTGCTGGATGGATGACATCGCGCGTCGTTAGTGGAGTAACTTTTGTTTCAGATGGCTTCAAGACCATAGCTGCTGTTTTTAACGAAACTACGGGATGGACTTCTTCGCAAGTGAGCGCGGTTAAATCGATTCGATGAATTCCACTGGCACTATGCATTACCGCTGTAACGATAAATTGAAATTATTATTTGCTCACCCACACCGTGTATTTAGATATTTACATCCATTCAAAGGGCTTATTCCATGGAATTTTATCGAGTAGCGTAATGGCAGCGTTCCGAAGTTAGACCAAAACTTGGCAATACAAATCTCAATTATATGATCACCCTGCAATACGCATCAAATATGGAGTTAGAGAAATTATACGATACAGCTATGTAATATTCTCCTGTACGTACCTCTACTCGAACGGGTTGCACCGTGGGGGCCGTACCGTTGACCGGCAATATTTTTTGCATCTCCATCGCCTTGCAGAACTTCATCGGCAGAATCTGCTGGGTATGCAGGAAAAATTTGCCACCCACAGCATCGTTCGTATCGGCCGAGCGCATCTCAATGACAGCCCAGGTCGCATACTTTGGTACCAGGATAAAGTCCCGAATGATGGTATGCGGTTTGCAGTCAACTGGTAAATCGCTGCGCATAAATTCATTCGTTTTAGCATCAACCACGTGCGGCTGCACTACGGTGACCGGAATTTCAAACAAAACTCCCTTTTCCGGACATGCGGAATCGTACGCTTTCACGCTCGCTCTATACACACCCGGAGCTAATCCGGACGGGTCTACCTTGACGGAAATCTTTCTCGCTGAATAGCACAGATCCAGATAGTTGCCGCACTGAATCCACGATTCCGTTGGTATGAGCGTTAATCGTACGTTGAAGTTGATCTTGTCTGCAGCATCTGCAATTGAAATTTTACTAAATTTAGTAGCTTCACGACATTCGCGGTCATGCGCTTCTAACTTACCAGCGTATTTTTCATTAAATATTACCGGCTCTATGTTAACGGAAAAATCTTCAACCTTAGTAAGTACGCCGTGGCGCATATGAATACCCTTCGCATTGTTATTGCCGACCGTGACGGCGAAACGTAGCTTATTCTCGATAAGTCCACAGTAGGTGGTCAGATGATCGAAAGCTTTACCGACATTCAACAATCCGTTGCCTTGCGCGAACTTGTCAACGTAATCAATCTTGGTGGCGGTGTTCCATAGAGCACGCTTAATACCGAATGCAGTGTATGGGATGGATTTTTGTTTCAATCCCGAAATCAGCAACCCTACCGACCCGGCTACATGCGGCGCCGACATGCTGGTACCATTCATCAGCTGTGCCTTGGACATTGTAAACTGTGGAACAGAAGCGATTGCTGCGCCGGGAGCACAAACCGTCACTCCGAATCCTCCATCGATACACGGATCGCGAGAAGACCACGTATACACATTGCCAGGAAGCTTCTGGTGCAGGGCGTATTCGGCTTCCATCATTTCGGGCGACACATACGCTCCGACGCCAACGCAACTCGGCTGGCTAATGTCTGGTGGGGTACCGATTGTGCAGAGCGCTGGACCATGGTTACCGGCCGAAGCTACCCAAACCACGCCGTATCTGTTCACCAGCTCACTCATCAGCTCGCCCACACGTCCCGAGTTTGACCAATGCCCGTGCTCTCCATAGCTCATGTTGATGACGTCGATTTTGCGGCCTGCTTCACACAACTCCATCACCTTGATAATGGCACGAACCAGCGCGGTTCCTGTTTCCATCGACTCCAACCGCCCATCTCCAATGGTCAGAGACACGATCTTTGCAGCCGGAGCGACACCGTTAAGCTCGGGATCATCCGGATGATAGCCACTAGCGATAGAAGCCACATGCGTGCCATGGCTTGCTGCAAAACAACAATAAAAAGGAACAAACACAATTCATAACTCCACCGGTTCTTTTGTATCTCTTCTCCTCTCATACTCACAGCATACTCCGACAACCTCCAAGACGTTTCCCTCGTCGTGCACATTGATAGAAACCGACAGGAAATCATCCAAATTCACGACCTGATGCGAACGGGTGTACTCCAGCACGTGAACAGCGTCTTCGAGATCTCCCTTTTCGGTTGTATCGATGACGGCCATCCAGCCCTCCTTCGTAGGGAACAGCACGCAATCGTACGACGTTTTCAGATCGGTGAACTTTTTATCGCACGTGTTCAAGAACTCCAGCGTGCTTTCCAGATTTTCCTTGGCCAGCTTGTCCTTTCCAGTGAGACCGGTGGATGGATTCTTCGCCTCGAAATCACTCAACTCTCGGGCCGCCTCACTCACTGCCACCTTATGCCGATCGTCCCAGGTTTTCACCTTCAGATCGGTTAAAATACGTTCGCGAATGCGCGACGGCGACAGATCGTGCACACTCTTCAGTCCAACGCGATATTCGCTCCCGGCAACATTTTTTGACTTCATCGTGGAAGACAGGTGCAGCTTGCGACCAGAAAGACCCACAATGGTACCATCTGGACTGGCCGTAACCGTTTTGCTGGTATCCACATCGCCACAACCGGAACAGTCAAAACGTTCGATTACCTTAACGTCTCCGCCGGGGATTTGCTAAACCATTTCAATTGTCGTTTTTCGGTAAGCATCGCATGACACCAAACAAAGATGAAAGAAAGATAGACAAAGAAACATTTAGCTTAATGTATGAAAATGGAAAGGCCCATTTGGAAGGTGCAACAAAGCCGTTCAGTTAGATAACGGCAGAGCTTGCAACAAATGTCGAATAATCGAAAATTGATACTCCTGGTCCGCGCTCCTCTCACCCATGATCGTCACAGCTCTCTCTCTCTCTGTCTCTACCTACCTCTAATCCTTTGGCCCGGGGATCTACGCCAGAGTCGAGGATTGCAATCGTGACGTCTCGGCCATCGTACTCCGGATACATCCGGATAAAACTAAGCGCCCCGGTTTCATTTTTCGGCACTAGCGATGTCACAGGAAACTTTACATCAACAATACTTTCCATTTCCTTTCGCACAACACTATTCACTTTCAGTACGCTGGTGCCCAGAGTCGTCTTCACCTTTTTCCTGCCGAGTCTGTTGGCTGTTTGCCTTCTGCTAGTGCCAATTTGACAACTAGCCGCATTTGCCGATTCATGCCCCCCGGATCTGTTTTGCTTGTACAGCTCGTCTAACCACCGCTTAATCGCGTGCGGGTAGCTGATGGCTCGATCGGCATAGGGAAATGTGACTCGATCAACTGTTCTACGAAAGCAAATCTTTTCCAGCGCGGATAAGATCATTTATAACACTCTCAAATATAACAATACAAAATTTAATTGAACCTTTTCACTCACAATACTTCTCACACGCCCCGATTTCTCTCGTATTTTCGATGATTATGATGCGATACGTCTGCACGCAATCGATGCTCAGTTGTAGACATTGTTGACATATTTTTCTCTCCTTTATGTAATCAAATTACTTTGGAGAGTTGTGCATGATTTCGGCACATAAAATGTAAGCAAATTTATTTCATTCATTGTACATTTGCATGAATTGCGCGACGATTCGTTCTAGCCAGTAGCTGCGCCAAGTTTGGCCGGCCAGCAAATGTCAAACTGCAATCTTTTGGTCAACCTGGCCCATTTCGACATTTAAAATGTCGTCTACGTCATATGTCAAACATTTGCATCCTTCGGGAACGAGAACGAGAAAAAAATAGCCTAGCGGTATTCACAAATAGCCAAAGGTTTTCCCCTATTTTCTGTGCGATTATTTTGTAGTTCCTGCGTGTATTATCAGTTGACTTCGTCCACAACTAGCTAATTCTCGACCTCACAATGGAAGACTCATCATGTAAGTAAAATGGAAAGACTTTTGGTGCACGTATGAATTTACAGCCGGTTGTCGCTCAGTACTGTAATGTAAAAAGAAAACCTGCCAATACTACCCACACGGGGTAGACATTTTCAACAATTTTGGTGTACGTGTATCTTTACACATAATTCCAGCAATTAATGGACTGCAGCGGGTGTAATAAAGTAGCCACTCGTGATGCCATATTTTCCATTCGTTCCACTGTTGTTCCGCCCTACTGAATGGGGTTTCTTTGTTTTCCTCTGCTCGTGTGCATTGCGTGTGTCAGAGGGAGCAGAACGATGCAAATGCAGCCATCAATTAGTAATCAAATTAAATTGAACTACTACATGTAGTACAACTGCACTTTCTATTGCCTTCTCCTGCACTTGCCGTAGCGGTCAGCAGCTGCATGTGACGACAGAAAATGGTCTAAACTTGTAGCTACATCTGACCATAAGCCAATCCACGTTATCGTAACACTGATGACTAATCATCGTTGCAAACAATGTTATCACAATTAACCGTCTATAGCTGGTCTGGCAGGGAACCGGAATTGCCATACTCTACCCAGAAGCTGCTCGTATTCGAACGAGTAACGATTTGGAATGAAAAAAAGTGTGTCACTTTTACAATCGTTTAGCAGAATGTATGTGGAAAACATTTAGCACCTGAGCCCCGGGCTCTTTACACCTCGTTAAATTACATGTTGTATACCCAATACCCAACACATAATCACTCAGGTTGCTGATCTTTGAACATAGCCTACTCGTTTCCTCCAACATGTGTGCAATATTTATCAATACCGAATCTATAATTGAAGCACTGTTCGTAATTTTCGAACAAGTTCCAGAAACACCAGTCCTTTAGATAACTTAGATGGTTGCATTAGTACACACACTTTCGCTTTTATTAGACATTAAGCCGATGAGTTATGAAATTGTGTATAACATCTGACAAGGGGAAAATCATAACACATTGCAAAGGCGACAGTTCTAAGGTTCGCTAGAACAAAGTCACACAAACTAAAACGTGATGCATTCCGGTGCAAGTTACCCGTATGTGCAATCTGGCAAAATGGTAACTTAACTGCATCTCGACCTTACCGCTTTGGGTAACTTGAGACGGGTAACAAACCGCATCCAGCGAGTGTAAAAGTAGCCCCGCAATCCTGCCCTTCCCGATCGTGACATTTCAACGAATCACTACGGATTTTAGAGTTGTAGGCTTTCCTTTACTCAGAGAACGTGAAATACATCGTGTAAGTGTTCGGTTGGGATCGCTGCTTTAGGAGAGCAGCGAGGCAAACCCTTTCTCAGTTTCTTACATGTTACCATTTCTTCTCTCGCAAGATCCACTCCATCGTTCTCCTCCAGCGAACGATCGTGATGAACGATCGACGGTTTTGCTTTGCGGTGTTGGCCGTATTTGTTCTCTCTGGAGGTACTCTGGTGCGAACTGAGAGCTTTTTACGCGTATGCCTTTTACGCGGTACGCCGTGATGGAACCGCAGCACAAAGGCAAAAAGCTGTACCATTTCCTCATGCTCGTTCGCTTTGCCACGCTGTTCGATTCGCGGCGCGTTGCTTTTAGTTCACAGGCGCTCGTCGAAGCTAGCGGACGAGCGCAACATAAGCAGCTTCTCGCCCACGGATCAGTGTCCGGATACACTTTCCGCGGTCCGCGGTTAAGGGAAAAGCTTCGTGCGCGTGGTGTTTCAAACCGTTCGAAACTGGTTTCATTATCTGCTGCCGTTGCGTTTTTTTGCTCGCTTTACGCCACCGTTCGGAAGAAACCGACCCAAAAAGTGTGCCAAATCGGCGTTCGCTGAGGAAAATTTACGGTAGCGTTGTTTGCAGTGAATGGCGCAATGCCACACAGTGGGTGCGTTTTTTAACCTTTCCATTTATTTCATCCGTCTCGAAGTTTGGTCAATAAACGACCAATGACTCGCTGAGGGAGAAGTAACGGAAATAGATAAATGGTTGGAAAAGAACGCCGTGAATGAACAAAAGGTAGATCGATCGACCGGGTAGCAGGGCTAGAGAAGGCTACGTGCATAATCGGTTCGAAATACAATTATGAATATAGCGATTATGAAGCTTTACGTGACAGGTTGCTGCTATCCAGTTGTGCGTGAAACAATCGCGTTGGAGTGATTTTATTTTTATAACCTCCCCTGAGGGGTCAGCCAAGCATGAATGCCGAAGGTTCGTGATGAGTGAGCCACCACCGATTGTAGAAGTCGCTGAAGAAGTTAAAAAATGGACATCTGTTTAACCTGGTGAAATGGGATCAGGTACCTACGTTCAGTTTCATTTCACTTCAGTTAAATGACACTTTCTACACACATTCATCCCATGCTGTGTTGCAGTTGACCTAGTGAAACCGTTTGCCATTTGTACTGTAAAGAAAGCACGTTTTAACGACCGCCAGCCGAAGCTCGTTCGTTGTTTGGTTTCAGCAGGAAGTAGAAGCTTCTCACCACTGCAATTTTACGTGAAAAAGCATACTTACAACAACCCGTTACACGAAAGTACAGTGGCACAAGAAGTACCGAAGAGATCTCAAAGAAAAAGAGACACAGCCAAATCATCCAAGCACGCTGTGGTAGCGATGGAACTGAGCGGTTAGAAAAGCAATAGTAACGCGTTGTGTGCATGTGGTGTGAATGCTATTGGTCATAACGGCGGCACCTGTTGGTAAACGTAATGTTCGTATGTGTATGTGCGATCCCAGCAAAGTTCATTAAACATTTTTCACTAGATTTCCGATCAGTAACAGCAGGGATTGTAAGTTGAAGGGATTACGGCGCTTGTTGTTTATGAAGTGACTGTCTTCAAGCTTCGTCAGAGTCGCTTGTACTACGTGAGTGTCAGCGGTGAGGAAAACAATTCAAGCGATTTTGCACACACACACTCACACACCTAGCAGTGTATGTATAACGGACGGCTCGTTTGTTAGAAAAGAGGGTCTTTGAAGGCCCCAATTGCGTACCCATCGACACAGTAACGGTGCAGATTGTCCGGAGAGCGAAACACGAAAGAATTGCTGTTGGACATGATGTTGGCGATGTTATTACGAGCCCCCGAAGGCAATTATATCATCTTACTTCACTGTTGTTACAGTAGTTGCCGCTCTCCCTTTCATTAGGTGTAATAGCCATACATAGTTCGTTCGATGAATTTAGTGGCGTCGATAGTGAAGTGTTGTGAAGAGAATGGTCAGTAGTTGTGCAGAGTGCTGACGTACTAACGCGATAATATAGCGCACGCTGGCAGATATACTGATCAGGATTACTGATCAGGTAAAACTAAACGTTGAATGGGTGAATCCAGTGATAAAACACACCCATCGTCCACCAGCAAGCTAACGTCGCAGAAAGAATTCGCCAGCAAGATGCGTGTCGGCGAGGATGATCTGCCAAGTCTCGAGTACATCGAGGATCCGTACATACCGAAGCTCGATCCGAACTGTTTTACCCCCTCGCTGGACGAAGTGTACGACATTGACGAGGACGATGGGCTTATCGGTCATGAGGAGCAACATTGGTCCGATGAAACGGAACTTTACCTGCGCTCACTCACGCTCGATCAAATACTAGGCGTACCGTCCGACGATGAAGACATCGATCCCACTTCGGAAGTGGAGCTGCAAACCGTCGAAACGGAATTTAATCCACCTTTGTCGTCGGACGAAGGCGATACAACCGAACATCCGTCCAGTCGCGTCGCTCGATCGCCCGGCAAAGATCCTGCCGATGAACGGTTAGGGGTGGGCATATGTTTTGAACCGGTCGGCAAAAATCAAACATCCAGCCAGTCGAGTAGTGGAGGAGGCGTGGTGCGAAATATAATAGCCAGCAAACTGCTGCTCGGTAGTGCAACCAACAGGCGCATTCGGGCACTGTTCAATCGGCGCAAAATTCGGGACGTGCGGGTCACGTTCATCGATTTCTCGAAGCCATATCTAGCGCGTATCTCGAGTGGTGATAACTACAAAAGTTTCCTCAACATTGGGAGTGCTCCAGGTAAGCGGGTGGTAGGAGCGTAAAGGGAAACTACTGATTGCATAAAATGTATGCCCAAGAACCGTCCGCGTTACAAAATGTGTCCGTTAGAATAGCGAACTTTGCTGGCAAGGCCCTGTTGAAACCCCTGAAGTGTGGTAACTTTTGTCTGACGTCAGGGAGAACACTGTGCAGCGACGATACGTGTGTCGAGCGAACAGCAAAGGAATAATCTATACTGTCACTAGTTTGGATGATTGTAAATATTCTTATTTGCTGCATCATCTGCACACGAAACATGATATGAAGTATAATTAAGCATACTTTCATAACTACAAACCATCCCAAGGTCGTTATTTTTATTGGCCTATGTTCCATTAATTTTGGGCCAAAAGCCCCTTTTGGGCCGTTTTACTAGACCAATTGTTAAAATTACAACTACACTCGTCACAATGCGCTGTGCGCCTAACAGCCACGCATAAGTCAAAGAATTCCTTATCAAACGAGAATTTAAAAAAAAAAACTTTAGAATGTTTACTATTCACTATATAGCAGTGACAAAAAATGAGTATTTTGGCGCAAATGTATGAATAATAAGCGTCACTACAGACAACCATTTCATAAACGTATCATTAGCTCCACACACATACAGAGTTCCGTGCATGATCCATGACCGCAATACAGAGTAATTTTTAAAACTGTTAACAATATTGAAGGGGATCAGCTTGAAAAGGGAACAGCTAATCGGTTTTACTGTGCTGTTTTGAACAACCAATGCGGATGATATAGCCGTACGAACCACGGCACAATGCGAAAAAAAGAAGAAGCTGACATTCCATGATTACATTTAGCCCGTTAATTGGGCCAATGTAACAGAAATGAACCTGTGTGTGGTGGTGGTGGTGGTGGTACCACAATGAAATTTGGTTGTTACTCGATCAAGAGTTCTTTCACTCTTTCAAGGCCATTGATTTGTTACGCTGTTGCGTGTTGTGTGGTGCGATTGCACACTAAATTAAATTTTAAATACGATTATTTTCAAACTACTGCAATTCCTTGTTTGGGAAGCTTTAAAACAGTGATTTAAAATAAACTGAACATTTAGCAAACTCATCATACAATACAATCCAATTCATTTTTGTGATAATCCAAAAGTGTTAAAAAGTAATGTAAGATATATTACAACTATAGGTTTTTGCAAGCAGCATCTATAAACCAGACCTTTTCGTTATGTATTATCAATTTTCTTTGTTTAACTTATAGCGGCATTTTTTTGTTTAATTTAAGCAAAACTCCAGTTGGGCCGATGCACTGGGTTGGCTTTTGCAACTGTGTGACAAAAAGCTCATTCACATTTTTTTCAAGTGGAATCTAGGTAATTTGTATACGTTTTTAACCCTGCAAAGATGCACGGCTGAACTGGCGAAGCTTTGAATAAAGAAACCCAACTTTTGAAAAGGCCCCAAGTGACTGGTGAAACCTATTACAAACAAAACGATGAAAAAAGAATCCAAGCATTTATATAATGGCGGGGGTATTGTATATTTTTTGCGATAAAAAATGAGTTTCAAAATTTCCTCTAATGGTTTATGCGATGTTTTTATGTTGACGGGACAGTCACGTTATTATGTAATAAGTATGGATTTAGAATTTAAGAATAAGAATCTTAAATCTAATAATTTAAGAAGAATAAGAATCTTAATTTAAAGAATCTTAAAGAATAAGAATCTTAATCTCTTAAGAATAAATTACTTACAACTTTTGTTATGTTTGATTACAGACAATTCTGGTAAATTGTCCGATGCATCTCCAGTTGGATCCATCAGTTCGGCTGAAATCGCGAACGAATTTTCCGGACTATCAGCCGAAGAGCAAACCGCACAGCGTGAGGAATGGAGCCAGGTATGTCTTTAGATTTCTTAAGCATGTTACATATTAATCAATTATACACGTACCTCTGTTTTTCTATATCAACAGGAACTGGCACGAGTTGAAGAAGAGATCACAACACTGCGGACGGTGCTTCAATCCAAAATGCGCCATGCCAGCGAGCTGAAGCGGAAGCTAGGAATCACCGTGTGGAAGGAAATCACGGACGATGTCAGCCAAGGAATTAAAAACGTCAAGGAAAGCAACGTGTAAGTACAATCATTTAGCTACTACACACATAATAAGGAGTCAAAGAACAAACTGCTGTCGATGCATTTTCAAATCTCTGTTCTCTCTGATTTTTGGCTGTTCTACCATTTTATACACTGCATATTTGGTAACTGTTTAAATTTATAAAAAATACGTCCAGAAACAAACGACCATATTCTTTATGTCTGTCAAAACTAATTATTTACGTTTTACACTTTGTTGACCGAATATTATTTTACCCAATTTATTTGATTTGTTGTTTTATTTCAATATGTTTCTCGGTTTGCTTTTAAGTTATCAAAGCGTTGAAACGAAGGTGGGAGAAATCACGACCGTGGTTACAAGTGCGCCGATGTAAGTAAAACTGAAGTATTATTTCAAACTGTATCTAACTGTATCTTTCTGCACGTATCATTTATGTGACTAAGCTGTAAAACATATCCAAAGTGTGTGTATTTTCCTAACAAACATGGTTCCATTAGCATTAGCATTGATGTTCTTATCAAAAGCCATCCTTACACACCATAGAAAGGTTGCAAGGATCGCAAACTGAGCAAATAACTTAAATTAACTATTAATGGCTACAGATTAGTTGATTGTATGATCGGTGCACCTATTCCTGTTTTACTAACACTTGTGACCTCGGCATTGACTTAATATGGTGTGGCAAATGTCTTTATACGTTTGTAGCATAAATGTGTGATCTATATAAGCTTCCCTTTTTTTCCTTCCGCTTGCATGTAACAATAGGATATCGAGAGGGTAAGTCGCCTGTTTCCTTTTTAGAAATAAAAAAAGCTATCACTACTTTTTCCTTTAAAATTATAAAAACTAAGCACCTCCTATGTGTTTGTTCAATATGTGCACTTACTAAGTAAGCTTGATATAATCAAAATTGGCAACGTATGATTAGAAACAACAACTAACAAAGTTTATACATGCAATTAAACATATTAATAAGTAATATTTCTGTTTTTTTATTTTTTTTCTATTGATTCAGCTATCAAAAAACTGAAAGTGCGATCAAAACGACTGCTGGCAAGACGACATCTGTGATCGGTGGCATTGCGGGAAAAATGACCCAAAAGTTAACGGAAATGAAGCAGTCTGATTCTTTCCGGTCGTTCGAGGAACGAGTTGGATCGGCGTACGAAAATGTTAGGGTTAGTAGTAGTAGTAGTAGTCCACAAACCATTGGACAAGAATGGGAGCAGGAGAGAACTTCAATACGCTAATGTATTTAATTACTTACTTGCAGTCGAAGGTTTCATCACGCTCCAGTTCGGTGCAAAGCTTGTCTGATATTCAGAACGATGAACGTCGCAGTTCCGTGACTACGCCAACCGCCATCCCAGAGGAGAAGCCTATCCCCTAAGCATATTGCGGCTTAAAACGGGATGAGCTATGCATTCGCTTTTTGTGAAAATGATCAATGGCAGGAGGATCGCGACATCGTAGTGGCCCGTTTAAAGCACTCTATCGCAGGCTTACAAGAGTCGTAGAATATGTAACCCCGGAAACGGATTATTCTTTCCTCTTTCGTACAGCTTCATAGCGGTTCCATCTATCATGTGTGCTATTTTCTATAATTAATGTTGCTCGTCATGATAATCAGCCTTACAACTAAACTACAGTCAGAAGCAAGCAGATTGGTACAAAAGTGGATACAGGAGGGAATATCCAATGTCTCGTTTTCCTTACAGAATCTTATTCGTTTCCCAAGATAATAACGCTACTTGAGCAGCAAATGAATGTGCGCCTTTGCTCTTACAGTCACAGTCACGTGGTATCGTATTAGGATGATAATCGGCGCGGCGGCGCCTCTTGAAGCAGCATGCGCCTCGTTAACATGTAACTAATAATAAATAACAAAAACCACACTCTCCTCAAACCCAGCACGACGAATCCAGCAAATATGTTGTACGGCTTCCCAGCTCACCTCAATGTTTTGCGGTTTTACGTTTCAAAATCTGTTGGGAAGCGAAAAAAAATCATTACCGGCGTCAGAAGACAAAAACAATCGCGTTCGATTTCCCTTATGTGTCTCGCAGCCGTAGCAAGGTGCTATATTCGATCAGAAATAATGAGTATTGTTACGCAGCAAGTAAATGCCGCTTTGAAGAGTCTTTGCTTTCGTTTCGGAAGATGCTATCGATGTTATTCTGTGTGTAATATCTACATATATGGTAAGAAATGATATTCCTCTAGTGCTGAGATGATAGCTAGGAAATTTATAACATTTTCACACGAAACTACAGGAATCATCAAATCAAGGTAGTGTGTAATAATAAAGAAGAGCCCTTTTTGTACCATGAAACATACACTTAACTGGTGCCTAAATTTATACTTTTCCCAAGCGCAAGTTAAGTTTTTGCAGTAGCAAATTTTATTTGTACCCAATTATGCTGGAAGACTCTGTTCCAACTTTTCCCCGCGTAGTGTATCCCTCAGTATGAAGTCGCAGACTAGTGTTGTGAACGGATAGAATAATATGTCTTCAACGAATGTTCTGTTCTTTAGCCACATGTTTTTTTTAACGACACAAGCTCGCTTACGGTTTTGTGAACCCTCAAACTGACCAGATAATGAGTTAGGAACATATTTGGCACGCATCCTTGCCAGAAAAGCACATTTGACCATGAAGGTGGACGGTGTTTAGTCCCTTGTTTGTACTGAACGAACATAAAAACATCTATAACTATACATACAAGCCTAAATAAAGACATGGAGGAGTAAATCTATTTAATCTTTTGTACATCTTTTTACTGGAATGTGCTGTTTCCAGCGACGAACCGCGTCTGGCACGCTAGCGAAGGGTTTGTTTATGATGTTACTAAAGACGAATTTTAAAACAATAAAGCTGGTTGTACCTTCCTAGACAATGCGTGTAATTTATCGCTCGGTATGGCAAAATAGATACGGCCGATTATCATGCACTACTCATGTGTCGTCTTGTCGTTCGGGTGTACATTCGGATGAGGTGACGAAAAATAAAACGAAACTTGTTCAACCGCATTCATCATAACTATATTCCATGTAGAGCTATCGGTTTCTTTACATTTTCGATTTATGAGATAACTTTTCCTGTGGAGATACACTGTAAAGATAGATATAGCTTTTGCAGTTAAGGAATAGGGAATATATATAGTTTTTCATGACCACACACGCGCCCTTCACTTTATAGATAGATATAACAGTATTGCGTATCCGAAATATCATCGGTAAACAGTTACAAACGAACGAAATAATAATAATTAGAAAAAAAAAAACAATTAAGCCAACAACAATAGCAAAGAACGGAACGGATTACGGATACAAAAAAAGTTGAATATCTTGAGCGCCTCATAGTGTTTGTGCGGCCACATATTTTTATAGATCATAGAGTGAGACTGTTTTTTTTTTTTTAAATCAAACCCCAGTTCATAATACCAAACAAAACACTCTTGGCTGTAACGAAACTAATAAGGCGGCGGGTCGCGACGGCCTCCTGCCTCGCTACAAGCGATCGAGTGGTTCGATAATATTGTCATGATTTTTGTTAGTAATTCATCTAATGTATAGCAAGTATCGACAATGGCTTGGGGAACAACAAGATACTACACCGATTGAAAGATTTGGAATGAGAGATACCGGATCCTTGTGTAATATGATCAATATTCGACGATTACCTGCGCTGACTCAAACGTTTCGCCTTGTACGACGAACGTATGCGCACCCGGGATCACCAGCCAGCCTGGGCCGAGTTTTTACCGAATTAAAACCTCCCTTCTACAGTGGTGCAGAAGAGATAAAACAAAATCGTTGGGGGAAGGGGGAAATTCTCCAACTGTTACACACTACAAACAGGATACGCGAGAGAAGATAGCAATACGTGTAATGGCGCGGGAACAAACAAAGTAAGCATTTCTTCACTTGCGGCAACGCTCCTCGCGCAAAGAAGAACAGCGTGAAACAAGTATTTACAGCTCCACTAATTTCCACCCAGACGAACATCGATAGAATCTAATGGCGTTTGTTTTGTCGTTTGTCGCTGTCTTGCCACACAATCTCGCTTGTGTTCAACATTGTGGGGCGGGGGGGTACTACTACTACTACTGTTCCGTGTGTATTCCGTTCCTATTTGCAGTATGCAATTCACTTGGAGAACCGTTAGTTCGGCTGCTGTTTGGGACGCCTCTTACTTGGTGTACTGGAAGTTTTTGTGGACCGTCGGTTTAATGTCGTACACGAGTGTAAGGATTTCACTCAGCAGTGCTGCCTTATTGACCGAAATGGAGCGGTTCATCTCGACGATCTTGTTGGCAGTATCGGCATCGATCTTAGCCGCCACACCTTCGCGACTTCCCATGTGCTGAAAAGCGAGGAAAAACATATTTTAGCAACATAATACAACAACAACAATACCCAACGGCACTTCTGTGCATACCTTTGCCTCGAACTCCTTGAACTGTCGCTCCCGTTCCTGACGGTATCGTTCAATTTCCTCCTGTGCCTCTTCCTTTGCCTGCTTCAGACGACGCTGCTTTCCTGCAATTAAGATTCGTTCCCTCTGGTTAATTATTCACAATCGATGAATGTACAACCTCCAGCTGACAACCCCCGCAGCAGTCCCCGTTGCTCCTGGATGATGGGCAAGGCCACCAAGTGGGTAGCGCGGCGCCTCTTGTGATCGTAATGTAATGTGTGTACTATCGATTTTTCTTGACGACTGTGCGCTGGGAGAAGACGAGATGGTAACAAAAAAAAAATCTCCCTAGATACACTTACGTTTCCGTGCTTCGCCCACTTTTTCCGCGGCGCGCTTTTCAGCGGCCAACAGTTGCTGAATTCCTTGCGTTTGGCTTGCCATGGTATTCGCTTACTATTTCGTTCGTGTTTTGTGCTTTCAAACGCGAAGGGTAGATATTTAATTCGCACAAATGTTCCACGCAATGGAGCAGAGAGCTATTTTTTCTGCAGACAAAAGTGACTTTTGTACAAATGGTGGCAGCGAATAGCAGAAGGTTAGCTCACGTGTCACCAGCTGTCATTCTAAGGTCGATGGTAATGTCAGATCTCGTAAAGCCTCTACTGCATGGTAGAAATAATTGTGGAATTGATTTTGTTTGGACGGCACAAAACAATCGCTCCGCAAATTTTAAGGATATGGCAGGAATAATGGAATGGAATTTTGTGTTAAACATCTTACAGGAAAACCACAAACTTCTTGCTACATTCCTATCTGCACGCTTGGCAAAAATGTTGAGAACTATACTGTCAACCTACAATTCAACATGGCGCTCATGTCATACCTATGGTCTTGCCGCCTCTTCACACTCACTGAACGAAAAGATTGGCTCTGAAATAACTGCGAAAGCACGCCACTAACTCTTTGATACCTTTTTATTTATGCTTTCCTCCATGTTGCACACTGCATTGAGCATTGTTCATATATTCCAATAACCGAATTCCTTATCTAAACATCGGAGACAGAATTGGTGGGCGCGTTTTTGCCAGTTTCTTGGATTAGAGTGTGTGAGCGAGAAAAAAACATGGCGTCGGCTGGCTAGGCGCATTCTGGTGTTGTTTGTGCTCGTGGTTTTATTGGCGTTTTTGGTGGCTGGTGTTGCTAGAATGAAGCGGATTGTTTGCAATTGAAGTGAAATGTATCAATGTAAAGCGAATTAAATTGGCTTCATCGTTTAACCATATCACACGCGCTTTTGGTATTGTATGTGAGCATCGGTCAATCACTTTTGGGCGGGCATTTTTTATCAATAACAACATCACTACTTGAGCGGATGTTGTACTTGTTGTGTGTGGGTGTCAGCTTTAGTGCACGCAGCACGTTCTTCCGGACTTCGATTGTGCTTTTTTCTTGTGTGAAGAAGACCTCCACCGGGAGAGTAGAATGCCCACGCTAGAAGCGCAAGGAATAAAGCAATGTCAAGCTCAGTGTTCAAAGTGTACGCCTCTTCCAGCCGCGATGGGTTCGAGAGTGATGCCGGTTCCAGCGGCGGTATTGGCGCGAAGGAACGTGATGTAAGCGATTCCTGTGCTGTTCACGAAGATCTGAAAATCGATTCAAATTTGGTCATTTTGGTCAACAAGGATGGATCCGTATCGGTGGATCAAAGCACTCTCCAGAGCCTGCTAGGTAATTGTTTACGTTTTAGTTCCGCGTCTGCATTCGGGTTGAGTCTCATTAAAAAGACTCAAGATTATTGCCTACGTTTTATATTGTTCTTGCTTTTTCATTTTTTTTTGTAGCCAATGAAACGAATGATACATCGGTGAGCGTGGTGCGTATATCCTCCCCAACGCCAAGCATTGAGGAGGAAATCGAAGAAGAACAGCGGCTGCGTAAGGAAGAGAAACAACAAATGGATGCTGATGCTGGCAGCTCTAATGAAGATTCGAACGAGGACAGTAATTCTGTCGCTGGTACCAGCTCCGCTACGTCCAGCGTCGCCGGAGTTGCACCCCGGCGAGGGCGATCTACAGCTAAAAAAAGCTTGAGCACGATGCTGCTGGGGGACGACGATGATCCAAAGCACGTTAGTTTGACGGTGGAAGCTTACTACCCTCCGAAGGAAGCGTCAAATTTTGCCGCCCAAGTGCTCAGCTTAACTGGCTACGAGCATCCTCTACGCAAGGAGGCAGTTGACATCGAATACTTGAAGCTACTCGTTTCAAACGATCATTGCTATACGCCACTTTCTTCGCCGACACAAAAATTGCCCCCAAGAACGTTGCTGGATGATGCCGATTCGTCCGAAGAATGCACTGTCACTACGGCCAGCAAACCTAAGATCGATGGCAGTTTTGTGAGTCAGTCAGTCAGTGGAAAGGGTGTCGATGTGCGTAAACCATCCAGCGTGAAGGTAATCAAAGTTGGCCCTGTGGCGGTATCAGCAGCCGGCTCGACACCTCAGAACAAATTGAAAAAATCAACGTCAGCTGTAGGAGTTACGCCGCCGGAGCAGAAAAAGGTAACCAAGCCCACTAAACCTGTTGGAAAGCCAGCACATGATGTTGATGACGAAGAAGAGGAGGATGACGACTTCGATTCGGAGTATTCCGACGAAGAGTCTTCATTCTCGGAAGAAGATGATGAGATGGATGCAGACTTTAGTGTCAGTGGACGTTCGACGAGCAAGAAACGAAAGCAAACAGCAAAGAGTAAGGTTTCGCCGAAAACGATGCCACGAGCGCAGTATAAAAAATCTGACTTAAAAGAGCTAAATGAGTCCATGACCAAGGAAGGCGATAAGCATAAACAGGGAAAGGTAATCATAAAATCAGCAACGCCAGTAGTTGTGAAAACACCTTCACAAAAATCTACCATCGTTAAAGTGGAGCCTAGTGTTAAGGGATTGCCTGTGAAGAAAGATGCCGTAAGAATTCACTCTAGTTCCTCGTCCTCGTCTGGATCAACGACACCGACACTGGTTAGCAGCAACAAACAACTGCCGCATGGAGCTGTCTCTGGAAAAGTGCAAACTAAACTGGATTCTAGCATGCCCAAACAGCCGGCAGCTTCTGTCGCAGCAGCAGTCGCGTCGCCAGCCGCAGCTAGTGTACCGGTTGCCAAGAAAGAAAAGAAACCTAAAACCAATCCACACGATGCCGCATTATTTAGCGATATGTCTGCACTATTTTCTACACCAGATATAATCAAAAAAGTTAATGCTAACAAACCGTCAACCCCCAGTAGCATTTCCTCAGCAAATACTAGTACCAGTAACGTTTTGCCCGTTACCACCACCACCACTAGTTTAACAACAGTAAAAGGACCCGCTCATTCAACGATGAAAACTACCGAACAGAAACAACCAGTAATGCAGATACAAGCGCCAGCGTCGGCTACCCTTACGCATCCTAGCACAGAGCAAAGATTGGATCTGATTGATGCAATCGTACAAGAAGATTTACGACAACCAATAACTGTTACACCCGTCACTGAATCTTTAGGCTCCGCACAGACGACGAATGCACAACCAGCCGAAATTCCAAACATTGTAAAAATGTTAGAAACACCGTCCAATACAGTGGACACAGTGGGTGCGGGAGCCATGACGGCTATGCTTCCCGAGGTGAAAGCTATTCAGCCAGTGGCACCGGCCGTGGACATCTTACCCGATACCAGCATCCTGGAGGCGCTGACCAGTAACGATGATGCCTTGCCGGAAGAATTGCTCGAACATGTGGCGGAGTTGGCGAAAAACAAGGAACTGCAGGAAATACTCGATAAGCAGGTGTTAGGAGTGATAAGTCCGGATGGACTTTTAGCTCCACCGGTTCTACCTATGGGCGGTGGTATCACAAACTTGATGCCGGAGCAACCGATTGTACAGCCTACTTCAAATAGCGTACCCTTTGGACCTGCAACTGCAGTACCGGAGCAACACAATGTTAATCCAGTTTCCATGGCACCATTGACCCCCAATGATGCCGCTCAGGAGCAATCCACCATCCAAGATCAGCCAGCGGTTCAACGGAAAGATGCGATTCTAATTCGTCGTAGTGACGGGCGCGTAATAACGCTGCCTCCAATAGAAGCACCCACAACACGCGCGTCTAAACGACGATCACAAATTGGTGGATCGAATACACCGACAACGTCTCGCAAGCCTACCGAACAGCCACCGGCTACTGTGGCTGATAGTTCTGAAACAGTCGCTGCATCTGACACGCCCAAGCTTTCAAGACGTCAGTCCGTTGCAAAGGGTGTAATGACTCCATCCTCCTCTCGACCCGCTACACCTACAGCCGCCATGGTTGAAGCTGGTAGCTTAGTGGAGGGTAAAGGCGAACAAAAAACGACTGACGACGCAACGGCAAACAAACGAAACAGTAAAGTGCGCCAATCGGTGGATAGTACTCGCGTGAAACGAGTTAGCTCGTCCAATGTGGCAATCGCCATAGAAGCTGCGCAGGACGATGATTACGAATCAGATGAGAGTTGGAACTCGGAAGACGATCCAGATCGGTAAGGCCTGCAGCAGATAACAACGGCAGTAGTACATAATTAATATTTATGAGCATATTTTCTCCTGCAGGCTTTGGTGTATTTGCAGACAACCTCACAACAATCGCTTTATGATATGTTGCGACTCGTGTGAGGACTGGTTCCACGGTAAATGCGTCAACATTACTAAAGCGATGGGCCAACAAATGGAGCAAGACGGCATCGAATGGACTTGCCCTAACTGTCTTAAAAAGAAACAAGATCGACAGGTAGGCAGAATGGTTGGCTGTTAATACCATAGAATCGTCCTTAATGAGGCTTCTATCTATTATCATTCTAGCAACCGAAGTTGATGGCATTTTGGCAAAAAAGCAGTGACACCGGAACCACGGAAGCAAATGCTGCTGCGATTCCTAAGATCACACATCCGGCAGCACCCACACCGTCAACGGCTAGCGATGTGACGAATTGTGTAGTTTGTACTAAACGTGCTAAACCTAGCTCGATTTACTGTAGCGATGAATGCATACGTAAACACGCTTCTAGTACCATTGTGAACGCGCAGTCATCTAAGGTGGACAAATCCAAGGACCGTCCTCCTGTCGCTTCTTCCCCTGCCACGGCATCGGTTGGCAATACAGATTCAACGAATGAAAGTCACATTGTAAGAATATTTATCCTGCTCTGTTCCCTTCATATTGATATTAACATTACGTTTCGCCTTTATTGTAGGTAATAGTAATGGAGCGAAAAACTGGTCGTTGTTTAACAGGAAGAAATGCACCTTCATTAGATAAACTCAAAAGCTGGCTTCAAACGCATCCAACATTCGAGCTTGTGCCACCCGGTTCGGCTCAAGCGTCGATTATTCTTGCCAAGCAGGCTGAAGTTCGGAAGCAGCAACTCGCTAAAGAAGCGGCGGAAAAGAAATCTTCCTCTTCCATTAATGCTACAATTACATCTTCTAGCGGTGTTGGTGGATCGTCTCCCAAGGTTCAAACTCAGCTGAAATTTAACGAACAGAAAAAGATGGTTCTATCCACATCTGCCTCGGGCTCGCCGCAACCGGGTGTAAAGTCGCAAAATTCTCCGAAAATTCTCCCGACAACAAGCAGCAAGCAAATTCAGCAAAAATCTAGCTCGTCTACTCCTAGCGCCTCTACTCCCGTTGTGCCAGTGAAGGGAACTGCAACGCCTGTGGCCAAAACTGCATCGAATGTTGCAAATCCACCGAAATCGAATACAAACAGCAGCGTCCCGATCTCACCGAGCAGTACACCGATCAGCAAAAAACAACAAAAACCAATTCATACACCTTCGCCTTCATCGGCCACCGCATCAGATCAAACAAAACAGTTCAAAGGATCAAAATCATCTACTACTCCTGCTGGTGAAAACATTCGTGTGACTGTCAAGAAAACATTGAAGGTACGTGTATTTTGTTCACTATTTCGATACTACTTCTCCACCGCGAATGGTTAAACACATTAACCGTGGTCCATACATATGCTTTTAATTTGTTAACAAAGTGGTCCAGCAAGTGGTAATCGAATCTTTTGGTAGCCACTATTTAAATGTATAAAAAATAGCTCTATTACAATTTGTTAAGAATTATTGTTCAAAAGGATAACATAAATATTATTGCATCGATTGTAGGAACACCTTATGCAACGTACCGCTGAACTGCTAGAAGATAGTACGATTATGCGACTCACGGAAGAAGAAATTGATCGCTTCGTAGACGACACCGAACGGGAAATGTTTATCCTGTTCAACAAGGACACTGGAATGAAGTATCGAGCCAAGTACCGATCATTGGTGTTTAACATAAAAGATCGCAAGAACTTATCACTGTTCCAAAAAATATCCGAGAAATTAATTGAACCAAAGCAATTGGTATGTATAAATGCACGAGCTGTTGAATATGGTTAATGCTGTGTATATTATTTAATTTTACGGCATATACGGTGTATATTATTCAATTTAACTCTTTGTTTCTTCTAGGTTCGTATGACCGCCGACGAATTGGCCAGTCAAGAACTGGCACAATGGCGCGAGAAAGAAGCTAAACATCAGTTAGAAATGATAAAGAAATCGGAATTAGATTTGCTTGCCTGTGCGAAGAATTACGTTCTGAAGACGCATAAGGGCGAAGAAGTGATCGAAGGAAAAACGGATGATCGTGTTCAGTTGGACCCTTCGGCGCCTGTTGAGGATGTAGTTCTTCTGCTAAACAATTCGGCTGTTAGCAGTACGAGTGAGATGGATGATTCATCTACTGGTTTGCTGGAAGGCTCGCATCGGTCGAAAGAGTACGAATATGGCGGCGTGTATGGTAAGACGTACTCTGGTCTATACGGCATGGGATCAATATCCAGCAGCAGTGGTGTAACAACACTCAGCAGCGGAAAGCTTGATAGTCACGGTTCCGGTGGTGCAGGTTCATCATCATCTTCGTTACGCAAAAAAGAATCTCGCCGAAGTAGTCGCAGTCGCAGTCGCAGCCGTGGAAGAAAACACGAACGCGATCGCTCGCGGGATCGCAGCCGCTCCAAGCACAAACGAAAACGCAGCCGTGAACGTAGCCATGAAAGGCATTCCAGTCGAGACAGGGACCGCGAGAAAGAACGCGATCGTGACAAAGAACGGGATCGTGATCGTGATCGGGAACGCGATCGAGACCGCGAACGGGATCGTGATCGTGATCGTCATCATAAAGGACGCGAACGTAGCAAAGATCGCCCTAAACATGAAAGGAAGAGCTCACGCGAGAAGGAAGCATCATTGAAAAGTTCTTCGGAGAAACGAAGAACGTCAACTGCTAGTCGTGGTGCCGAAACTTCATCTGATCCGAACACAACAACAGATGGTAAAACTATTGAAGCGCAAAGCAAAACTACTACAGGGTCGACGAAAAAACGAACAGAAGAACTAACGAAAGACACAACTAAACAACCATCCGCGATAGAAACGCTTAGTGACAAGGGAGTTGAGAAAACGGAAACAAACAAGACAGACACAGATGATTTGGGTGAGGTCGTTGTGTCGGATAAACATCAATCGACTGTGGAAAAAAATGCCGAGGCTTCTAACAGTTCAGGCGTAGCAGTAGAGAGCACGGTTAAAGACTCGAAGTCCGAGCAGGACCAAGAACCGACAAGTACAGTTACAATTCCAACACCCCCGCACTATCCATATGAAGGAGAATCCCTGGAGGAACCGGAAAGCAGTGACCCCGTTGATCAACAAAAACTAGAAGCAGAAAAGAACTACTGGACGGGTAGCGTACACATGATCGATGTTGCGAGCATCGAAATGTCAATACGCGCTGTTAGCGGAGAAATACACGATGTAGTGAAAGACTTCACAGTGGATCTGAATATTTGCGGAACTATTAAACCAGAGATTGTTTGGGAATACATTGGGCAGATAAAGAAGAGTCCCAATAAAGAGGTCTGCTTGGTGCGTTTCCATTCGCCGGAAGCAAGCGCATATTACACACTGTACAAACATCTTCACTCTCGCAAACGGTACAGTGTAGTGAAGTCACCGTCGGCTTCTATTAAGGACTTTTACATTTTTCCATTGCCGGCGGATCAAATGATACCGATGATTTTAAAACCTCTTAGGGGTATTGGTATCATTGAAGGTGATAATAAACCAAACCTTTTGCTAGGTATACTGGTAAAGATCAAGGGAGGCAAACGACCAGCATCTTCGAATTCTTCCGTTACGTCAGCTCCATCAAAGGTAAATAATTTGAGAGTGGGATGTATGCTCTCTGTAACATAATTGTTAATAAATATATAATTTATATTTTTATTTGCTACAGGTCGTACGGCACCAGCCGAAAAGTTCGATCAGTAGTGCAAGTGGAAAGTCAAGCACAAGCTCATCGACGTCCAGTAAATCTTCTTTGATGCAGCAAGTTATTACAAAGTACACTTCCAAGGAACCAGCCAATGAAGCGCCAGCAAAACCGGACGTGGACTTGAAGCATGACACAGCGACAGTGCGATCTGAATCGGCTACTAGCTTAGAATCGAATAAATTGAGCACCCCTGATACTCCGGCCAATGATCCGATGGATATGGAAGTCGATATGAATATCATAAAAGCACCGATCGCAGGCAAAGGTAAGAGTATGCTTTCTGATTATTTGTTAAGTCATGCTTATTATTATCATTATCATCATCTTTAACATTCTTTGATCGCGGTTTTAGTCATGTCCGTGGAAGGAAACAGCAACAGTAGCACTATTGGATCGAGCCGTGCACCGGAATCTAGCGCCATGCTGATAGATGACGACGACGATGAACCGTACTCTCCTGGAGGTGGGAGCGATGATAGTAATTTCGCCGATGTGACCGCTATCGTCGATACGTCAAAGGTGGCACGTACTGCAACCTCCGAACACGGGGTTGATATAGAAGAAGAGCGAATACGCATCGCCATGGATGAACTGAACAGGAAAATTGCAGAACAAAAGAACGAAATCGTTGGTCTGATCAGCATGGCCGAACTTAAGGAGGACGAAATTAATTCCGCCTTACCGCCGTCACTGATCAACGAAATACCCATACCTCCCAACCTATCACAAATTCTGGCCAGTATTAAGGGAGGCAGTAATACAGCAGCAGGTGTTGCAAGTGTGCCGTCCGTAGAAAACGTCGGCGAAGTTTCTTCCGGGCCATCTTCCGGCTCACTAGCGGCAGAACCCGTAACGGCTGCCACGAACCGAACTTCCGAAGCGAATGCAGACGAGGAGGAGGAGGAATACAACCCGACGACACCTTCCCTGTACTGTGGATACAAAGCTGCACCATCTATTCCTTACTCTGCCATACCAGTTGCCAACAGTCAAGGTGATATAGATGAACGCATTCTCCCTGCAACGCTGCTGCCAGCGACGGTGGCGGTACCAAATGCTGCGTCGTTTGATCCTGTCACTTCCCTTACTGCTGCTGGAGCAGTGCTGGCTAACCTAGCCGGCAGCTTGCCTTCGGTTAGTAACGTTTGTCAGCCTGCGAGCGGTTCTGAAGGCGAAAGCCGGTTGGCGAAATTGTCAGAAGCGGAGTTACTAAGCATGGTACCGGACGATGCGGTATTGCCAGATTCTTCGTCGAAGGATTCCTAAACAAGAGTTTGTATCTACTTTCATGTAAGTACGAAAGTAATGTTTAAACAGCGTTCTATGCGTAAACCATTAAGGTTTGTATGCATAGATGTTTTTGTGATACGTTGTTTAGAAAGTAAAAAAAAAATCTAAAGTAGTAGTGATGATGATACGTGAAATTATCAGCTCTACACAAGTGACATATAAGATAATGCTTTAAGATCAATACACAACATTGTAAGCCGTTCCGAACGCAAATGTCTTTGAAACAGATCCAAACTTTTACGCAGTGAAACCTATTTTCTGCATTCCTGCATTGAGCACTCTTCGATATTGATTATAATAACAGTACATATTTGATAGTGTTTCAACTGTGGGCACAAAGGCAATATAAATGGAAAACTAGTAACTGCAATTGTGTTTCAGTCTTTCGATACTTCTTGTCGAATCAATTTTCATAACACAAATTAGCATCAAATTGGAAAATCGAATGGGTAGCTCCTTTGACTGTAGTATTACATTTTGGATGATGTGTTCTATCGTAACAAAGCTATTGTGTATAATTGCAATACATAAATGAATGTAAAAAACTGTTTGCAAATACTGCTTGAATTTTAAGTACATTAGCTTTCGACACCTGAATTTTAATTTTCAAGTTTTGTAATATATAAGCCTAGTACTATAGAGTAGTAATTTCCGAAACACGAACAACCACCATTTTGGAAATGTGATGAAGCTGGGAAAAAATATGCATTTATCTGTTCGTGTATTATTTTAAGGCGAAGTTACAGCAGCAGCATAACCTAACACTATGCAAGTAAAATATTCTTCTTGATGGACCCCTGCATAATTCAAACGGATAGTGACTATTCATTGCATGACGATAGAAGTGAAATATTTTAGCTCCTGGAGGCTTCCGTGTTTCTTTTATAATAGTCCTTACAATTGATGAAATAAACATGATTAAGAATACGTACATTGTTTAATGCATCCTGCATTGTTTAACAGGATAAATACCTGCAATCGATTACATCCGAAGGCTAGGCAAAAAAGGAGTGTTATTTGTGTTTTCCTCTCGTAGTTGGTCATTTAAACCGTTCACTTGCTTATTTTTAGATAGTTCTTTGAAATATTATATACAGTTGATCCTATCAGAACGAGTAAATGCAAATGCTCCACAAATACCCCTTATAACGAGCAAAAGCTCATTGAATATTCCTATAGCGTATCCAAGAAGGGTGCCGTACAGTCCACTTTAGTGATGGGAAAAATGAAGTTTTTGTCGGAATCGATTCCGGCTAGCTACGCAGTTTTCTGGAATTGATTCCGGATAGTAGGTCTAGGATCTGCTTCCCGAATCGATTCCGGAATCTGCTCCGGAATCGTAATTGACTCCGGAATTGGTTCCGGAATCGGCTCCATAATTGATTCCGGAATTGGCTCCGGAATCGGAATCGGTTTTGGAATCGACTCCGAAATCGGAATCGGCTCTCGAATCGGAATTGGCTCCTAAATTATAATAGGCTGCCAAACGGAGACAGTTTTGGCATCGCCATAAAAGTAGACGTTTGGGTCCAATCATACTACGTATTGATAATCGCAAAAAATAAAAAATAAACTTGTAAAAGATCCATTCTCATGGAGATTCCCGGACTGATTTCGCTTCTAAATCTTCTTTTTCCAATTCAAGAACTAACTAACATTCCGGAGCTAATTATAATTCTGGAGTCAATTATGATTCCGTTATCGGGGCAAATTGCGATTCCCAGGTCAATCCCGATTCCGGAGCCGATTCTGATTGCGGAATCGATTCTGGAGCCAACTCGGGAATCGGCTCCGGAGTCAACTCCGGAATCGGCTCCGGAGTCAACTCTGGGATCGGCTCTGGAGTCAACTTCGGAATCGGTTCCGGAATTGGCTCCAGAATCGGCTCCAGAATCGGCTCCGGAATCGATTCCGCAGTCGGAATCTCCGCTTGCTGTCCGCTTCTTGCGTTGATCTAGAGATTTTCTCAACTCCATGATTCGAGCCTTTAACGTAGTATATGAACCTTTTAATTTCGGAGTCTTCTAACAATCCTTTAAGAATCAGCCTTCGGGTCGGTACACTTTACTGAAAAATGCATCCTAACTTAAACAACCGTCCCGAGGTAGCAGAACTCCTTTACTACCTCTAGACGTCGCCGTCAACTAATACACTGCTTTCCAGATGGTCTGATTCTCCAGCGAACAGGTACTTCGTCATTGTCGCATTGATTCTCAATCCAGTGCATGCTGCTTCGCGTTTGTGTCGGCGGTACGCCTCACACACCTTCGCTGTCGTCTTGCCGATGATGTCGATGTCATCCGCAAAGCCAAAACAAATGGAGAGACCGGTAGAGGATCGTGCCACGGATGTCGTTGTCTAGCCCTTCCGGGGCGATGTTGAAGAACACACAGGAGAGTCCGTCACCTAGCCTCAGAGCCCTGTGAGATTCGAACGATTCCAACGTCAAGTTCCACACTCTCACCTTGCATTGCACCCTGTTCATAGTGGTCTCTAACAGCTGGATCAACTTCCCAGAGAAGTGGTACCGCTGCATGATGCTCCATAGCTCTTTCCGGTCTATGGTGTCTTAGGCCGCCTTGAAGTCGATGAACAGGTGGTGCGTAGGGAGCTGGCGCTCTCGGTACTTCTGGAGGATCTGCCGTAGGATGAACATTTGGTCAGTGGGGGATTTGCCTCCAACAAACCCAGCTTGGTAGCTGCCGAAGAAATTTGTAGCTATGGGCGCAAGTCTGCAGAACAGGATCTAGGACAGGATCTTGTAGGCAGCATTAAAGACTTTGATGGCTCGAAAATTCTAGCAATCCAGCCTGTCGCTCTTTTTGTAGACTGGGTGGATGACACACAGCTTCCACTCCTCCGGTAGTTCCTCCTGTTCCCAGATTTTCGCGATCAACTGATTCGAATCGAAGTTTGCGCCTCTATACATTTTGACGTCGATCATATGCGAGAAGTTCCTTCCGTCAATCAGAACGTGGTCGATTTGGGACTTTGAATCACCCTTAGGGTGTCTGCAGGTGTAACTATGGCGGTGTGCATGCTGGAAGCAGGGGTTGCGGATGCTTATGTGCTTGAAGGAGGAGGCACATTTATAATGGTCGGGTTGAAGAACCTGCCATGAATCCTCATCCTGCACATCCGATCGTTGATCGGCCACCACATGTATCATTTTAATGTGTTTATTGTTTGTGTCAATTATAGTGTCGATTATCTGACTCAAACGGAAAAGTATCAAACAAAACCGCGCTACACGAACTGAAACAAAATCGGTATTATAAAAGTGGTTAGAGAATTCTATCGCTGACTCGAGATATTGCTGCCAAATTGATCTGAAATGGCTTTATTTGTTAAAACAAACTGCAACGCGAAACGCAGGAAGTATCGTATCAATTTATAATTACATATACGCGTGGCGCGTCCATTTTGTTATTCCCACCCTTTTTAAGTAAATAATTACAAAAAATCCCTTCTGAATATAATTACATAATTACAATACGTGTGGTTTAAAAATATTTATTTAGTAGTTAAACAAATTTAGTAGTTAAACAGGTAATGCAAATGACCTTCGTTCAGATAGATACATCAAACCAGATACAAATCGAGTTCTCTAACACGGATCATAATAGAATCGTGAAGTAAGTGGTTCAAGAAGTGTTGGTAGATGTTGAGAAAGCAACATGTGTGCAATGAACATATCATAGTAGTTTTTAGAGAATGTTTAATATCGTCAGTCTAGTTTAAAATACATTACATACAAGTTCATTGTTTAGTTTCTGCTGCTCCTTTTATTCCACTGTGTTATAACTCCGCTCAACGGGTTATGGGCCCAGAAGTACTGTCGAACAAGTGTTAAGTTTGTGTTATATTGAAGTAATACTGAAAACTTATCGAAAATTTTAATCTTGAAGAAACACTGAAAACTTAAATCTAGAAACATGTCTGAATCACACGTCACCATTGAAAAATTAAACGATCAAAATTACGCAATATGGAAATTCAAGATGGAACTTTTGTTAGCAAGGGAAAAGGTGCTGACTGTCGTGAAAGATTCGAAACCAGCAAGTCCCGACGCTGCATGGATTGCGAATGATGAACGTGCTAGGGCACTGATCGGTCTGTCGTTGGACGACAGCCAACTTATCCATGCCATGCAAACGAGTTCATCGAAAGATATGTGGGATGCCCTAAAAGGCTATCATGAGCGTTCATCTTTGTCCAGCAAAATACACGTTATGCGAAAAATGTTTGCCACAAAAATGACTGAAGGTGGAGACATTTCTAACCATCTCAAAGAACTATGTTCTCTGCGACTTCGTTTAATTGCGCTGGGAGAAGAAATGAAGGATCCATCCTTTGTCGCGTTAATGTTGTCCAGTTTGCCAAAATCCTTTGATGGTTTGATCGTGGCTTTGGAAAGTAAGCCTGGTGAAGATCTTACGGTGGATTACGTAAAAGGCAAATTGTTGGATGAAGGAAGACGTCGAGCAGATGGTGCAGATGAAGATAAAGCGTTACTATCTGGAGGAAAGAACAACACGAAATTTTGGAAGGACAGGAAACTAACAACCAACAAGGAAAAACAGTGCCATTATTGCAAGAAGAATGGGCACATAAGAAAAGACTGTAGAAAATGGGCTGCAGACAAAAGAAGTAAACTAGATGGTGAAAGCGTCAACGTTGCTAATGAAGACAATCGAGAGGAAGTATGTTTGTTCATTGGAGAAGGAAACGAAATTGGACCATGGTGTTTCGATTCTGGTGCAACTTCTCATATGACGAACGATACGTCTATTTTGAAATTAATAGATAAATCGAAGCAATCCTCGATTTCATTAGCGAACGGAGATTCCATCAAGTCAGCTGGTGTCGAAAGCTGCAAATTGTTTTCCATGGATGGAAACGGAAAACGCAAGAAAGTTTCCTTGGACAAGGTGTGTCATGTACCATCTTTGATCTGTAAGTAAAATTACCGATAATGGATTCGAAGTGTTTTTCGATAGGTTTGGATGTCGTGTCCTGAAAGAAAAACAAGTATTGCTGATTGGTGAACGTAAAGGTGGTCTGTATTATCTACAACAGACTGAACAAGCCATGTTGGTAGATAAAAACCATGAAGCTTCCTGTATACACCTCGTCGATTTGGCCATCGTGACATAGAAGCCATAATGAAGATTGCGCGGAACAATTTGGGAAGCGGCTTGAACATCAACCGATGTCATGTGAAATCCATTTGTGGATCATGCTGTGAAGGGAAGATGAGCCGTGATCCTTTCCCAAATTCTTCATCTTCACGGACATCTGGTGTTGGCGAACTGATACATACGGACTTGGGAAGACCGTTTGAAGTATCAACAGCCCGAGGAAGCCGATATTTTATGACTATGGTTGATGATTTTAATCGGTATACAATTATCTACCTGTTGCAAAACAAGTGTGAGACAGAAAACCGGATCAGAGAATATTGCGCCATGATGAAAACACAGTTTGGATACTATCCGAAAGTCATCAGATCGGATGGTGGTGGTGAATACAGGAGCAATTCTTAAAAGGAATTTGTTGTAGATCACGGCATCGTGCATCAACAAACTGCCCCATATTCTCCACAACAAAACGGCGTGGCTGAACGTAAGAACCGGTGCCTCGTTGAAATGATGAGATGCATGTTGGCAGAATCGAACATGGACAAGGTGTTCTGGGGTGAAGCGATCACTACTGCCAATTATTTACAAAATCGCTTGCCATCCTCCTTACTGGAATCGACACCTTACGAAATGTGGCACGGAAAGAATCCTTCGTATGAACATCTTCGAGTATTTGGTTCAGAAGCTTTCGTACACATTCTTAAAGAAAAACGGCGTAAGTTGGATAAAAAGGCTGAAAAGTTGGTGTTCGTCGGATACGCGGACAATCAGACGGCCTATCGATTCGTAAACCTGGAGACGAAAACAATTACCATTAGTCGTGACGCAAAATTTTTAGAACAATGCGAGGTTGAGAAAATTGGAACAAAACCGAAACCAACGACATCAGGAGGAGTAGTGGTACTGCCACTTGGATCAACTCCTTCATTATGTCGCGCAGAAGAAACTACCATGAGAGAAAACATCATTCAAATGGAGGCTTCTGCTGAATCCTCCTGCATTAGGGAATCGAACATGCACGATACCGTGGATGATCTTGATGTTACACCATACAACAGTGCATCTGATGGCGAACTATCAGATGAACCAGGGGCTATTGAAATGCATCAAAGTGTACGTAGGTCCATGCGAACAACAAAAGGCGTCGCACCTGTTCGATTCAGGGAGGAAAGTTACATGGTGGGATCTTCTGAACAAAAGGAAGAAGTATCTAGGAATTCTGGTTTCGGACATTCTAACGAAGCCACTAGGAGCAACAAAACAAAGAAAATTTACGGAGATGTTAGAGGTTCATGACACACGTTGAGGACACGTTGAGAAAGCAACATGTGTGCAATGAACACATCATAGTAGTCTTTAGAAAATGTTTAATATCTTCAGTCTAGTTTAAAATACATTACATACAAGTGCATTGTTTAGTTTCTGCTCCTCCTTTTATTCCACTGTGTTATAACTCCGCTCAACAGTAGAAAGGGTATATATGCATCATCATATGCATTGCAAAATAAAAGCGTTCTACATAGCTTAACTAATAGTTATAAACTAACCACAGCAGAAACGTTGACGAAGGCGATCTTTTTACACTGACGTAGAAATATTAACTCAATGAGTGCTCTTTGTCCATCAATAGTCCTAGACAAAAATAAAAATTCGTCTTAAACTACCCTAGATAATGTAAAAAAATCAAGCCAGCAAGGAGCGCTGGGAAGCGATTTCACCTTGTAGCAGCCGAAAAGCCGACTCCAAACTAAGCAATGGGCACCGTCGATAGTAAGCAGGTTGTTTGGAGGTTAGACGAAGGAAGGAGTCGTAAAGCGAACCTCGTAAACTTGCGCTGAATACTTTCCAGGCAATTGATTGAGCGGGCTGCTAAGGGACACCAGACTACACCACAATATTCCAGGATGGACCGAACGATAGCTCAATATACGGTTTTCAGGAATATAGGATCGTGGACTCTTTACACATTTTCATCATAAGTTACATCATAAGTTAGTTATAAGTAATAAGTAAGTAGTATAAGTGGTTACTTACTTACTTATCCGGCGCTACAACCGCTTTGCGGTCTTGGCCTGCCTCAGGAGGGTCCGACACCGCTCGCGGTCTCACGCCTTCGTCTGCCAGTCCATTATCCCGGCCTTAATGGCGGACGCCTCCAGCCCATCTCCAGGCCATCCGAAGTGTGTTACAATGTGTCTATAGCTGATAGTGTGTATTATAATAAGTTCTGTTTAGCAGCTATGCTACACCATCTCAGTTTGGGACTACCACGCCTCCTCTGTCCTTGTGGACGGCCTAAAAAGACTTTACGGACTGGTTCGTCCGTTTCCATGCGTACAACATGGCCAGCCCACCGGAGCCTGGCGAGCTTGATACGCTGTACGACAGTGAGGTCGCCGTACATTTCTTATAGCTCGTCATTATAGCGGCTCCTCCATTGTCCTTACACACATACGGGGCCATGTATCCTTCTGAGCATCTTCCACTCGAACGCGGCTAAGAGGGTATGTGACTACCAGCTTCATCCGTCACGACAGGTTCTTTGAGGTGAACTGATTTTTCAGGCTGTAGAATGACCGGTACGCAGCCAGCATCCTTGCGCGCAACTCAGCTTCCATGCTATTGTCGTTGGTGACCTTTGACCCAAGATAGGTAAATTGTGGGACGCCTTCAAAAATGCGTTCACCTATCTGTACGTCACGCCTACGTAGATTCTGATTATTAATGGGTAGGCCCGCTGATGTTGCCACCATCAGTTTGGTCTTTGCCTCGTTTATCTGCAATCCGAGGTTCTCTGCCGCCTTCTCGATCCCTTGGTAGGCTTCTGCTACATAGGAGAGCCGCAGACCAATGATGTCTATATCATCAGCGTATGCCAGGATCTGGATTGACATATAGAAGATGGTTCCCGTAGTCTTCACCCTCGAGTCGCGGATGGCCCTCTCTAGCGCCAGGTTGAATAGGAGACAAGCAAGCCCGTCCCCCTGGCGCAGACCCTTGGTGGTAGCAAAAGGTCCTGAGAGTTTTCCTTCCACCCTCACCTGGCAAGTGACGTTGGTCATAGTCATTCTAACTAGCCTTATCAGTTTGGCCGGGTGTGGTGATGGGAAAAATTGTTGTTGGTTCGGTACGGGTTCGCGTCATAGGCCTGGTGGCAGTGCTGAGTTAGCACTTTGCGATTGGCGCGGTAAACTAATCGAACTTGGCCTTGCGTAACAATTGATATCAATGTGATGCGTCAACTTTCGACGTGGGAACTTTCGACGTTATGCCACCTAGCATTCGTTAACCTTTCGGATTGGAGTTTTGCTGACCGGCCAGCTAATACACGGTGCGTTTGTTGGAGACAGTAAAGCCTAACCTTGTGTAGGGGGACAATACTGCTCATAAATGAGTTGAAGCGACAAGATGTACGATCCTGTGTCCGATCAGAACTGATCTTCTGTCCGATCTGGTAACTTTATTTATACTCCCATCTTAAGAAAGTTAGCGCACATTCGTCCACCAGATGTTTACGCTCGTAACTTTCCCTTTCGCAACTTGATGCGCTTTCACGAACGAATGTTTGTCAAGACGGTCGCCTTCCTGGTGGGCTTTTACAATTTACAATGTTTTGCTTAAGGTCTAATGCGTTTCTTATGCTAATTGTTCTTCCTTATTTATGACCTACTTTGGAGGTCTTCCTTGTTTATTTTCAACTTGGGTGGTGCGACCACAATGGTAAAACACGGAATCGCGTGTGCAGTAAAGCACGGGTGCATGTGCAGTATTCATGCGTTAAGCGGGTATGCGATAGCATGGATGCTACACGGGATTCCAAAAGAGCTCATAGCGTCATACAGTTTTACCCTGGCTATACTATCATATGCGGCTTTGAACTATCATATGCGGCATCTTGCAAGATGTGCATGAAACGTGAGTTTACAATCTAGCAGGACACCAAGATTTCGTATGCAGGATGGAGCTCGATATGATCCCACGGGCAGAATGCTTGACAGGTCATTGATGTAAATCAGGAATAGCAGAGGTCTAAGGATGCTACACTGCGGAACCCCAGACGTGCTAGCAAACGGGTATGAGCGTTGTGATTGTATTCCCACTTGGTAACTACGGTCCGAGAGATAGTACTTTACCCAGGATGAGAGCATGTAAGGGACACTCTTTTTATTTTATTTTTTCGAGTAGTATTTCGTGGGAGATACAGCCAAAGGCAGCCTGACAAAAAGCCTGAATAACAAGCGATAGAGGGTCGTCCAATCTACCAGACAATCTAAGTGAAAACTCGTTAAAAAAAAACAGTTTTGCAATGATACTGATAAAATTCTCGTTCATCCTCAATGTTCGGAATTTGATATTACCGAAATCGAGGTATCAAAAATATTGAGTATAACCCGCGCAATGAATAAAGCTGTGCACGATGGGCGTTTTTTTAAGGCCTCATAATGCAGTTTCGTTTACCCAATCCTTGAATATCGTTTAGTCTCCCATTAGTTAGGTGTAGGTTGCTAGTGTCGTGAGAATATGTAGAGAGTAGCTGTGTAAAGGTTGCTGGTTGGAACAAGACTATATTTTTAAGAACCTTACATTAATAATCATAGCTTACTATTTTACTCAAGGCTTGCTTTTCAACAGAATATAGTTCTACTTTAGCTAGATTGCCATTATGTAAGAGTGTTACAGTGTACAGTGAACCCTCTCTTATTTGACACCTCTCCAATTTGAAAAACCTCTCTTATTTGAACATTTTGCACAGTCCCTTGATTTCCAGTACATTTTTGTTCCTCTAATTTGGAAAACCTCTGAAATCTGTGTCCCTCTTATTTGTGTATGGTGTTGCCATGGTTATTGAATGATGTATGCTCAAATTGGCAATCCTGTTCGCAGTTTCCTATAGCAACAGTTAAGGCTGCATACTAAATGTTCTGTCTCTTTCTTGTTTGGATGGACCTTTCATTCACTTTCCACCTCTGTACTTTGAAAACCCCTCTTATTCGACAGTCCCATCGCCTCTCAAATAAGAGAGGGTTCACTGTACTTGAACAATTAACATTAAGAATTATGTATGAAGAATTGATCCCATTTCCTACTTATAGTTTACCAGGGCAAATTTTATAGAGCATATAAGTTATGTCTGCGCATTGGCAATACAATACACCACAAGTAATAAACATCCAGTGGCCCACATAAAGCATACAATTTTATGCAGCTTATTTTCCTACACGGACCTGCCTGTACAGGTATTCGAGACTAATTCAGTACCACGTAGCCGAATAAGTCAAATCCTTGCTACATGGAGACGATTCTAGACTTGAACTCACGACGAGCATATTGTTTAGCGATAACATAACAAAAATAATTAGCTTACTCAAAAATGCAGTACAATCGACAACAATCGAAAAATGTAATAAATGGATCTACAATCTATGAGTAATAAATGGATGTAATATTTCTGTCGATGCCTCAATAGGATCAAAATTTTCTATTTTTATTATGTATTTTTTCGTAGAGGTAATGATTTAATGTTTGTAGTTTTTGAAATATTTACAATTTTTTTTTTTACAAAATGTTTAATATTTCATGGTTTGTATATATTTTTGCGGCTATTGATTATCTAGCAAATAAACATATTGTAGTATATTTTAGTTAGATTATATCTTTAATCTCATTGCATAGGTCTTGCTAGTTCAGATAATTTTCTCTCCTTTTACTCATTCCCCCCTCCCCCCCATCACGTCGTAACTAGCAGCTAATTTTAACGCAATAACGCCGCATCGATTTCACATGTCCCTCGAGAACGTTTAAATGCCTCGCCATATCGTCACTGTTTACAGTGCACCAATGTTAATGCCACAGCTCAATCCTATGTACGCTTAAAGTGTACGCGGACCCTTGTGCCGGGGATGTAATGTTATGAGTTGAAATTTACTGCGTAAACGCAGTACAATTTTGTAAAAAAAAAACTCCCTCCGATATGTATCATTTCGGTAAGAGTCGCGAAAGTGACGAGATGACAAACCGTTCACAGTGCATTAATTTTTCACAAGTAAAAGCGAAACTCATCATACCGCCTCCACAGCAAAAGGCCCGATACCCGTTAATGTTATCTCAGCAGTGCTGTTAAGTTAGTGTTAGATGCCATGCACAGTTGCGCTGTAGTTAAAATAAGACGAAATAAAAGTTTGGAACATCTTTCCATTAGGCTTCGAAGTTTGGCTATCAATTAGCAAAGGACAGTTGGACAGACGGATACACACCGACTTCCGGTAGCGCACAATTCATTCATTCCACCTCGACTCGATGTCGAGCGAATTTCGAACGATCCGCAACATTACCAACACGCATGTTCCACGATGTTCATCGCTTCTCACCACATAAAACTCACTTAAACGCTAGTTAGCTCACTGCTAGTTCACGGTGCGAGCGAGTGTATATAAAAATGAACGCACCGGCGGTACCATGGTTCAGTGTCCCGAACCGGAAGCAACAGGTCGCATCCGGTCGCATTGTGGAGCACAGTTCGTTAAGGAGATCCTTTAAAAGGACAACAAGGTGTGATCGTTGGTTGTTTGTGTGCAATAGATAAGCTTCTTGGTGTGATTATGTTTCCATAAAAGTTCCAAGCAAAGTGTAGTGGACATCATTTGTCTGTGTCTGTGTGGTTGTATGTGGCAGGCTCCTCTATCCTTTTAACCCTGAGCCACAAAGTGTGTTTGCACGAGGGCGTGCAGAAAGTGAAACATTTATTGCAGAGGTGTTTGGCGAAAGCGCATTAGTGATCGTTACAATGTGGCACCTGTGGATTGTTTTATTAGTATTTACTACGGGTAATTATCACATAAAGTTTTACTGTCATGCTTTTGGATGGAGCGTTCCAACTAGTAATTGTACTCTTACAAGACAAGACATTTTGTTTTGGCAACGGTTTACTATTTATGTGATTTTTATTTCATCGTTTACCTACAGATATTCGGTTGGTTGGGTTGTTTTATTTGACACCTCCAATTATAACTATAATTTTATTTTGTGCCGTAGTATATAACACAATAATTACAGCAACAAGTACAAACATTGCTGAATTCAGTCATTTTATGTTATTTAAATGCAGGGACGGTCTCGTAGTAGTATTCAACTCGCATTAATGCCTGTCATGGGTTCAAGACTCATATGAACCGTCCTTCCGTAGTATTAGTGCTGTGTGGTACTAATAAATCCCGAAAGCCAAATAGAAGCTGTACTTTAAATATAGCACTACTGATAACAATTTATTTTGGTTCATTCAAAGACCAGTTCGAGCACCAAAATGGTGCAGTGTTCAAAATTTCATAATTTTTCAGTAGTATCATATCAAGCACGAAATTAAAATGCAACGTAAAAAACTGCTAACTGTGCAACGTATTATTTGCATTTATGCTGTGTATTGTGTTTTATGTGTAAAATATGTTCATATTCCATTAACATCAATTGGGGTTTCTTTTTAAATTCGGCTTTAAAATTTAAGAGCTTCAATTATAATTCATTATCTAGTGATACAACAACCAATTGGAAGTCAATGACCGTAAAACGGCATAAGAACCTAACTCACACGGTACACACAATTTAAGAAGTGATAATAAGTTGTAATGCAAAGCACGTACTTTTGAGCCAGAGGTGAAAGAAGACGGTTATGGCGGGTGGGTGTAGTATTATTAGCAGACCATTGGTAACATTCACTCCAGCACTGGGACAAATAAAATTGTGCTAGCTGAAGATAAAGAATGACAAATTACTTTTTTGGCAATTATTTTCCTGCAAAACGATTTCGACACACAGCCGAAAAAACGGACCAATACTTCTTCGGGGATCGAATATAATGTCTGTAATGTCTGTAAGGGATTTTAGCATTCGGGTGTTGTTTGTACTGCTTTATCTGTTTCATATAAACATGTTCAAAAAATGTGTAATACTCCCATCAAACTGATCTTTTTATGCGTTAATTTATGTAAATTACACCGTTATCCTATAACTAATATGTGCTGATCTGTTTTTTAACTTATATTCTTGAAAATAATTCACATAAATTCATGCTTCGATGCTACAAAAAATGGTGAAATTATAACGGACGCATTTGATCGATCGAAAGATCATTGTATAACTTATATAAAATGTTACTAATTAACTATCTTAATTAGATTGTTCATTTTCAGACTGTACAGTGTATGGCAACGTAAACGAAAGCCCCGACGACACAGGCCATGCGTCAGCGTCAAGATCCTTACCGACCCAGCCAATGGATTTCGTAGACACCGGTACCGCAGGATTGGGCCGAGAGCGTATCAGTGATGCGGGACGCAAAGACCTCGATCTGTTCAGTCAGCTGAAACATATGCAACCAATTCCCCGCAGTGGGGGCCACCGATCAGTACCAGTGACCGCTTCCGAGTCCGAAATGGCTGGCGTAAGAAGATCACTAGCAACGGTCCTTCAACTGTTGCTTCCGTACGGTAGGCTGCAACATCGACCACATCTGTCAGCGGATGATGCGATCGGTTCCTACGAAGAGGAAGCATTGTTCGGTGAACCTTTGGTTCCCGATGGGCCAGACACGGCGAACTATATGCTTCACGGCAAACTGGTTGAGATAGGCCCAAGACAGCGCACTGCTTTTGGTAGTTCTACCGACGGGGAGAGTCGTAATGCCGGAACGGTAGATGAATCCTTCGGAACCGTAGGTCAAAAGCGGGCCGCTGCTCTTCGTTCTACCATGGCACGTCGTTCCCATATTATGCCCACTGGCACGCAGGGTGGAGGGGGCGGTACGGCGGCGGAGGAGGGCAGCTTTATGCCTTCCATCAGTGTTGGTGAGTTTTACGGTACGGTAACAATGAAAGGATTTTTTCCCATCTCAATACCCTATTTGGTACGGCACAGATGGCTGCAAATGGCAATGGCACGCTTACGAATGCTCAACTTTATATTCTGCAGTGCTTTCGGAGCTTTATTGTATTTAACTAAACAAAAATCATGCAAATTGTGCTTCATAATTAGTGATTAGATACTTTAAGTATAATAATTGTGATTATATGTTATGCTAAGATGACTTAACATTTTTGTTAGTAGTTTTTTTCAAATCACTTGTTATTATTCTTCTTAGTTGTTCACTGTTCAAAGAACATACAATATTGGTTTCGACTTACATAATTCAATTATTGTCTTTTTTTCATTACTTACAATCAGTCAGTAAGCTACTGTTCACTATATTAGTCTTTTTGGTACATTATAAGTAATATAGTTTGTTCACCTGGGTGGTTCTTACTTACCATAAGTAATGAGGAAAAATGCAACATTTTGATTATTTTCTATTATTGTAGCAATAGACTACGAAAAGCTAGTGGCTAAAAGCAACCCATTTTTATCAATAGTTTTTGCATGTCCTTCACATTTTGTTTTAATTTTTGGGCTTTCAGTGTTACCAAGTACACCAATTATTGCTTATCTTACACTTAATTATGTTTATGTACATTTATTACACATTTCAGCATGTATTGCACAATTCTCATGTAATTATACTTAATATTTCCTCATGCATTTATTTACATATAAATCCAACAAATCAATACTATTCAGCGCCCTTCTGATTCGTCCGTTGCCCACAGCTCCACAGTACTAATGAAATTTCACATGATCAAGCTCACCGATCAACTAGTTGCCAAAATTAATCAGTGCATCTTGCACCCCAACAGGGCAACAATAAAAAACAGTCTGCATTTGTTTTAAACTATTTTAATTGGCCACGTAGAGATGGTAGCAGTCTTCGGTTATACCTCTCGTGCGTAGTCATCCTGCGCTAGCATCACCTGCTTTCCACGCTCACCTCATTTGCATTTGTTTACCGTGCTTACATCACGCCAATTGATTAGTAGCAAAAATTGATTGATTGATCACCATGCCTGCCGGGAGGGAGGGATTGATAGTGAACGGGCTTGATTATTGGAACCATTATTCATTGACCGTGGCGACCGTGGTGTGCGTTTAGCGCCCGTGGATAGCAGAACCGGCCGGTGCATGTATCATACAACCATAAATAGTCATTTTAATTGCCATATCCCTGCGTCCTTTGGCGGGTAGTACTCTAACCGCTAGGCCGTTTTGTGAGACGACATAAAATTTATCATCGTCATCGGGCTTGGTCTAATAATGGTGGGTGGTGGTTTGCGCCGAGGATGCTCCACCGTCAGTGCGAAGTGTGTAGATATTCGTACACACAGGAGCATACCTGTTCCCATGGGCTACCGGTGTGACTGATAGTTAATTCGTTTACTTGCGCCAGTGGTGATTTAATTCATCTGCTCGATGTTTCACACTCACATCTACTGTGGTTGAACGCGACTCCTTTCGTTCCCATCACTGTCAGTCGTCAGGTGATGAATTATGCTCCATGGAACATCCTTCCTGCCCTCTCTCTCTCTCTCTCTCTCTCTCTCTCTCTTCCAACAGCTGTGTTACTATTCACGTGTGCTCTAATCTGGCTAGCGATCGGTTGCATGATGTTACTGTTTCGCGGTGTACTGTACTGTACTGTGTGGGATGTTTAGATGTGTCGTGTGATCTAATATCGTTAATTGGCTTGTGCGCAAAACGCGTTTCGCCGGGAAGATGTAATTTTCCTTACCCCCCACATCCCCCATTCATTTCCAGGCGCGCTGACAAACCTGGGCGATTTCTTCCAGAACCTTAAGCACAATCTGGAATCGCTCGAGTCGAAGAACTTGAACAACGATCAGGTGAAGCTGCTGGAGGGTCAAAACATGATCAGCAATCTACGCAAAGGTACAACCAACCGCCCGCGGGGTTGAAAGCTCCAATGACTCCAAGTTTTCTGAAGGGTTCTTCTATTCCAGAGTTTGTCGAGGACTATCCCAAGCCGGCGGGCAGTGCCGCTTTCCTGCACGCCATCCGGAACTATCGGCCCTCGCACCGGATTCGAGCGCTGGTTTCCACCGTGCCGGAGCTGTACCGTGGGACCAACTTTCACGATCCCGTGTACATGCTTGCCGGACTCGGAAAATGAGCTACCCGCCAACCATCCGACCGCCCCACTCGGTCCTGCTGGCGTCTTGCTAGGTAAATCGGAGGCAACAGCGCCTAAACGCTCGCCGCACCATCCTGGATTGATGGACGCTTGTTTGTCGCCTCCCGCCTTCCCTGGACCGGCACGGATACGGCGGTGGTGTGCTGGACATTCGAAACATCAACATAAAGGCCATTCTTCTTCCCCATTGTGCACGCTACCCTCGTATGGATCACAATCTCGGTTCCATTTGTTGCCCTGCTCGTGTACTGATTGTAAATAAGCGCCAATTTGTTGCTAGCTGTAGAAACTATTTCCACCGTAACCACTTCCTCTAACAGCAAAAAAAAAAAATAAAATAAACGGGAGATCTAATACACCCTGAAATACTATAAACAGTACTACAGGCAAACATATTAAACTATGAATGCAAATACCAACCATACTTATTATAATAAACATAAGAACAGTGTACCGATCATTGGGCATAGATCGAACAACAAAGCACCAAAATTGCTTGGTACAAAATTAAGAAAACCATTTTACGATTGTCAACGTAGTTGGCATAAAAAAAAAGAAACGAAAGAAATTGAAAAATGCGAAAAACTCCCCCGGCAGCCATTCGGTGGGAGGCAAACCTGAAACTATGAAACGTAGCTCGATCAAAATATAAGAAGAACAAACAACACAACACAAAAACATAACGTATGTTACGCACTGAAAATGAGTTTTCATTATTACATGTCAATAAATTCTACCAACCGTTGTTTCGCTTTTGATGTGTGGAATAAATTAATGATCTGTCACCTTTCTGTTCTGTTTTGGCGTGTTTTTTGTTTGTTTTCTTCTCCGTATGCCGTCCTTCAATTTAAACTGTCGCGCCGGGTTGGATTGATTCTACGTTTAAATGTTTTTGCTCTTGTGAGATTGTTGTTGGTGTTGGTGGTTCACTCACAAAATATCACATTACACTATAACAAATGAAAACACATTAGTACGATTTTTGGAAAGAAAAATGTAAGCTTTATTATGAATACATTCCGTTATTTTTACAGAAAGTTTACATAACGTTGTATTATTAAAGCGGACGGTTCAACAGCTAGACCCATGTTTGCATCAAACCGTAGAGTAAATGGATCGCCTCTAGGCATATCATGCAAAACACGAATCAATTCGAATAAGTACCATTAACCAGATAATTACCAGATAGAAATAATGTTAAAGTCCGTAAAAACAATATAAAGAAAAGTGTTTAAATATTTTAATCATTTTAATTATAAACTTAATTCTAAATTATATAAATGGTTCATGTAAACAATTGTCAATAGATTATTTAACTATTTAAATTCGCGGGTCTCGTACAGTCGTCAACTTGTACGACTTAACAACATACCCGTCATGGGTACAAGCCCCCGATGGACCGTGCTCCCATACGAAGGACTGACTATCCTGCTATGGGGTAATTCTTAAATCAATGAATGCTTAGCCCACTAGTGGCACAGGCATGCCTTGACCGACAACGATTGTTGTGCCAAAAGAAGAAAAAGATAATGACAAATAGATTCAATACAGTTAAACGTGGATACGTGAAAAGCTCTATTGGAAAATAACAAATAAAATACGCTTACATTATTCGCTCATTGGGGGTTGGGCTCTTTTTTTGTTTTTGTTTTAAACTACAAATAAATGTAGTGACTTCAAAATTAAATAGTTATATTTAATTTTTATACGTAGTATAATGCAACAACAACAAAAACAGAGAGAATAGAAGTTTCTGTGTTTATTTCCCCCGCGTTATCGTGTGTTGACATTATGAATATATCCATCATTTCAAAGGATTAAAATAATTATCTCCCTATGATTCAACAGTTTGAAATTAAATGTGTAATTAAATATATTAAATGAAGAATTGTATTTGTTGTTAACAACAACAATAAAAGCGAATTACTGACTTATCTAAACTAGGGGATGGCAATGTATGGCAATCCGCTGTTATATTTTTGAGTAAAAGGATAAAAGCCATTCCCTACACAAAAAAAAAAATCTATTTAAGGGGAAACACGTATTAACTTTTGTTACTTACTGACGAATTCTTCTTATTTAGCTTGATAGTAGTTGTTTGCTCTTTCCTACCTAGACGGCGACTCTTTTGGCGGCTCTTCACTAAAATTTTTAAAGGTTTGCATCTAAATGTGCCAAACACTAGTTTAGCCGGTCTCGTAGTACAGTCGTCAACTCGTACGACTTAACAACATGCCCGTCATGGGTTCAATCCCCAAATAGACCGCGCCGCCATACGTAGGACTGACTATCCTGCTATGGGGGGAATCAATTAGTCACTGAAAGCTAAACCCACAAGTGGGTACAAGCAGGCCTTGACCGACATCGGTTGTTGAGCCAAAGAAGAAGAGAAGTCTAAGCCTACCTTAGCCACTTAGCCTTAGCGTGTACCTATGGTAGGATAGTCACTTCGTATAGGAGGCTCGGTCCACACGTGGCTTGAATTCATGACGGACATATTGTTAGTCTTGTCAGTTGATGACTGTATCATGGGGCTGGCTCATCATGGTTAAATGGATAACTTTATTTCTACGTTGAAGTTTTCAAAAAACTGTTGCCAGAAATGGTTCGGAATGGATCACAGAGTGAAACATGAATTACATGAGAGAAACAGATCCACAATTTGTTGCTAGCTGTAGAAACTATTTCCACCGTAACCACTTCCTCTAACAGCAAAAAAAAAAACGGTTGATGAATTACAACAGAGAAACAGATCCTGAAAACATGAATTAAATGAGAGAAACAGATCCTGGTTCCTTCTCGGAATAATATCTTGGAATCTTGAAATAATTTTAATGAAAGGAACGATATTAGATGGGGTTTCAAGATCTGTATGGGGGATCGGTATGGTTTCAGTATCATTTCAAAGGTCAATATGGTTTCGAGGATTAGTATGAAGTGGAACTAGTGTGATTTTGGTTCCAAATCCGGTTTTGAGAACAGTTCCATGAACGATATGTGTTGTTAATACAGTGAACCCTCTCTTATTTGAGAGGCGATGGGACTGTCGAATAAGAGGGGTTTTCAAATTACAGAGGTGGAAAGTGAATGAAAGGTCCATCCAAACAAAAAAAGAGACCTAACATTTAGTATGCAGCCTTAACTGTTGCTATAGGAAACTGCGAACAGGATTGCCAATTTGAGCATACATCATTCAATAACCATGGCAACACCATACACAAATAAGACGGACACAGATTTCAGAGGTTTTCCAAATTAGAGGAAAAAAATGTACTGGAAATCAAGGGACTGTGCAAAATGTTCAAATAAGAGAGGTTTTTCAAATTGGAGAGGTGTCAAATAAGAGAGGGTTCACTGTAATTTTCTCTTGACGTGCCCCAGGGATTTGAGAGGCAGTTGAGAGTTGCGTTGTCTTAAGCAACCCTTTGCTTAAGTTATTATACAACCTATTAATTATGTTACAATATGTAACACATGAACTACTTATTTACTTATTTAGGCGCTGTAACTGCTTTTTATGGTTATGTTCATTCATTCGTTTATCAAAACATTTACTCGGCGTTATCGGCGATCTACCATAACAGACCGTAACGGATTCTAGGACATTACCTCAATTTGAGGTGTCTCAGAGGTGGATTGGAAGTATACAATGTACGATGTAGGTTATTTGAGGTGGCAAAAAGCATTTTGTACAAAATTCTATAATAATTTTTTTTTGCAAGTTTTATTAAGAAAAAAAAGGAAATGAACTTATGCCCACCGGCAATACATTAGTACGTATCCTTAGACCAAACGTTAGGCATTTGCAAGATTGCTCTTAGTCCTCATATGCACATGGCATATCAATTTGGCTCCTTCAGTGGATCACTGCTAACATTTTTATGTAATTTGGCTCTTTTTGTCGAAAAGTTTGCCGACCCCTGGAGGTTTATAACGATATAAATAATGTGTATAATCCAGCAATTTGATTTTAATTTATAGCTCGTGATTTAGATAATAACTGAAAGCATAGTTTTGTAATATTTGTTTATTTTTTTCTTTTTTCTTTGTAAATTAGCTCTATTTATTAGTCGAGCTAAACACCATTCAGTACAAGCAGTGTATCTTGCCATATTTTGCTCATTTTTAATATGACAGCATGCTTACGAAGTCGATGATATTTAATGGTTTAAACTACTTCACATGTTTTAAAACAAGTTGCAATAAATATTTATGCATACAGGAAGTCCCCGAGATACGCGGTAACTGTTAGAGCGTTTCTACATACACCGAGACTGAAGGTGTGAGATGGCTGTGACAGAATTGATAACTGGTTTCTCACGCCGGTGTGTGTAGAAGCTCCGAAAGACACCGAGATGAGACCTTTGGAACGATGTTTCAAAAAAGATTCTTCTGCATTTTATCAATATTTATGTGCTTATTTGACTGCAAAAAGACTAACTATAACTGATCGTCCACCTTAAACTGCAAATTTCTCACGTTCTTTGCATGCCAAGGAGATTTCTCTCACCGAAAATGCTGTCAGTCGCTGTCAATACATGCTGTCAGTTACTGTCTCAGCTGTTTTCTCGGTGCATTTGACAGTTCTTTGAGCAGTTCGTACTGTTACACATCAATTTTCAAATGAAAAATAAATTTCCTGCTGGACGAGTTTAAAAAATCATTTAAAAATACACAAAAATGTTCTCTTCAGTTTGAGCTATATCAAATAATTTAATTAATGACTACAACTTGAAGCAAAATCTTAACAAAATTAGCTGCCAGAAACTGCCAAATTTGACCAACGCGGAAACTCGATATACGTAGTTTCTACTCGGTCCGCACTAATATCTTGTATACAACTTGTACAATGGAGCACCTTTGCGAAGATACTCATGCTGGACCCAGAGTGATCAGATTGTTTTTTATGTTATCGGTAGGTAGAAGAGAGAGAAAAAGATAGATGGAGAGATAGAGAATGAGATAGATGGAGAAAGAGAAAGAAATTGAGAGAGAGAGAGAGAGAGAGAGAGAAAGGGAAAGAGAGCGCGAGATGAAGAAAGAAATAGAAAGAGATAGAGAGGTATAAAGCGATATAAAAAATATCAAGTTTGGAAATCCTTGGAATGGCTGTATAATATAAACTTTTTCCACGTATCGTATTAAATCAGTAATTGGGTGTATAAAGTTTCTCCATTTATTTAAAAATACCTGTTTAAAACAATATTTTGACAGAAAAATGTGATATTTGATTGAGTTATGCGGAACGCATTCACAGCGGAACCCGGGACAATTTGTACTCTTAACCGTAGAGTTGGCAACCAGATTTACACACGTAAGTTGGCAACCGGCATACCCGGGTATTCCACACGTTTTGATGCAAAAAATTAACGATTTTCATAGGTAAACAATGCTTTCTATATTTTAATGCTGTAGTGCAAGTAGTGCCGACCATATACTCTCTTCTATTTCATTTATTCATTAAGTTTTTTCATTTTATTATAAAAATAACGGTCAAATTGAAATTTGGAACCGCTTGAATTTGACTCGAAAATAGGCACAATACGAAAAGAAGAAGAAGAGAAACGTCATTCTCCATACAAAATGTATGGAATACCCAGGTATGCTGGTTGCCAACTTACGTGGTAAAGTTAAAAAAAATTCAAAATAAAATACTTACAGGCTGTTTAAAATTACAACTTATGCACCAAAAAATCATAAATTAAAAGTTGATGGGCTACAGAAAATTTCAGGCCAATAAAATCAGTGAATCAAAAGTTATTGCAGTTTAAAGTTGAAAAAAATACCCGGATATCCGGTTGCCAACTTAAAGGTTAATCTTCTCATTTGTTTAAACCAAAAGAGTGGCTAGATACGTAATTTTACATAGACATTTTTGCCTTTTTTTTTTCTTTTTTTTATAGAGACTTTGAGCCGATTGGCCTCATTCACCTCTTTATTTTTGCCTTTAATATTTCCGTCTGCATCATAGGTCAAAGGTTCTGTAACAAAAAAAATCGCCTAACTGAATCTAGAACAGTCGGTACACGCCAAGTTGCAAAGATGTTGATTACGTTTCTTAACAACATGTATGACTAGTTTGTGTTGTGTGTAACCCGTGCTTACTTGCGACAGTTTCCGCAGCAACGTTCGGAACTTGTTATTTGTTGACTAACGTGCTCGGAGAGCTCTCTTCGTGCATAACACGATTTTCCCGCGAGAGTAAAGGAAAACTCAACCTACAGCTTGCAGTTTGGCAAAACAAGAGAGTACCAAGCCCTTAACATAGGTAAAACCTGCAGCAACGTGCCAGTGCGAGAACGTTATCCGTGCTTTGTGGTCTTATCGCGATATCCTTTACGTCCGGCCTATTCGTGTCATGGGTATGTGTAGTACCGTTTGAGGTCGTGCGCATCCCTTCCAGAAAACCCACCCCTAGCTAAAGCCACCCTGTCGGGGCCTAACCGCAGTTATGCACCATCATACATCATCGGCAGTGCGATAGCGACGATATATCCCGTCGATAGTGGCTACTCACTTTCCAAATGTGGCAGTCTCCCGCGTTGAGAATGGATTGCAATTGTACACGAGTGCAAATTTTCGTACAGTGATAACGTAGGGAAAACGATGACATCAGTCCGAAAGTTGTAGGAACGGTTAGATAGGAATATATTTCCCTGGTTTCCTCCCGACATCCTGCCAGCCCTTCCAGACTTTCCAGAACCATCCAAAACTCTGCAACCCAATAGGCAACAAAAACGCATCTTCTCGGCCGAAAGCAGCAAATCTTCATTTCGAAATAACCTCCTACTTACTGTTCAGCAACATCCGTATCTGCGTATCGTGCGTTTGTTTCGAGATCAGAGCGACCCTTTGTTTGAAGCTCTCATACACTTGCGTACACGCACATCTCTGCTGTAGATTCCGCAGCCTCCTTTTTGCGTCCGAGGCATCGATTATACGCTGTGGCGAATATTTGCAAGTGAATTATTACGACAGTTAGCAGCTTCTCTTAAAGGCTAGTAAATTTATCAGACTGATTTATGTGTGTGTGTGTGTGGTACGTGCTGTCTTCGAGCTAGATAAGTGTTTGCGTGTTTGAGGAAGCAGGGTCTATTCTAATCGTTAAAATATCGAACGTGCTAGTTAAATTGAAAATATACACCCCCAGAGCAATATCAATAAAAGTCAAACAACAGTAATCCATCAAAGTACCCTCACGCCTAGCGTGAGCACGGTAAGGCAGACGGTGAAAAAGTGAATATTTTTCAAATATTTGCCAAACGCACCGAGCAAGCAATCGTTCCAGTGTGAAGTAGAGTGTAGCGTTGCTTGTCTGGTAGATGTCCTGCGAGAGAATCCGACTCCGGCTGTGAGATCGTACGAGTGAGTGAGCAAGTGTGGTCTGCGGGTGTGTTCTGTGCCGTTTGCCGTTGGGTGATCGAGCTGGTGTGAAAGAAGGAAACTGAGTGCTAGGGCGTTGGTACGGTGGTCGAAGCGAGAAAAACGCTCCAGAGTGTGGAGGCAACTGAAGCGCGAACAGCAAATATAATTCCAGCAGCAACAACTGCTTCTGTAGCAGCACGAGGAAAAGTGTTCAGCAATAATAACAACGTTTGCTGCTCTCCGTATCCCGGCAATTTGGCTCGTGTTGCGAGAGGAAAATCTGCAACATCTGCTATTTCTCTCCCTTGGACGCCCGCTCCATTGAAGTGTTGTGGTGTCACGAGGAAAAATCTGCGAAGAGCGGTGGCAAAAGCACACACACACACACACACACACACACACACACACACACACACACTCAGAAGTAGGCCGAGAGCGTGGAAAACAGGAGCTAAAGAGTAGTAGACGTGTGGAGCGGCGAAAATGTCGACAAACGATGCTAACTTTATGCTGTTTTCAAACATAAACGACTGCTCGTACGTTTCTTGCTACTGGTAAGTAAACTGAATTAGTTTTTTTAAAATAATGTATCCATAATTCTTGAAATAACTAGATCGGTATTAAACAGCTAGTAAATTGCTACCACAATAAATGGCGCATAGTTAAAGAGAGAATGAGAGCGAGAGATGATGAAGCTTTACGTTAGCGTGACACAACATTCACCCAATTCTGTTGTTTCTAGTACCTACACACCTGCTATTGCTTCAAAGTCCCGGGCACTCAATCAATCTTTTTAACATCAATTTATGTTTTCCTTTCGCCCCGTTGAGCGTGGATAAACATACACACGCACTCACTGCCACCAACTGGGGAAGGTCTTCAGTATTTCACGGTCTACGCACCTTTGTGCGGTATACAACATTTTCGACCAGCTTCATTTGACAAAGAATGCTTCTGTTTATCTTGCCGTTTACGAAGCGAATGTGGGTATCAGCATGAGCGCAGAACGGAGAGGAAAAGAGAAAGGAAACAATTGATAAGAAGAAGAACAGAAGGAGCAAGCGCCTGAAATGTGTACGCGAACGGAGCCGCCTGGTGTTTGGTGGAGGATCATATTTTTTAAGTTTTTGGAATTCGGTTAGAAAAGAGCATAATTGGCTAACGAAAAGAGCAACTTCCTTTAGACGGAGGATGCGAACGGCGGAAATGATACTGAAATAAACGAAGGTTGAGGTTAAATGCTATCCCGGCCTGTATGTTCGCAGACCGCTATGCTTGGTCCCACATTTCACACATGATCTGAAAAATGCTTTCCGAAAAAATGCGTGGAATTTGACTGCACGCATCCTGTGTAGAATCTGAAAAGTTCTACTTTCTCCGTGTTAATCTTGGCGATGCTTCCCATTCATTGTTGTTTAAAAATGAAAAGTTGTTTAAATAAATCGTCTATATTACGCCATTATGGAAAACTGTATGTTTAATTTGTTGCTGTGATAGTTAAAAATATAATCATTATCGAATTCTTTATACTGTTCGTTTTCTTCTATTATTGATGTTCTTTTTTATTGTGATCAACTCATAGTGTAATTGGCTTTTGATGAAACACTTGGTAAACCGTGGCATATATCGTAAGTTTACATTTATTGGTCGTCTGTTATTACACTTTTAACGTTATTTATGCTCGTATAAAACATATAAACTACACATGTTGTAAACGTAACAACAGAAATTTTTCTTTCTCTCAAATTTACTGACAAATAACACTTTTGCAAGTCTTGCAAGTAAGTAGTCTGTTTTACGCACCGTTTTCGTGCCAAAATAAACAATTTAAGTTGGTTTTGAACATTGTTCAACTAAAAGTAAACATTTGACATCCAACTGAAATACTGACGCCTATCTGAACTTCGTTCAATCGTAACTAAACAATTGAAACCCCTAAGTTGATCCGTTTGCTTCATGGACTTGAGTCTTTTGTTTGTGTCTTCATTTACTAAAGTAGCTACAATTTACTAACCAATAATTTGTCTCGATATATTTAAAATTAATCACTGACTATTTGATAAATAAAGGTGTCGTCGAAAATTTATTTAACTGTGGTGGAACGAAACACACCCAGGCATTTTGAAGCAACATCTTTAGGCTTTCTTTTGCTCTACTAAAAATTTCGCTACGGTGGTTGTAACATTCTAATTGTAAGCATGGTAACATTTGTAACAAAAAGTGTAACAAAAAATGGGAAACTCTCCTTCACTATTGAAAATATGGAGAGAAAAAAACAGAAGGTTTGGTGACACACATTATGCATATTCTTCTTCTATTTGGCGTAATGTCCTACACAGACATGCCAACCTATACAGGAGACCCATTTAAGTGGAACCTTACATACGAAGGTACGCATACGGATAATCGCTGTATTTTGCGGAATTCCGGTTTAAACCAAGGACAAACGTGCATTGTAGCAGCATTTCGTATTGTCCTGAACACTGTTAGATTGAAAATACCCATTTCAGGTATTTTCCAGCTTGCCAAAATTTTGATATAAAATGTGCAATAATAGAATTTTGAGTGTGTAAAATTTAGATTTTTGAACAGAGATATTCAACAGAGAATAATGTACCCAGATGATGTGAAGATATTCATACCTGTCAAAACCCATGACGATTGTCTCTTGCTTCAAGATTTTATTAACTCCTTCAGTACCTGGTGCCTTTCTAACGACATGGAACTTGCCATTGAGGAGTGTTTTATTGTATCGTCCCATATACTTAAGAATCCTGTTATTTATAAATATTTAATGAACGGTTGTTTACTATCCCGTCGTCAAGAAGCTTCCGACTTAGGAGTTACCTTAGACGAGGGTTTGAATTTTTACGTAAAAATTGACAACACGTTGATTAAGGCGCCTAAACTATTAGGTTTTATTATCAGACAAACCCGTGGATGTAATGACCCCTTATGTCTGAAATCGTTGTTTACGGGTACGATCATGCGTGGAGTGCTGCTCCGTGGTTTGGTTCCAGCATTGTGTCTCAGCGATCAACAGAATTGAACGTATTCAACGGAAATTTACCAGGCTTGCTATAAAAGGCCTGGTCTATCATGTAGTGTCCTTCGAGGGATTCAACAATATGCATAGTTATCGTTCTTGACGCCTTCTATTGGGGTTACAAACACTTTAACACCGCTTCAGAGTGAGCCAAAGTGTTTTTGTGGTAAAACTTTAAAAGAATGAATTTGATGCACCTCCTTTACTAGAAAATAACAATATTTACGCACCTTTGAAGCCACTCCGTTCCAGAAAATTATTGCAAAACGAGACTAGACGGACACTACATGGAGCTAATGAACCGATCCTTGCCATGGCTCGGCAATTTAATATATGGTCTGAGCATTTCGACTTTAACATAACTACTGATACTTTCAAATGAAACTTGCTTTTAATTTTTAACTTTGGTGACGGCACAACCCGATAGCGATAGGGTAGAATTAATATTATAATTAAGTAGTCTCATCGAAATCGAGCAAGACAAATCTGGATACAAATAGATAAATTAATTAATTAATAAAAATCTGTATTTCCTGCCATTATTCATCGTGTTTCTACCTAAAAAATGTACAAAATATTTTTTTTAAACAATAATGATGTATACTAAAACCACATAGCATGAATACTGTGGTTTATCCATCTCAAACATATAAAACACGTTGGCTATTCCCTCAAGTGTGCAAAAATTGGCAAATTACTCTACAAATTTTTATTATTTGAAGACATCCGTCATTTTTCGCGGGTATTGACGAAAGAGTGACCTTTTAGCGTTCGCTTAGCCTCGATTTATCGTCGGTATAGGGCCGGTTCTGTGGTATAGTCGTCATCTCGCACGATTTAACAACATGCGATAAATCCCGGAAGCATATTGATTCTGCAATTAATCCGAAACTTATTTCAGTTATCGAACTAATTCTGAATCTTTATCAGTCTAGGTACTGATTTCTAATCCATACCATTGCAGGAATTGTTTCAAATTCAATACCCATCCTGAAACAAGTCCTAAACCTATATTAATTCTGGAATTGATATTGAACCTGTACCTGTACTGGAAATTATTCAGTAACCATACCGGTTCTAGGACTTATCAATAACCTATACCGTTCGTGGAACTGATACCATACTCAAACCATTCCTGAAACCGATCTTGAAATCGAATCATTGTCGACCTTGAAACTATTTTTTAATTCTGGTTCAAAAACTGAACTTGGACAGATTGCAGTTATTGAACGGATAACAATCTTATTATCCTGTCAATGGCACATTCCCAGCAGAAGTTGATTGAAAAAAGATCGTAGAAACAAAAATAATACCCGTTATCCCATTATTAGAATATGGTTATAAATATTCTCTTTCGCTTAATATGCTTGGCTTTATAATATAAGATTCGAATATATTTAATATCCACTATAGGCACAAATGCAATTTACAACTTACGCAAAAGTCCGACACACTTTGTTTACTTGCGGTCCTTATTGATAATGTTTCTCGGGTATGAAATGTAATTATTAATAAATTTAAATTAATGACTTATGAATTGGGATTGTAACTCGTAACAGGAAGTTAAATCATAACTAAAATACGACACAGGATAGGGATAATCTAAAAAACCATTCCCTTTGAAATACTTGAAGACTAATAAAAATAATAAAATTGGACTGAAAAAAAAACAAAGCAAAATAAACTGTTTGCTGGCACATGTTTCACGTGAAATACGAGGCGTCCTTTATGCTGGATCATTCAGTTGAAAAGTATAAGATTTTTAATCATATAATTTTTGTGCAACGTAACGGAATAATTTGAAATGGATGGATTGTGCGGTCCGGTGCACATCATACCTATTAACTTCATTTCCATTACAGCCACGTAATTTCATCAGGGCGAAAGCGGACGTATCATTGATGATAGGGATGGCAGGAACATTCCTGGGTGGTTGAATTAAGAGTGCGCCATAAGAATGTTTATACAATTTTTATTCATTCTGTCCAATCGTCATCAAACTGGCCAACAATTTTGCTCCAGTAAGAATGAAATTGCTGCTGCGTCCCTTGAATGCTGCTTTTTCTCGTCCATCGCGATTTTCCCGTTTTCCTTTGTATGGTATGGATGATTCCTCTTTTCCTTGTTCTCAACGGTGTTTCTGTGCCTGAGTTTTATGCTTCTATTCATAGTTGACTTTTTATCGTCATCCAAGGCAAAAAAGTACCGCCTATGATGGCAAGTACGCAACGTGCTTCAACATTCTCAAAATGGTTCGTTCGGCAGAAGTAAGGTCAAGCATATTTCAACATAAGGTACCGAAGGGAGTGCCAAAAGCATGACATTTTGGGAAAACGTTTCACGCTCGTTTCGACCTGCGGTGAATAACATCTTAGGTCTTGTCTGTCCCGACCCACCGTTATTATCTGAGTAGAAAGCAAAGGCATCTTGGCGCCAAACATTATCAGTAGGTTCACTGTATATAGTCAGTGGTACGAAAAATGAAAACATTGGGAATGGGAATGTCCATCGGTCCATTTGCACTGTGGCCTTTGAATAATGTTGTGATGTTCTCCGTCTAGCTTTATCCTTGCTCCAAGGCCTACAATGGATTAATGTGTAATCGTGCGTGTGTGCATTACATGTCATAGTGCCTCGGTGCAATTTACTATGCTAACGGTCCCATGTTGATTATTCTAACACGTTCTACTCATTGCGCAAATACAGAGTATGGTTGTACAGTAATCGCAATTTCGTTGTAGTTCAATGTTCTAGCAAAGTAGCAATAATGATAAATTTTACGTATAATTGAGATAGTACATAAAATTACAGCATTGTAATTTTTTTTTGTGGCATTATACGAATATATCACTATTCGCCTTCTTGAGCCACGCATGTCCAAACACGTTTTAGATTTTCACGTGGGAGATCATTTTAAATTATCACACATATATGCGTTCAAACAAAGTATCTGCTCCCTTTACGTATGTTTTACCGTGCTTATTATTATTTCCATGTACTTTACGAATTCCCACAAAGGTTGTACTGCTAGTAAATATGAATTTATCTGACAATCTTTATCGTGAATAAAATTGAATTGTTTGATGATTGTACATAAATACTGAATAACTGATTTGATTTTCTAAAAAATCCTGGAATAATCCTGAAATGAATTTTGAATAACAAGGTCTTTTACATTTTGTATGTATTTTTATCTTTAACATGAGTAAGGGATATTATAATATATTAAATCAAATTTGTAAAAGAAAAAAGTTGTATAATTGTCTGTATTTTCTAATATATTTTTATGAAGGCTTTAATAAATTTGTACTATTAATTTGAATGAGTCAGTAACAAAACGTATCACACAAAAGCAAACATATTTACGTCTGTTTTGAAAAGCTTTCGTAATAGTTTTCGTCATTTACGTGACCCAATATCCTTTTAGATATGTATAAGATCAATCTGACTATAGTACAGTGAAATATTTGCCATGACCATAGCTACTAAAAGTCAAACATTTCATTAAACTAACTTCATGCAGTTATCAAAATATGATCTGAAAGTTTATTTTCAAAGTTTTAGTATGTTATTCAAATTTTTAAATTTAGTAAGATAAGTTATATTGTTTTATTCATCATGAAAGAGTTTAACGTAATCGTAAGATCACCGTTTGCGTTACTTTTCTCTCTGAAATAAGCTGCATCACTGACACGTTACAATCTGACGAATGAGACCTCTAAAGCTGGTCCTGAATGTGTTTTGTGTTGTGTTGCTAAACGAGTTACTTTCGAGAGGAAAGAAGTGTAATAAGAACAAAATTTAAGCAAGCGCACATCAAGGGAAATCTATCTCAAGGGATTTTACATATTTGCCAGGAGTAGTGAAACGAATGAGATGTCAGCGAAGGAAATACTGGGGGATGGATTTTTATGCGCATCGCATGCTAACCCATAATAATGACCACTTCACAGCCTTTTTGCGAGCTTACAAGCACCAACCTTCCAGCTTACAGGCACCAACCTTCCAGCATGTTGCCCTCAACTTCGCGCCGCCTTCGTCTATCAGGCGACTAACGGACACAGGTTGATGCACGCACGATTTTTAATGTTGAGCTTAGCACGCTAGTAGTATAATCCAGAGGCCGTATGTTTGCTTGCCATTGCAAGCGCGTTTGATGCCGTTGCCGAGGCCAGCATTGTTTCACCAGTACGGTGCCAATTTGATGGCGTCCGGCGACTGGTGACCCGCTGATATACATCGGATCAACTTTGTATGCTTCCCGTTCCGTCGCAACGTTACTAGTCACATACCCATAATTTAGTTCCTTTTGAGTGGTTTCCTCACCAGGATGGTAATTTGAAAAATGGAAAACCATGGCAATGTGTAGAAGAACATATATTGTAAGGTCTGAGTAGATTGAAATGGAAAAAAGCGAGATTTCCTTTTGACTGCCTGCCGTCGTACAGTCCGCTGTTCTACCTTCATACAATGGAAATGGTAACCACCTCTACGGCTAGTTCCTGGAAAATTATGGAAATCATGTGCAAACTCTACTGTAAGAACATTCCTCGTGCGCTTTCCTTTAAAGAGTTTCACTAGACTGTTTGAATGTCAACTTGATGCAGCCTTCATGCGTTAAACAAATTGATTTAACTTATTTGTTTGCTTTATGATTTTTTTTAAATTTCAAATAAATAATGTCAAGACGTAAGCATGTGGTAACTGCATAATCGATCAAATATAAAAATGGGGGGACGGTCCAGATGAGAATAAAACAGCCATTGTTTTTTAAACATTTAATTATTTATCTATTTATTTATTTGTTTTTATCGGTTCTCCACCTCTAACTTCTTTTTTAAAAAATGATTCCAATTTTGTTTAATATTATTCATGCCAAGATTTTAATACATTTTGTAGAATTTTGTAATACGTCGATTAGATCATGTTAAGATGCAGTTTCTTAACCTGATGTTGGAAATAACTACATAAATTCTGGAAATACTATTAAATATAAGTAAATTTCTTAACATAAAGTTGCCGGTCTCGTGGTACAGTCGTCAACTTGTACGACTTAAAAACATGACCGTCATGGGTTCAAGCCCCAAATAGAGCGTGTCCCCATACGTAGGATTGACTATCCTGCTATGGTAACAATAAGTCACTGAATATGAAAGCCAAGCTCACTTTCACTAGCGGGTAAAGGCAGGCCTTGACCGACAACGGTTGTTGTGCCAAAGAAGAAGAAGAATGTTAAAAATTCCTTTCGTTTGAAAATCGTTGAAATGTCAAACACAACTATACAATTCTAGTATTACAACACTACTCACTAAAGCGTCTTTTCGGAATGATTGCCATATTGCTTTAAGAGTATTAATTTGGAAAAAGAAGCCATTCTACATTAAATTGTTATCACATAAACACAAAAAGGCTTTTTTATTTCTCCAAAGTTCGAGCCTATCTTATTGGTTTGTTTCCAAGAGTCATTGAAGTGGTGATTCCTCTTTAGCTTACTTTTATAGATGTGTGTATCATACGGTTAATACTAATGGAGCTTTCCAATGTAACTAGACTGAAAACATTATAGAAGGTGCCTTTCGCTGCTATATTCATTCCAAGTGACCTTCGCTACCCTTCCCTGTACATCGCTAATAATGCGACAAGTTAAGCCGCTACTGGGCCAGCACCGCCATTTAGGATAGGATTTGCTGAAAAGCTTTCGATCTGACCTGTTTATCTTGCCGTCATCCACCTCAAGATGCCAGACGATCAAAGGCGCGATGCTTTCTACTATTTTCCTCACTTGGCCCTGCTGTACTTGTTTACAAGTCTTGGCAGATACGAAGGTTTATCACCAGCACAACCAGGCGGCCCCATCACTGTTTGAATTTTGCCTGTGGTTTTGGTTGTTTTGTACTGCCTGTGGAAAAGGTTAATCTACATTTAGAGCACCATTGCATCAGCACAAAAAGGAGCTTAATGTTTCATGCCTGTTTCTTTGGCTTCCAGATGTTTATGAAACTTTATCGACTATAAGTTTGTTATTGTTTACAAATTTTATCAGTGAGTGAGCAGAAACACAACATTCATTTAAAGGATTGCCGAATAAATTGGTTTTAATACACTATTTAGCGAGATTATAAATACTACAACGGTAGTAATTTAACGGAAATTTATCCGATGTAAAGAAGCGATAATGCTTTTGATGTTGAAGTGATGGCAATAAAGCAGAAAGGAATGTTGTAGAAAAAATGTTTCTCACGAAGAAGGCGAGTCACAACTACATATTTATCCTAGTTACGCGCGTAAAATAGCACTCAAACGATTAATCAATTTTATCAGTAAAGTTTCTGTGCGATACTCAAAATGCGTATGAAATTTATTTGAATATATCCTTAAATTCTAAAAAAAGAGGAAAATACGATATGCTTGTCTAACCCGCGAAACCCAGCTGCATTGTGAATTGGAAACGAGTGAAAGAAACGAGGCCTAATGAAATGTTTTGCTCTTTTGTGGATACCGAAAAGCCATCTTCATCTTTACACTGGTATATCAAGCTGTTGTTTCACTTGTTTCAGGGTTTCACTTGTTAAATAAGTCGTCGTTCGTTACACGTATGAAATTAAGCAATCGTTCGTTAAGCATCTTCTTCTTCTTCTTCTTCTTCTATATGGCGTAACGTCGTACGAGTTGACGACTGTTCCACGGAACCGCGTTAACCATATATTATTAAATTTAGTCTACCTAGGAACCCTTGCTCTATAAATTTTAGTGAGTAAAAATTTAAAATGTTCATTATTTATGAATTAGTAATATTAAAATTATACATACATTTATAAAGGAGAATAGTTTTGCTAATCAACGTAAGCTTGCTAAACCGTTCCTTCTCAATAAGAAAAATGTAAATGGTTTTACAAGTCACTTTTAAATGTGCATATAATTATTCACCCCATCGAATATATTTTTCAAGAGCAATCAAATGGTGATCGGACGAGAACTGGTGTTTTCAACATGGTATGGTCGTTGACAATTTCAAATGGTGTATTTGCTTCAACATGAAATTTAAATTTCAACACATTATTTTCAAACATAATAAAGAACTGTCAAACTCAATCCAGTGTGAGTCGTGTTGAAAATCATGCTGACGAAATTAAATATTATTATGATGGAAATGTCAGATCGATGTGGTTCAACATTTTGCATGCGGTGAATAACAACGTTTACATTCCCAACTGAAAACCCTGTAAAGTAAATGTCAAAATTACAATTCTAATATAACATGTAGTTATAATAGAACAAAATATTAATATCAAGTTATAGGATAAAGTAGTGTGATTGACTGCTATATTCAAATCGAATTTGAGTGTGATTTTACGTAGAATAGGACCAACTAAACTTTTCCCTCCATTTCTATGACCTTGTACCCTTATCAAACCTTATGTTGAAAACTGGGTTTATTTCTTTTTCTTTTTCATATTTTTCTTATACTTTTTTAATACCTGCGTTTCGTGTAAGCAATCATCATCTAGCCGAAATGTGCGTGCCATTAGGCAATATAGTATGTGTAGGTAACCAGCGGCGTCAAGATGAAAAACTGTCACAAATTTTTGCACCTTCATTTTCTATGATATAAATATAAAAAATGATTTTAAATGTATTGTATTGTGTACCTGTGATCACAATGCACACTGGAAACAGACTGGGATGAAAAGGATTTGTTTAAGGTTTCGAGTTCAATGCCCAGAGTATTTTAGCTTTTAAGTAAATACTATCACATTAAGAAAGGTAAACAATTAGACTTCTACACCACGTGAATCATTAGGAATAAATTTTCAAATATGAAAAATGTTTCAAATTATTCACATTTAGGTAAAGGCATCTTTCAACGACAATATTTAAATAAAGTAATACTTTGATTGTCAGAATTAACAGTGTTTTAGAAAGGTTATCTAATCACATTTAAATGAATGCCTTATTTAGAAAATTACTTAATTTCCAAGAAAGTTATGGCAATAACTATAACAAGAAAATTAAAAGTAAATAAAACATGTTAAATGTCATGTCTTTAACATGTTAAAAATCTGAGAGTTATGTATATTAAAGTTTTTCCTAGTAAACTAACTTATTATACAGCTTCAGCAAAAATCAGGACGCCCTTTGGGCAACTTTAGAAGTTACGTCATATTTTATCAACATCAGTTTGTAAGAAGTATACTGGGTCGGACTGGTGGTACAGTCGTCAACTCGAACGACTTAACAACATGCCCGTCATGGGTTCAAGCCACGAATAGACCGTGCCCCCATACGTAGGATTGACTATCCTGCTATGGTAACAATAAGTCACTGAAAGACAAATCCACTTTAGTAGTGGATACAGGCAGGCGTCAACGGTTGTTGTGCCAGCAAACGTTTGTTGTGCCAGCAAACGTTTGTTGTGCCAAAGAAAAAAAATAAAATATAATATAATAAAGAAAAAGAAGAAGTATAAGCCATATTGTTTCTTCTAATAATACTATTTCCGAAGGGATCGTTTGAAGCTTTTGCATAGATACATTAAATATTGGAAATATCTACATATTAGATAAATAAGATAATACGTAGGTTAAATTAAATACTAAGCTCAAACGTAATTGAAGCCCTTTATACCGCGAAATATCAACGTTGATACTTTAATATTAATAATTTTAATTCTATTTTACAGTAATACGACCTCAGTCTTTTTTTCTGTTATAATGTTATTGCTTATGATTTGGTTTGAAACTAATTTTAGCGAAATATTAGTCTTTGAAATGATTTTCAACATCTAAAGCACGAAATAATTTCACTCTTTCATAATTTTTCCAATTGTGTGGAGAAGGGGAGTGTTGAACATGACTTTTGTTTATCCTGTTTCACATTTTCGTTTCAATTAGAAACTACAAAGCCGTCCCTCCTGAAAACAAGAAATAAAACACATTTTTAAATATACGCGCTCAGTATTTTTGTCAAACTTTTCTTAAGTCTTTGCTGCCTGCCTAATTACGGCCCTTCATTTTTAACCTAATAATTCATAGCCTGGTCTAATCTCTGCAAACTGAGTAAATTTCTGTTTCTGTTGCTCATAAATAATGAGTAAATCATTATTTTCTGTTGCTACCAATCTAAAAACTTCGGTTCACTTCCAACCTTAATTGTGTACTTCTATGTGTCAAACGCGACAGCGGCTCGAATTTTAAAATTTGGAAGGGACGTTTTCTACAATTGTTTAACGCGAAACCATAAATTTGGGCCACACAGTATTAATATGAGTATTTTGATTCTAATTAACACCGTAAGCACCGCATGTCATTTTGGATGCCGCATCTATTGTCTTAAGTGGTGTACCAAGTTGGCAAAGCCAACTATCATTTTGAATTTATAAGGAAGTTTTTTTCTGCAATTTTTAGTTTCAATGACTTTCTACAATATTCAACTTCAGTTGAATATTAAATGAGTTATCATTTTAAGGATCTTACTTTTTAAACAACCCACTTAAATCTTACTTTTTAAGTCTTGACCCATTGCATTTTGAGAAAGTTTAATGAAAAATTGCCTCGCGATTGGAAACCGGTGGTCTACACAAAGAAAATCATATTTCTTTTTATTATCATTAGTTTTTTCGTCATCGCACTGCTTATGGAGACGGTTTAACAGTGCAACGCGAAAGTATAATTTTTGTGGGGTTTATTGGGATTGTATTCTGCCGTGGTAATAAATGGTTTACTGAAAATCGATTATATTTATCGTAACGGAATCACAGCAAAACACAGGTATATATTTTAAATCAACGAGTAGATCGAAATGATTGCTCTTACCCGGGTCATGGAGGTTCGCAACATGAAAAATGAGATGATTTCAAATGCCGAACGAAGGAAGTGGGATCCCCCAAAAATATAACTAATTATTTTTCCGTTAGCGGAAAAATTCCAATCATCCTTTTAGTGGGACGAGCGTTTCTGGTATTGAATTGCCAAAGCATCCTGTTGATGTTGCTGTCCTTTTGCATATTAAAATATCCTCTAAATCTAAAAGACATATGGAAGAATTACTGTTTAGTGTTTAGTGTGTATTAATCACTAGACTATAAAGCCCTCTCGAGTCAAATTGTGTTTTCAATGTACATGAATAACGAACAGAACAGAAATTAAATAAACTCTTCAACAGTTTTCAGCCTTTTTGATACACTTTTTTACATAGTAGTTTGGACTTTTGGTATGTTACAATACCTCCAAAATGATGTTATAATGTTTCTCTCACGTTACACTAGATGATTATTCTGTGGTTGTAGATTCTTCGATAAATCAAACATGACATCTAATTTGCATTGAAAATGGTGTAAGGCACGGTTCTCAAATTGAACGTCATGAAGTGGTATTGCATGAAAGCGGCATAAGATAGCATTGGGTTTCAAGATTAAATTATTTGGTAAGTTATTACTTCCACCTTTCTCATCATTCACTATTATTTAGAACTACACAACGATGCTATTTGAAAAATTTTCTGCAAAAACTACTATTGCTGTGTTGGAATAACATTTTTCCTCCCTACTCTTCACGCCTCATGTGGACCGATCTCCTGTAGAAAAGACTGACTATTCGGCTGCGTGGTACTGATAAGTTTCGATAGTCTGTAAAGGCCGCCATGACCGCGGATATCGTTACGCCAAACATAAAAAAGTTATGTATGATGATTGAAAATTAAATTTGTATTATATCGAGGAGATTCCCGAGATATTTGTCTATTCAAGACTATTATATTTTTTTTAGTTACATCAACATATGTTTTTCAATTATTTGAACATTTGTTATGTTCTGTTCCCAGCAATCAACAATTCTAATTGAACATATTTGCTGGAGCTTAAATACAAATCGTATTGCTATAAAATAGCTATAAAATATTAGCAGCTAGTAGCAGCGCCTCAGAAGTAAGTTTCATAGTCATAACAGGACTGGAACGTGTGAACGGTTATTTTTACATTCGATGGTTTGCTTTGCTGGGCATGAACGTCGAGTACGACGCATGCAACATAACTAAAATGACATAAGTAAATAACAGGCAACCAAAAGTTAATCAGTGAGCAATCTTATTTTCTCCTCTAATGGAAACGATAAACAGACCAGTCAGCGGCAGAGCTTACTCTTAACCCGGTTATGAAGCGTTACTTGGCATACAAAAACAACTTACGGCTGGTAGCGACTTTCCGCTAAATAGTCTTGCTCTTGAACCACTTTCCTTAGAAAACGTAAAAATAAGGCGTACAAGGACAAGCTAGTGATGTAAAAATTTAAGACACATCCCCCAATTCAATTCACCGCGTACGGTGGTGGCTTCTTTATAATTAGATGCTGAATGTTCATACAATATGAAGTAAATTTTGAACAGTTATACCATGTTATTGCACTGATTGCTCAAAAAGTATGTCGTATGATGCTTTTGGAGATAGCAACACTCGAATGAGTACATTGCACAGAGCTATAATTTTGTATTGGTTGAAGTTAATTTTAGTACATTGTGAGATTATTATTGTAAAATGATGTATAAACAAGAAAGTATGAAACACAATTACGTGTTTGTTGACTGACATATCGTTACGACCTTGTTACAAGCTCTTTGATGACAGTATTCATAAGTGTTTTATCTCTTCTTGTTATAGCTGAATGATGCCTTAATAGCCGTACAGCCTCATGGTAAATTGTGTGGGCAACAGTCTCCTGTGTATATCCAAAACATCGCCACCTTATACGTACATTATCTCAGTGGGACAATCATTTTGCTTTGTAACAGTGAATCGAGCTACAAGCTATAGCCATTAACATGCTATGTAATACAGCATATTATTAAGTGTTTTGAAGTGTAAATTAAAAGCACAACAAGTGTCGTCGTTTCTGTTTATGCTGCACTTAGTTTTATTTATTTATATTATCACATACGACAGTACATTGGTTCTATTCATTCTGTTGATTTACATAAAGACATGTAAAACCTCGGTCATAGTTTTTAAATGAATGGATTTATTCATTTTCTTACATCATTGCCAGACAAATTCATTATGAAACGTTTGATTTACTACCGGATTCATCCGATCAGATCGGCAGTATCGGAATGTTCACAGATGTATTTAAATGTTAAAATTTGATTTTGAATCAACATACAAAAGGAAACAAAAAGGATTTTGGTAAAGAATATGATTTGACATAATTTACCTTCGCAGAAGGTTGTGTTTTGTCCAAATGGTTTGAATCCATCCGAATACATTGGGGACGTGAAAAAGCTCTGGATGGATGTACATACGAACTCCCTGCTGGCAGTTTAAAACTCTCTCTTTTTTTTACTATGGTTTTCGCGGAAGATTGATCACCTTATCAATAAAAGTTCAAGTGGTATAACAAATAAGCATAATAAGATAATAAGTGGTATTTACTGATTTAGATTGTCATTGTTACGGCATCGGCTATATCATGTATCAACAGACATTTGCTTCACAGGATATTTGCTTCCTGTATATTTTGCCTTATTCCGGACATACTCGATTGAAAATGTGGTATCCATTGTTGAATGATTTTACCGGTATATCATGTGACATTTTGTTATAATCAATTTAAACAAACAACCTCATGACATGCTTTTTCTGGGGTCACTAATCAAATACATGCTGAATAGACTATCTCATGCAGAACTTTCTACACTTCTACACTTTCTACACACAGCCTTTGAATGCTCACAACATCTCATAGATTTTCTGAATTTATTTCTCTCATGCACATGCTGATTTCATTTTATCTCATTTTATATCTCATTTTATTTATTCTTAATTCTTTAAATTATCACTCATATCAAATATATTCCAGATTAATGTATTATACTCTCTTACTATCGCGATATTTAGCATTTTTTCACAGCAAGATTGATTGCAATTACTAATAGAATGTTTGTTTGTTTTTTTTTAATTCCGAAATTGAAGAATGAAAATCCTAAATGAGATGTAATCGAACCCTCACCGGTCGGGAATTAAGTATAAATATGACCATAAAATTTCATTTTTCACCCATAGAAAATATTCAAAAAGTAATGTTAACAGAAAGCGGATATAGTTTGGCAACTGTTAGATGTGTTTTGCGATTATGATGGTGCATGTTCTTAGTGACTTGTTCTCAGCTAAATGCATACTTTTTAAAGATAAGTTACACAAATTCACACAATAAATCTTGCATTCTAAGTTAGGTGAAGGTTGTATGATTTGCCCTATTCAAATCCCATTGCAATCGGAGCATCTACGTAAAGCGATTTAATAAGAATGGTTTTACGAGTGTACGGATGCACTCATGGGATCTCATATGCCTTTCCAATACTGGATGCAGGATCAGTTTCATGGTTTACGATGCAAGCGTAGTGGCAATAATGCTACTGAGAGCAGATGGAGTGTTTTATGCAGATCCTGATGATGCTTACCATGACCCGTTACAAGCAAATATTTTCCACAGCCTATATTTTTTGTGTTTAATACAACAACAGTATGCAATTTAAATAAATTACTAAAATATATAGAATTCAAAGATCCAAAAGCTGACATTTCCAAACGAAACTAAGAATAGTAAACAAAATTTATTATCAATCCCTTTTTGCAAAGATAGCTAAAACAAATCTAGTTACAAATGAAACATTTAGCAAATTTCAGCAAATAGACCGGAATGTTCGCAGAGGACGTTACACCAAATAGAATAAGATTCAGCAAATTTACAAAGCTAAAAAAATTTGCCCAATTGTATAAATTTCATTTTCAAATCACTAGTTTGTTTTTTTGTTTATCGAATAAAATTAGTTAGTTTAATCTTATTGGACGAACTTTTCAATTTGTTTAAAGCGATCCTTTCAATTAACTGCAAACAATAATATTACGAAACATTTATGTTAATATATAAAAAGAAAAACATCAGAGCTTTTTGCTCAAACCGTTTCGAAAGCAACAGTTAGGTAGTTTTATTACAGGTATTCTCCGAAATACGACCCCCTCGAGTTACGACGATTCGCAGATACGACGATTTTGATTTTGACAGTTGTCATTGAGAAGAAATTGATGTATTGTTTTTGAATTTCCCTTAGATAATCGTTAGATAGAAATTAACAAAGATTCACCAACTACCTGATCTTGAATAAATATATATATACTAGTTAATTTGGCCCGGTTGCAGGGTTATGCAAGATAATTTCTGGGGTATATAATAAGGTTATGGGGTATAGTAAGAATGCGTGCAACAGATTTTTTAAAAGGCAACGCAAATTCCATTTTGTTTTTTAAAGATAAAATTATTTATATTTCATATGGGACTAATCCCGAACCCATTAAAATTTTATAGAACTTATTCTGGTGCTGGAAGTGATTCCATTCCCGTATAGGTGTTAGAATTAATCGTGAACCTGATCCTGGAACTGATCATAACCCCTTGCTGGTTCCCTAACAGATCCTGATACCATACCGGTTGTGAAGTTGATGCCATTCCCATATCGGATCTGAAATATATCTTGACCCTATAGGGTAATCGTACCTGTAGTGGTGGTAGTACCAATAGTGGTGGTATGGCTCAAAAATGTGCTCCATACGATAATTCAAGAGTAATTAAGTTCATTAATTCATAATTTATGTCATTATGAAATCTGGTCTTTTAAATATGGTGGTGAAATCCCTTTTAAAAAGGCTAAAAAATTTAAGTGCCATCATAGTACCATTATAGGGACACGTAATAGGCATGTTCCAAATTGGTCATAGTTTTGAAAAGAATAAAAACAGGACACTGTAGATTTTTTCCGGGATATTGTTAACATTTCGTATTGTTTTCAGAAAAATAAGCAACAGAAATGAGTTTCCTTTAAGTAATCTACCAAAAAGGCCAAAATTCGCATATCCAACTGAGTCTACCATCGCTATACAGTCAATATTTTCATCACTCAAATTTATATATTTTTTACGGTCAAATTATGTAAAAAATCAATATTATGAATGTGATTCTTGCTATTTATATGAAAACAACTTCAAAACTAAGTTCTATATATATTATACAGAGTTTTTGAGATATTTTTGTTTACCAACACTATAGTAACACAATACTACGACTTTAGGAAGCATACCACCATTTATAATTGTACCACGAAGTCGTCACAAAAAAATGTTTTTTTTTTGTTTAATTTGATGGTAAATTTTTCACTTCCTGACACTTTAAATCTATTAAAGCACTTCTGTACCCCAACACAATGCTCTACTATCGATACATTTACCTAACCGGTACTGAAATTGTATATATACCGGTATAATGGCTCTAAAAACCGTACTGGCCTTGGATTTGATCGCGAACCCACACCAGAACTTACACTGAACCCATAACGGTCCTGAAATTGATCCTGACCCCAAGCAGATCCTGCAACATATACCTTCCGGTTCTGGAAGTGAACTACATACTGATCCTTTAATTGATTAAGATTCCATATCAGTCATGGAACAGATCCTGATTCCGGGCCCTGATGCTGCTTCCTTTTATATTTCGAGACCTGAATAGTACCTGAATCTGACTCACTAATGGAACCATCCAGTCCAGTTTTCCTATTTTTATTTCTTGTTGGATTGAAGGGTTCCGCGGTACTATCGTCAACTTGGTCGTCTTAACAACATGCTCATCCATGGGACCCATCCATGGAACATGGACCATCGCCCTAAGCAAGGATTGACTATCCGGCTAAATGGTAATAAGTATCAAAAGCCTGTATAGGCCGGCATGACCCGTTACTCCTTAAAGAAGGTTATTTGTTTCAGTTACTTTTTTGTGTGAATGTTCTCGCTACGTTTTCATGCATCCGGATTTACAGTGGCGGCCACCTAAAGTATGCCACCTATATTTTGACGTTGAGGCTTGCGGGACAGTTCTTTGGACCACTTTTTGAAAAACTTAACTTACACGTCGTTGAAGACATTCTTTATGCTTAGACCAAAAATTAAGCCCATATATAGCAAAATCTCGAAAGACCACGGAAAAATGTTCAATTATTAAATACTGCCTGTAACATGTATCATTCTTCTCCATACCGTTCAAAACACTAAAAACTAAGTCGGCGTTGCCGTTTCTATAGTCGATGTGGTATCCATTGTATGGATGTAAAGTAAGCAAAAAAACATCCAAGCTACCGCTGGAAAGTAACGCTGATCAGCCTTTACTAGAATTTTATAATAGAGATATATATTGTAAACTTCTTTTGTAGTCAAATTGAAAATTATCGAACATTGTTTTTAATAAAAGTTTATCGATATCATAGATTTCGACTCTTCAGCTTCGTTTATTAACTTTATACTGACACATATTCGACATACGTCTTTTTCGACTTACTCCTTGCCTTGGGGCATTTTTTCGGTCCCAAATACAGTCGTATCACGGGGGTCACCTGTACTCATGACAAGAAAGAAAAACATGGATTATAACTGAACGATCGCAGAATAGATGGCTAAAGTATTAGTATGGTAAAATAATTAATAGCGCTCTAACCATATACAGTACATGTCAGTCAATTCTGAGCATCCTAAAATTGATTTTCAATTTCACGGACTTTTTTACAAATTGTCAGACCGGACGTCAGATGGCGTCGGTATCGGTGTAAATAAAAGATAAAAATTCCAAAAAAGTGTCGGGTTTACAAGAAAACCCAAAACAATGTATATAAAAACACGGACCGGACACCTTATTTACGTTAAGTAAAATGAGTACAAAATGAAAGAACTTGAATGAATAATGTTAAATGGATTCGAGTCATGGGTTTGAAGAATAAAAAATTTGCTATGTTTGCTCATCAATCGTACATACAATCACATACTAAGTACAGTGAAACGAAGATGTAAAAAGTGTTCCTGTTTCTCTCACTCTTCAAGGTAGGGTAGGGTTAAGAATCAAGTATCTAGAGCAGGAGTCTCCAAACATTTCAGTTTGCTTCGCAAGTAATGCCATAAAGCAAATGGTTTTAGCAGCAGATCTTGGTTTAATATGAAAAAAAAAAACAAACTGAACGTTATCAGGTCTTATCAACGTTATCAGATTACATGAGAACCCTTGTAAGCAAGTAAATAAATAATCAAATACATACGCATCTATTAATGCCTTCCTTTTTTTACATTTCAATTCTAGCGAGGAGAATGTCTGGAAGCTGTGTGAACAAGTGAAGAAAACGTATCCCTCGGAACTTCCGAAATGTTATGCTGTTTTTGTGTCCAACGAACGGCGCACTGTACCCTTATGGAGACAGAAAGCAGGTCGAGGCGATGAAAAGCTGGTGATATGGGACTACCATGTGTTTTTCATGCACAATCCGTCACCGAACCGGTGTCTGGTGTTTGATCTAGACACAACGTTACCGTTCCCGACCTACTTTCACAAATATGTTACTGAAACGTTCCGATCGGATTATGCCTTAACGCCAGAGCATCACCGGTAAGCATTTACTCACCATTATTTAGCGAATGATGTCATTATCGGCCCTTCATCACAGCGTCACAAAGAAGGGTTTTATCGCTCTCACACTAACTACGAACTGTTATTGGTTCGTTAATCAATTTTAGCGAGTCTCAGACGTAATTCGTGTTGATGTTATCAACTACGTTTAGGTTTGGACCAGTTTTGTAACTAATCTAACTTGCATATTCTGTGTGTTTGGGAAATAGTTTTTTCAGAGTGATTCCGGCAGAAAAATACTTGGCTGAGTTTTCCTCGGATCGACGGCATATGCGTAGACCAGATGGATCCTGGATTAAACCACCGCCGTCCTACCCGCCAATACAGACAAGCGGTGAGTACATTTGTATTAGTGCGATCTGGAAAGGGTTTTTTTGGTTGAATTGTTTGCAAGGAATTGAAACATTATATCCTGCAATGTGAATTGTATTATAGTTTCATAATTCTGCTTATGACGAATGCAAATATCGTATGCAATTAGTTTTCTTCGGCTAGATATTTTTTTACTATTACATTCATATCATTAATCATTTATTGCACAACTGAAATGTTTGTAACATTTTGCTCTGAATTTTAATGTTTAATTTTGTCTCCTTTTAGCGAGCACCCACAGCTTAGACGATTTCATCTGCATGAAGCCTGGAAAGGGGCCGGGTGCGGTTTACGATTTGTTACATTTTGTACAACAATTCTATAAACCGCCAGATCGGAACATTGGTACCAAAACGCAAAATTAAAATCACATTACGGCAAGCACAACGGGTCGCAGCGAAAGAATGTTCAGCAATGCCGGTGGCAATAGCTAGCAAGAACTAATTAGCAACTGTAAGCGGTAATCACAGGATTCTACGTTTCGACCGGGTATTGTGTGGTGCAGGGGCGAGCAGATACGGTACCTTATCAAAACGCAACACCAGAATACGCACCGTGCCATTGAAGAAACAGCATGAAGAAGTATGTACGTTTGGTGGAGAATTAGTGAGTTTGGCATGTTTTTTTATGCTGAAATCAAATTGTTGTGGCCAGTAATTGCAAGCTGGAACAGATCAAACAAAAACTACCCTTACAAAGCAGTGCAACCAATAGCTATTAAGAACAACATGTCAGTATGTGGATGCTGAGTAATAATGAGAAGGTGTCTCAAAAGCCAAGTATTCACTTCTCGCTTTTAATAATGCAATAGAAAGGGGCAATCTTGGTGATGAGTGTTCAATTCAAATCAAAGCATAAGCGGCATGATAAAAACGCCTACAACTAAATACACTAGTAATAATTGCTTAAAAAACTAGAAAAAAGAGGGTTTTACCAGTTATGTTTTCATTTTGACTAGAGTTTGTTTGTGTGACTGCTTTTATGTAACAATTGTTTACTAATATGTCGAAATGTACTAAGAGACCTAAGAATTAACCACACATATGTTAGTATTATATTGGAAACAAAATTATTACCAAACATAAATCAACCTACTGAGCACTAAACCATGAGTTACAGTTTGTAAAATTCATTGTTATCTAACGCACATAAAATAAGCATTCAAACATGGATCTACAGATTCCTAAAACTCTTAAAAAATCAAAACATTCTTCTCATAAAAGTAACATCCATGCCACATAATTTAGAAATATTAAATAATATCGACAGCATAACATAACACACATTTTAAAAGTACAGAAGAAAAAAAAACTACAAATTTCCAATCATTTTACATCTATTCAGGCAATAATGCAGCATCATGCGCTCATGAATATATTTTCAAAATGAATCAAAAGGAGCGTGGTTGCGCTACCTAATGAACGAAACAGTGTAATGAATTCAAACTAGTTGGGAAGTTGAAAAGAGCAACTGATAGTTATCTGTGGAAATATATCTTCTACTCTACAATGTGATATTAGTTAATTAATAACAAGCATTATAACAACCACGCAAAAGCCACAACCAATGTATCCGAATGCAGTTTAACGAATCGAAGAGTAGATGAAGGAAATTCAGTAATGATATCATGCAACAAAGTGAAATGAAAATCAGCATACGAATAGCATATTTTGTTAATCTTTTTAACAACAGTTTGGCTTATTGCCGATTTATCTTTTATTGATGCACATTAACTGTTCCCCCTTTTAACTGTTCCCAGTATATGAGACCTATGTTAACTATCGTTACCACCCTTCATATTTCATATTTTTTGTTTCTTTTATACAGATCGTAGTTGATATATAATTAATCAGCAAACGACAATCTATGTATGTGTTACTATTGAGTACGGACAGGTTTAAAATGTTGAAGTGTCACACACAACAAATAGGTTTTTTATGTTAGTATTCGTGTCATAGTAGTAGCTTGTTCAAAAGAATCAATGTTTAAATAGACTGTAATACGTTAAACGTCAACAGACATACATATAGGAACACAATGTGTAGTTCAATAGTAAATTTCCATCAATATAGATCGGTTTCAATTCATTTTATTTACGTTCTACGATATTAGATTTTGTATTTTGCCTACTTATAACGTTGGTTATCGAAATATGCGTTAGTACGAAAAGCTCTTACAGGGAAAATAGTTAAAATAACAAATGTTTTGAATTTGAACTAGTGCAAATTCAATGAATTAGAAGAATTGTAATCGGATGCGATTAGATTGAGTTGTTTATTCATTGTACTATCTAAGATTAGTTAAACATGATATTCAAATATTAAATAGTGTTTTCACTCCTTATGTACTGAAACAAGTAAGCTTTTAAAAGGGGTGTATTGTTGCCGCCATAACAAAAAACCACCCACACACACATGTTTTGAAACTGTTTTACGAATGTTGTTAAACTGCACGTAGCTTATACAGAAAAAATTACACTATAAACATCATATGAAGGGACACATCATATTTTCTGATCGTCTTCTTTTCATACTAAATAGAGTAAAATAAAAAAGTTTCGTTACTACCGCCACGAGTACGATAGCATGCTACAACTTTTAACGCAGACGCCAAATTACTTACATGAACTAATCTTTTGATAGTCTTTTGCAATTTTATAATCGCGTCAACAGTTGAACTGAAAGGTGATGTTTCTGTACCTTAAATTAATTGATGAATGAAACACTATCGATGGAACTTTCCTCGTAATCAACTTCGATTAATCGTTTAGATCGTACAGCAATTTTCTGTATTTATCTATAATGTAATAAATCACTAAACCAACTTCTATCTCAAAGGCACCCGTATTTGAATCTAAAAATAAAAAAAAAGCATTCATATTAAACTACTCTGGAGGTGGTGGGAAAAAGCGCATAAACGAGTAATGACTAATAGCTGCCACTGGAGGTGCGATGCTTGTACGTGGCTGCAATATGCTTAACTATATAAATGGAATTAATTAATACCGGCACTTATCAAACCAATCCAAAAGTCCACTAAAATTAAGATAATTGTTACCTTTTCCCCTTTTCCTCACTGTTTGTAGTTAGCGACATGAATAATTATGGACATATTTTATGCTACGGATATACAACTGAAATGTGAAATCCATTACGTTTACTAGTAGAACAATATATTCACTCACTGTAAGCAGTTTAATGAGTCTACTTCGTATGAGCTGCAATTATTAATACAAGAGAGTAAAAAATTTAAGCAACAAACCTTAAAAAATCTGTATCTAAACTATAAAATTTTGGCCATATATTATATTTGAAAGATAATCATCACTCGTTTTGACTTTTTACATCAATTGCAACAACTACAATAGGTCGTGTATAAACGTGATCATTATTTGTGAAAAACAATGATCGTTTGGTTTGTGCTATACTTATCCCTATAAAATGTATTATTTAGTTCGTAAAACTGTTATTGTGTCTCCTACAAGTACCATGATTGAGAATATAGGTGAAATTTTAACTCATTTATGCAATTACGATACTTTATTTTACTAATTTAGTCTGTCCGTTTCACTAACGCATCATAAAACTTTACATGCATTTCTGCATCGGTCAGGGATGTGGTAAAATATTGAGACTATCTTTTAAAATGTAAAATGTTGAGACGAATAAAACGAACGTTAACATTGTAGCAAACGGAGCTGTGCGCTGTTTGCACGGCGAAAAACTTTAAAATATTGATTGCCTAATTTTAAGAAATGTAGCACTAGTGGACAATTTTCCTTTGTAACCCTTACAAACACACGTGTGATAAGCATCGTCTATGGTGTGGCTACGTTTGGATATCGCATACTGACCACTGTATTGACTATTTTATTTTCAAACGAATGTCATTGTTGCATGTTTTCCTTTATATAATGAATTTATTTTCCTGTAGTACACTGTTACATGAAAGGTTATTTAGCAATCAACTGTGAAAAATGGGATTCGTTTAAAACGGGTCGCTGAATAATTGTTACCATTGTATCAGCTCTTAGACCTTTACTAAAAACCATTCATTTGATAGACTAGTGTATCTCAGGCTTTTAACTTTGTTCATATATACACGTGCGTACATGCGTACTCAGTAAAGTGCATATATATATATATATATATATATATATATATATATATATATATATATATATATATATATATATATATATATATATATATATATATATATATATATATATATATATATATATATATATATATATATATACATATATTATGCTTGAACTAATTGAAAAGAAATCTTTACAAATCTGCTTCTCTTTCGCCGATTTATGCAATTATCCTACCGCTTGAATCCAATGTACAACCCTATGTAATGTCCTGTTTGCACGCAATGGACCAATCCAATACTACTGAAAAGAAGAACATGTTAAGCGCATAGATGATGAAACTCACAATTTATCAACAACAATTTTTATGACAAAAAAAATCGTAACTGTAAACATCACACTGGTTGCTCGTACATAATGCAACCACTTTCCCCTTTCCACGCATTTTAGTTCGGTTTTGATGTGCGTGATGAGCGTTTGAGATAAATTTAAATATGGTATATAGTAATAATAATTATAGTATGATGTGCGTAAACAACATTTAGAAGGTGATCGTGGCATATTAATAATAATTGCATTTCATAGCTACAAAATAACTCTATTTTGCAATATATATACTAAATCAATGCATAATATCCCTACTAATGATCATCACTGACGCATGCTAAACTAACATATTGAACTCGATCAATTTTGATGTGCACTGTATCCCAGTAAGAATATAAACACCCCAGTACACAGGCAACTAAGCAAATCTTGTATCATTTATTATATACTTATTGAAAATATGCGGAAATGCAGAAAAGGTACGGAAACTAATCGCTAGCATGGATGAAGACTGTGTATTTTTGTACGATTATGCTTGTAGCTTTTTTGAAGTCACAAATGTAATACATCGCGCCCGCGCAGACGCAAATGGAGTTGAAGAGATTGTGGTAAATTTCCACTTTTTTCGTTGTCCATGGTGCGAGATCAAATCTTAAAAGACACAATACAAAGCAGAGCACATACCATACCATACCATCAATGCGTACAGATCGTTGTGCAACATTGAAGCGATTGTGTATTCGAAATTTGAAACAAATAATAATGATTTATTTAATATGAATTGTTATGGAAAGCATTGATTATTACTTGTCCAATGTTGTTATGCCTGAACACTTGCCGAAAGAAAGTGGAGTGGAAGCTATTATAAATCTTCTCGATAGTGCAAAAGAATGCATTGTTAGTGAAATGAAAAATGAGAGTACTTACGATGGATTCCCTCACAAGAGACAGAGAAAGAGAGAGAGAGAGAGAGAGAGAGAGAGAGAGAGAGAGAGAGAGAGCGGAAAGAAGGTGTGCTAGAACGTTAAGAAACGTGTTAGAAAACGTTAAGAAAGTGGAACATTACGAACCGAAAGTACTACAGAATGCAAATCATGTAACAGAAATGAATGATGCTTCAATAAAACAATGAATCACGCAATCATTTGGAGCGGAAACAATGAGAAGTCTACATTAAAATTGTAGGAGTGTTGGTTTTGTATCAATCTCGAAATATGGCTGTTTAGCAGCGTTAGTCGATCCGAAAATTGTTTCATTACAATTCATCTGGACAGCTTTTATTGTTCGTACTATCGTAATTAACACAATTTTAAGACAAGACTTCGTTCATTTTAATATTTCTCCGCATCTGTGAATCGACACCTTGGCAAAACTAACCAAAAAGATTACGGTTAGCGAATGCTAGGTTTGCTTGTTGAACAGAACTTGAATACCATCGTTAATTTTTTTATTTGTTAATTATTCATTTAATACAATTTCAACATTGAAAACGAAAACTAGATTTTTTCTAAATTTCGGCACGAATTGTATTGAATAAATAGTTACGTGTATATTAATACTAAAATACCCATACACACCCACCCAAATACATATACCCATAAAATTAATTAAAAAATACCCATTTTTGAACTGTATTTCAGTTCATAAACGTAATATTCGACTTACGCGATGCCTTAGGCGGATGCCTTGGGAACTCATAAGCCGCGTATCTCGGGAACAGACTGTACCTATCATTTTAATTGTTTTTAAAAAGATAATCAGTTTTTTTTTTCAAACTATTTTTATTAGCCAACCAATGCTACTAGTAGTACCAAATATGTTTTCAGCCAAGTGTATGAAAAGCTTCTGCTCTTTAAATTGTTTGTAATGTTATGAAAATAACAGTATTCTCTGCAAATGCATTGTTTAAGTAGGATTTACGTAAGATGACAAGCAATAATTCTCTCTTGAATAAATGTCTGTGAACTTCATCAAACTTTGAGTATTTATTATTTATTTTATTTATTATTTCGACACATCTTATTAGTTTTAAACATCACACATACATACATCGTCACATACAATTCCTACTTGAAAGCGTCACAACAATATTTCCTCTTTTCTTTTCTTATAAAGAGAAAAATACTTGTAATGGGCAAATATTTTTCTTATCGAAGTACAGCAATGTATTTGTGAATAATTTTCTTTTTTACCATTTGGGACAAGTTTTCAAGGCCCAAAAATAATTATTTGGATTTTTATTTGGATAATAGGAATTGGAATTTAATAACCGTTAGAAGACTTGCCTATATGCATATACGCAGCAAAGCTTTGCAGCCAGTGTTTTGTTAATGCTGTTTGTGCTCATCATGTTCACACTAAAAAAATGACGATTCATAGTTTAAAAACAAATTAAATTTAAAGTTTAAAGTTTAAAGTAATTCAGTAAAGATAGCATAATATTGAACAAACCAAAAAGAACAAAATATAATTTCCACGAAACATTCAAATGCCTCCTTCATTTTGAGTCAGACGTTAGACGTTTGAACGAAACGAGACAAAAAATGTTGCTAGAAAGAGATAAACGGGTCTATCGGTGTGTCTAACGTTTGACGAAACGTTTTGTGAAAATAAAAACTCTGTCTGTCAAACTTTTTCATCGCTTTCAGAAAATTTCATAGGTGTATCTCAAAGTGTACAATTTTTCTTCTATATATCAAGTAAGTAATTGCTTAAGCACAGTAAGTTGTTCATGTTATAATTCAACCACCGGTGTGCAAATCGTAACACGACTATAAAATCTACTTGCTGCGGAGAAATGGAATCGAAATGTGCCGCCTATGTGCTGTCGTGTATAAATTAATTAGAAAAAAAACACGTCTATTATCGGCCTCGCTAGTGATAGTTACCGGCATTTATATTTTAGTAATGTTAAGCGTAAATGCTTCACCAATACACCGGTTATATTATGCGAAAAAACGGTAACCGTGTAGCAATGGCGTGCAAAATTGGGGATGATGTTAGGTGATGGAAAATTATCGATTTTTCTCAGCGCTTTTCTCACGCTGATACTGTCTCGGTTACCCACTTGCGTTGCCATACGGTATGAGTGAAATAGACATTTTCCAGCTCTTCCGAATCATGCCGTCATCAAATGTAATGAAAGCCGGTATCGTGTAAAAAACCCGTGTGATTATCATTATTGCAGATAGTGGTTGGAGCATCAATCGATTGAGTTATTATTATTTTGTGAATACAGATATTGAGAGAGCGTTGGCGAATATTGGCTAAAAAATCAATTGTTAAATACTATACTGCTGGCAATGAAAATTCATAAGAAAAAAAAGTAGCAAAAATCCGCATTATATGGGGGTTGATTTTTATGCTTGCCGAACAGCTGTTTCGATCGATTTTTGACAGACTGGAAGGGTGGAAGACGTCTTGACGTTAGCTTTATTAACCGTTGTGATCGTATCAATTTTTGTTTCTTCGTGTTTATCGTTTGTTTGCACTCAAGTTAAAAAATCCAAAATCTATGCTGTTTGCGTTAAATGTTAAATTATCTACGACGGGGAAAATAATGTAGTTATAATGTTTAATACTTTACAATAATGCAAATTTGTTTTTTAAAGTAGCTCTAATAGTTATACATATTTGACGAATGGGTTTAATTCATCATTAAAATATTTTATTCTTAAATTAAAGTGAGACCAAATTGTTGACGTTTAGTTTAAGCATTTTTAATGCTTGTTCGTGCAAAATGAAGCACATTTCGTTGATATACTGCGCATGTCCCACAGCCGTAGTTCGTACTCCAGGGCACACCGTATGCCGGCCGTATTTTAAATCATCATTCGACCGGGAACGCCGCCAAACGTGTTAGTGTTCTTGCATTACATCAATACTTTCTGATTGATGGCCGTTTGCGTAAGAACTGGGAATGTTTTGCGATGTCGCATTACAGCTCAAAATCGTTTGTTTATTCTTTTTTTTCAGATATTCCTTAAGCCGAAGAAATAAATTGTCGTACTGAAAGCATGGCTTATCGGAACAACAACAACCGTCGTGGCGGAGGTGGTGGAAGCGGCGGCGGTGGCGGTGGAAGTGGTGGCGGAGGTGGCGGCGGTGGCGGAGGTAGCAGTAGTAACTTCGGAAACAACTATGGCAACCGTATCAATCCTTGGGATGCGGGTGTGGGCGGGGTCCGCGTGAACAATGATGCGCTCTCGTTTGCCAACAGTTTAATTAACAACCTGCTCGGCAATCAAAACGCGAACCACCAAGTGCCGTCGCTTCTGGACGGTGTGCAATCTTCGCGATTTGACGATATGAATGGATACAATTTTATTAGGGTAAGTATTACATCACGCATCTTTTCTGTTCTGTTCTGTACCGATATACAATTTTTTTTTCGTCGAGCTAGATAGCTTTTTGTTCAGCAGGGAATTTACATTTTATTAGTTACCGCTTATTATATGTCTCCTATCTTTTGAAAATTTGCTCGTGCGGCACACGTGGAATCTCATTCCAATTGAATATTGTTCTCTTTTGAAAACATATTCCTTAACAAAGAGCAGTAAATGAATGTTTTTCTACATTACGATCATAATAATCATAAGTGAAACAAATTGTATAATATTTGAACTTTTTATTTGTCCTTATTTCATTATTCCGCTTTTCATATTAATTTGAATTACTAGTTTCTATTTTCTTAGAATCGTTTATGGTTTTTTAAACATTCGAACAGTCCAAAAAATGCAAATGATTTTCATTGAAATTCAAATAAATGTAACTAGTATTTTAAAGTTAATGATATTGATTTCGATTGTAGATGTATTATTATGTCTCTTTGGGTTTTTATTACATCAACCTTTCATACATTTGATTTTTGCTTCTTAATTTATATAGCTTAACAAAATCCATGAACATTAGAAGACTATTATTAAAGCATCTCCAATTCTAAAGGCTAAAAACTCACACCAAAAACGGCTAGCGGGTTTGCGTAAACCTATTAAGTCGCTTTTACCAATATACCAATATAATGGTGCTTCGACTTGGCCGATTATCGATACAAACACTTTTTTTCACTTCCCCTTTTTTCTCTTTTACTCTATATTTTGTATGTGAAAAAAAATCTTCAGAACCGATACACCAAAAATCGTAACATAAATGGACGTGGCATTCGCAAACCGGATGCAGTTGTTCGTTCCAAGAACGTACTATCGAAAAATTATAATAAACCTTTAGGTAAAGATGCTCTCGGCAATGCTGGTACAAGCAGCCGAAACGATCATAGGTAAGGAAATGAACAGGAGCTTTTTCGTGGAGTTTCGTTCTTCTCGCACACACTCCAGCTATATATCAACCCGTGTATGAGCGCATTATTGCATTGACAAGCCGAGTGTAACATTCACTTAAAAATTCGTTTCTGTTATGTTACCATCCATACCATGACGAAGATTACATTAGAAGTCAGTTTGATTTTTAAAAATAATTAATAATAAATTTTGCTAAGAAAATAAGTATACCTAATCAGCAATAACTTTATACACAACCTAATGTTTGCATTGCACGGAATTTTCAAACGTAATTTTTTACGAAAATTCTGAGATTATTCTTTCATAATAAACGTTTACAGTTGTTGGTGCTTCTGTTTAGTATCAAGCATTAATTTATATAATGCAAACTTTATCCGCAAAATATGCAACTGATACTGCCATTAGTATGATCTACAATATCTCTTTCTTCACGTTATCTATTTATCTTTCATTTCTTTACGTTGCACGGTTCGGTTTCAATGATAACCTATAGTTTGAATGGTTGTTTTAAGCCTCGCTGGTACATCTTTTGTATTAATTCGTCGTTTCATGCTCTCTTCATTATTCTCTCTCGTTCTTAAACTTGAACTTGAACAAGTACAAATGTTTGTATTTTACTGTCGCTCACCTCGTACAGCAATCATATTTCACCCTTATATATATATGCAATGAAACGCCTTTAAATAAGACCTGTTCCTTACTATTCTTACTATTTCAGTATGTAGAAAAGAGCCGAATAACAAAGACTCTTCGATACTAGACTTGTAATTGGATTCTACTATCGATAAGCAAAGACCAAAAAGCCGCCCCCAGTATCTTAAATATATGTGTGTGTGTGCGTGTGTATGTGAGTGGGTGTTTTAAGTTAGAACTATAAACAGATTTTTGTTGCAAATTTGATTTGATCTCACAGGACTTTCGATGTTCTTGGATGTTCTCTTTGTATATTGAATATGATTTTATCACCAATGTATGAGTCTGTTTTGCTGTATTATGATTGTGTTTCTTTTATTTAATCTGAAATAAATACTGAAAGACTGTCTGTTTTCGTTTTTCGCCTAGCATTATAATTTCTACTGTGATCAATCTTGTACTCCATTTATTGTTCTCTATTCTATCGGTTTATTCCGTTTCAGAACGACTATATTTCGCGGTTAAATCTTGGGTATCAAAGACGAAATCCAATTCAGTCTAGTAATAATAGTAAAAATAAGAACAGGTAATATTACAATAAACCTGCACACTGGCTTTTTGCATTGTTTATCCCACTACATTATTCCGCTTATGCTACTTATATGTTGTTATTCTATGCCCCACGCCTGGTGGTTATGTTATGTTGCATGATTGCATGGTTGATTATACATGAATATATGCACCACTTCAAATTAATACTTTACAGGTGATTAAAAAAATCTTCATAGGCAACTATAAGAAAAATCATTGCGTAGAATGCACTTACTGCCGATTGGGCTCCAACTTCATGTTTAAATATTATATACGCATTATATGTCATTTAATTTTAAGAATTATCTCATCTCTATGCTAGTAAGAAACATATTTATGTTATTAAATGTTGGTAGTGCACGTAATGCATGAACTTTTCTTTAATTTCCCTACGTCAATACAATACACAGAAAATGAGATTATACTAAACTGGAAGCACCGGCTTGATTAAATTCATAATTGTAAAAAAGACATTTTTACCAAACTGCTAACTGTAATTAGGCAACATGCGAATGATCTACATTGCGGGTTGAGTTCAAGTAGTCCTCGGTGTGTGCGTATAAGTGTGTGTGAGTGTTTGTTTTTGTATTGTGTTGGAATAATTATAAAATAAGTAGATCTGATCCTTAGTTATTGACTTACACATATTTTCATTCTTTTCCCATGTCGCAACAACGTCTGTAATCAATTCGATGCGCATACAGTGGTAATAAAGGAGTCAAAAAGGGCAATCCAGCTGGTGGCCCTGTGGGTGGGTCGAAGGAAAAATCCTCCACTTCAAAGGTATCACCGTACATGGATGTGTCGAACGACTTTCTCTACTGTCATATGTGCGATAAGCATATGTACGACGCCACATCGTTTGAGAACCACATTACCGGTCGAACGCATCGGGTAATGAAGGAAAGCATTGAAGAGAGCTATCGAATGCGTGCTACACTGTTGCGGCAGGAGGCCCGCATCGCCGAGCAGCTTAAAACGATCGAGATCGATCGTCTGAAGCGTATGGGGAAGGCGAAAAACTACTACAAGGTGCGCGAGTACTGTCCCATGTGTGAACTGTTCTTCTACGGGCACATCATTGCCCATCGGCGCTCCGAGAAGCATTTGGATTTGAAGAAGTTCCTTCACCCCAAGTGCGACGACTGTGAGCTCGAGTTTCACAATCGCACGGAATATGATGATCATCTACTTTCGATTGTACACATGAAAAACTGCAAATCAAAACCGAGTCGACTTGAGATCGAACGAAAGGCAAAACGTAAGTTCTCCAGCTAATCTTCTTCCGCTCTAGCCGCTAGTTGGGTCGATTGTAATAATTCGTATCACGTTTGCTTTCCTTTCTCCCATTCCAAATGCCAGAGTTGACCATCTCTACAATGAACGATGAATTGCTGGATATTCGTGAAGAGATAGCACCCAAAAAGAGAAAGGAAAAGGATACCTCAGGGACGAGCACAAAGAAATCGGATATAGAAGGCAAGTCTGCGACCAAGACTCAGCTAGCCGAACAGTCCGCATCAGGTGGTACCGAGGAGAACGGCGAGTCGAGTAAAGTGGGCGAAGAAGGGACCGCCATGGCTGAAGCCACAGCTGATGATGCCGGCGACTGCAGCAAACCATCAGTGGAAGATGGTGTCGGTGCGACACTGGACGACCCGAAGCTGGACGAAGAATGCCCTGAGGATGAGATGGTAAAGGAGGAAGAAAGTGAAGACTGTATACTAGATTACAAACCGGGCGACGAGATCGCGCCGGAAATTGACAACAAGTTGCCTCGCTACAAAAAGAACCGCGCCCTCGGGTTGAGCTTAATTGGGAAGCTGGAATGTGTGGAGTGTCGTATCTGCCACAAGTATTTCGATAGTGAGGCAACCGGCGAGGTGCATGCTCGAACACATTCGCACTACCGTGCTTTTATTCGCTTTCTCAATGAGAAGGCAATGGAGGTACGCATCGCTCAGAAGCGTGCCGCCGTTGCGTTGGAGGAAGCGGAGGCGGCCAAGAAGAAACAAAAGCTGGTCGATGAGAAAAAGTGCACTGGAGAGCAGAACGGTGAACAGGCAAACAACGGTGAAGGCGAAAAGAAGGACTCGGACCTGTACGATCCCTCGGAAGCCACAGGTGATGATTATGAAGATACTGGTAGCAGTGCTACTCGTTACAATCTAAACACTAGTGATATGGCTTCCGTTAAACAGGCAGATGTGGTGTAACTGAAGGCTTTTTGAGTTGGTTGTAGAAAATAATTCGCACGAAAGTCCAGTTTATTTTACCCTTTTTGTGATAATTTATTTTCTTCTGTTGCTTGCCGTCTTAGATTTGTGTTGCACATCACCCTACTATATTTACTAATCCAGATAGGAATGTTCCTGTTCCGATTATGTTTACGCAAGTGTTTAAAACTTATTGATCTTTGTACTGTGAATATATGCACATGGTGCACGTGATAATTTGACTTGAAACAAATGCCTTTTTTTTCTTTCGTAAACATTAAGTTATTTTATTCACCTTATTTACACGATTCCCAGCATGATATCACGTTTATGTTCAGTTAATCGGTTTATCGTGGAGTGAGTTTGCCTCAGCTGTACACCTTCTCTAAAACGCTTGATTAAATATGATATTTACTTTCATGTCTCAAGAATCTGGCGACGCCAGCATGGCTGAGGATGGTAAAAGCGACGACGGTCATAACGGATCGGAACAGGTCGAGCCAATGGAAACGGAAGCAGCATCGGACTTGGTGGGCAAGGACGGTGCGAGAACGTCTACTACCCCTGCAAACGAAGATGACGAATCGGGTGCACAGACCGAAGCAGACTCCAGCAAAGAGGACGACAGTAAAGAATCTAAGGATGACAAACCCAACCCCAAGGGCGGTAATCGACGTGGACGAAACACACGTTCTGGACGTTTCGCTGGACGCTATTAGTATGCACGCGCAAAGTCTTGCAAACGTGTAGAGCGATCTAGGAAAGAGTACTTCTTACCAAAGAACAGTTTCTAAATTTCTATGCTATTCAAACGTGCAAACGTGATTGGTCTCTGAAAGAGGCACATTTTTCTTTAATTCCGGTTTTATCTGCACCTGCCGCACAATTTCTAACCGCGATACAATGTTCGTGCTGGAAATGGAACAAAAATAAAGCACACAACATACTATAAAAGAATCCAATTCAAAATGGGCCGGTGAACTAATCGCGAGCAAGATTCGCACGCCGTTCAATGTATCATTCGCTTACACATAGTACCGACGCTATCGATAATCGAATGTTTTGTGTAGCGCAGTTTAAGTCATACTAGCTTGCTGTGGTAGCATTATTCTCCCTCGCATACACACCACGTGCTACAATCTGTTGCACATCTAACGCAAACCAGTGGCATAGGACAACAACGTATGTGCTCGAGATGTGAACAGTGGATGTATATGAACGTATTTGTATGTGTGTATGTGTGATTGTACAATAGTTACGCGAAAGGATCAAGAATCGTTACCGTACCAACGTATTCGCCATAAACAGCGGCCATGAATCTCCTGAGATTATTTGTAATGGGTATGTCGCACAAACGTGGTATGGATTGGATGTGGTGAAACCCGTCTGACGAGAACGGCTATGTACCGCAACTGCAGAAGCATAAACACAGTACAGTATTCAATCTCTGCGTGACCCTCTCATCTGTACTTTGTGTGTTAATTATCTGTTCAGCCCAATAGTTCAGTGAATGTTTTAACTGAAACATAATCTGGAGAACATACGAGTGGATAGGTGAACATGCAATATGCGGCAAAAAAGGAGTGAAAATGTTTTAAAAGCTATAATTAGTGCAATGTCTGTGCTTGCACAGAAGCGAGCAACTGCTTTTTAAGACTAGTAGCCAGATGTATACTCAAAATCTACCAAATGCCACCATGAACAATTTTGCAGCTGCAAACATCATTCAAATTGTTAATTGTCATCGTTTCTCTTCTTACTCTACTCTAGCACCAAGCTGTTCATAACCAATGTACCGATATGTATGCATGCAATTTGATCCTCGTAAGCGCAATAAGTCTGCGCCATAAGCTAACACAAACAAATAGTATGATAAAAAATGAGCCCCAAATATTTAGAATTGTTTCGAAAACGATCGACAAGCGGCCGATAACGAGCTCCTGCATCAAAGCTAGCGTGTTGAAAGCAACCGCATTAACACTTTTGTCCGATCTTCGATCTATTGTCAGTAATGCGCTACAGTCACTAGGACACTAGGATGGCATATGGAAATGTCAGCATCAAAATCAAACATTTTTCTATATATTAAAAAAGCATATGGTGGTACACAATTTTCAACACATGCATGCAACAGCAATTAATTACCAATCGCTTCTAATTGTGTAGTGCAGCGGGTTAGCGCAAGGTATGCGCAAAATGCAATATTCCGCAATCGGGTTTGAAACCGCTTACCCAGCTTTATCCAGTTTGTCCGATTCGTTTCTACTGAAGCTGGCTAGTCATCCTAAACTACTGTGTTTAGCTTTGTAATGATATAAGTTTTCTTTCTCACTGTAATGCACCGAATCGGTACAAAATCAGTCTAAGAAATGAAAGTCCATACTCAAAAATTACACTGAAATGAATTTGCACACTGCAGCTGCAGCGCACACAATATCTGTATGTCACGCAAATGAGCAATAATAAAAAGAAACAAAATTAAAATAAGCAACAGCAAATAACACAAAAAAAAACAAACAAACAAACAAACAAATTAATCACATAACGCCGCCCGAAGCTCAGCAATAGCATCAACACATGGAAGCAAAACAAAAACAAAAAAAAACAAAACAGTATATGTTAGCTATCGTCTATCCGGTTCTGGTGCCAGGTGTGTAGTGATTGTTTCGTAGTCAAATGTAAACGTTCAGAATAACACTCTTATAACAATGCAGGGCAAAGGGATAAAAGGAAATCACATCTATATCGAGGTGAAACTAAATGCCACGCTGCACTCGATCACCACCACCGTATGCGGCCGTTTGGTGCGTCACTTAATTGGTTCATAGGCAGCGTACTACTGAATGTATTGGCAACCTACAAAGAATTAAATTAATTCTTTGCCTATTATAACACCTACTGACAGCCACTGCAACCCATGCTTAGCGTTATGATATTGACCTCATCATGAAATTGTAAGTCGAAACGCCCCTTTCGATCGATCGATTTTGATAGCTCCCAAAGCTGAGACAAGGTCGAGGCGGCTTGCTTTCGGTTCGAGATTACCCTTTGCATGATGTGTTAATTTCGTCGTGTCGGGGGTGTGCAGCATTGAAATGAATAGAATTATTCTGAAATTCAGAACAACTTAAAACCAGCGTGGTGATGATAGCCGTAAACGTACGGGGTACAGCTGTAGCCGTCTCGTAAAGGATCAGAAAATCGAACCTGAAGCAGAGTAAGGCAGAAGCACCCATGATGAAATCAAAGAAGAGTGAGATTTGAGAAAAATAATTGTAATAAAAATTCAATCGTAATAACATACTTTAGGAAGAAGGGTAGTATCACCGGTTCATGTGACTATAGTGCAGATGGTTGCGGGTTTCATTCAATCGCAGAGAGATTAAATTCATACCATCTTTTATCTGGAGCCTGTATTCGAAGTATGAAGCAATCTTAGATTGGAGAGAGCAAACGAAAGCGTGTGAATCGTGTGTGGCTAGTGTTTTGTAACATCTGGTGGAACGTGTTTGCCTACGAAATGGAATGCTTTCGACGAAGGCGATGAATAAGCTAGAATAAATGCGTAGAACGACAAAGAGAGAGAGAGAGAGAGAGAGAGAGAGAGAGAGAGAGAGAGAGAGAAAAAAAAGCAAATAAAATCAAGAGCCCTTGTTTGTAGGGAAATTGTAATGCATGTTGCACGCGCGAAGATATGCGATTCATTATGCGAAAAATAAAATTGAACGTTGTGGGAGTACACGGAAAACCAAACAACTATTCGTTCATTGGCTACCGCCGTTATTCATGATGTTGTGTATCACAATGTTGTACCTTATTTTTGTTTTTAGTCTGTTGTAATTGTACAAATTCACTATTCCTAATCTATGACATATATTCGTTATCTATGAGACCGGATTGGCCAGGTGTCGTGGTGCAGTCGTCTACTTGCACGACTTAACGACAAGCTCGTCATGGGCTCAAGTCCCGAATGGACCGTGTCCCGGTACGTAGAACTGATTATCCTGCTATGGTTAAGAAATATAGCTATGGTTAAGAAATAAGTCACTGAAAGTCAAACCCACACTAGTATGGTGTACAGGCATGCCTTCACCGACATTGGTTGTTGTACCGACATGTGAAGAAGAAGAAGAAGAAGAAGAATCTGCAAACCCGATCGCTTTATGGCGGACATTATAACGCATTCTAATCCTTTTAGCTTGGGGTTATCGCGCCTTCTTTCAACGAAAGGTACCATGCTTTTCGATGTGTTTCGTATCAATTCCGTTGATACCGTTCAATACGAACGAGAAAGTTGAACATCCGAAACCTGACTCACCGAAGATCATGATCATGCACATTACCTGTGAATTAAATATTACGGTTGTTGCGACATTTTCATTTTTACAAACCAAGACAACCTCCAAACAATTACTAATAAATATCTTAAAATGGCCTCTATAACATTAAATCAATGTGACAGTCCACTTCAGATAAAGCTGCGTTAAATCAACGAGCTTCTTCCTTGTACTGGAACCTTCTGAGATAGGTAGAGGGTAGACTACTGACTTTCTAATCACACTAATTGCTTTATTATTTGGAAATGCTAGAGAAGTGCCCGCTACTGCCTACGGTCTAACGCCGTTGGCTTCCGGTGATCGTTAATCTCCTTTAGATTTCTCTGACCATTGATGCGACATTTTTTAAACACATTTGAGTTCACACTTTTCTAAACCTCGCAACCCGAACTACTTTTGCACAGCTAAAGGTGTAGCTGCACCTTGTCCATGTTTGTGCCATATTTTGTGTAGGGAGATTTTCATAGCTCAGTTCAATTTATTTTGTATGCAATTTTTAACCCTAAACAACAGCATTGTTTGAAAATCGAACTTATGTTTGCATAAAAAATGGACTTCTACTCGGACTAAACTAATAAAACTAAGACAGATAATTGCTGTTCATAAACTTTCCGTCAAAGGTAATTATTAAAGCTGTTGTGTACACAAACAGTTCAGTATAACCGCGACTCGATGCTGTCGTGCAACTGACAGCATCCGACGTCTGAATGGCTGTTAAGGGTTTCGGGAGCGATCGGGCTACCGAGCGTAGGGCACTCGATCATAGGCTACGACCCGACACACACAACAGTCCTTTTAGCGCACATATTTTTTTATTTTAGAATATAAGTTGTTTATACTAAAGAGCCGCGTGTGTCCTTAATCCCTCAATTGTGCACCTAGTCTGAAACACAAAAAAGCTTCCTTGCACAAATTAATCAAATTAAAAAGTCCTTGCGAGCTGGTTTCTATCAGTTACCCGGAATTTTCGCTACAGCGGAGCAGGTTGTTAAGTTTTATCTTCAGTTTTAATCAATTTTTCTTCAGTCTTCGCGACAAAAATGTTGGAGTATAGCTTTTTCATCAGGTTGGTCTAGGAATTCCCGATGGGACATTGCAGGGGGATGTTGAACCTGTTCACTGACTGGGGTGTCACATCGATATTCAGCCGCTCTATCTCTTAACACTTTAACAGCCGCACGATTCGCTTTCGTGAAAATAATGAAATACTATAATGAAATAATGAAAATAAATATTGAAACACTCATAATACAATAATCTGAGTGAAGTGAAAAGCTGCATCACACCACGGGGGTGTGCGCGGCCGTTAAAGTGTTCAATTGAACGCTTTGAGTTGCGGCGTCATTGTCTGCTGCTGTGAAACCAGTGGATGCGATTTCCGCTTCCTGACATATGTATGTTCATGTTTCACAGGAAGTTTTGCAATGTTTGGCCGGTTGCATCGACCTCCTGACCAAACAAACGCAGTGATGTAGCCTTCTTGTCGCTCAGAGTCGTCAGACATTCCTTTCAATGATCTGATTGTTGTCTAATAGTGCCAAGATGTTTTAGATACCGGAAATTCCACAAACTGCCGCACAATGTTCGATTTCGTTGTGGCGTGGTGGGCAGTTTTCGTGATGGGAATTTAACGCTCCTTCTACTAGAATGACGTCTACATACACGTCAGTTCATTTCCCGATTCCAAATTCATATTTTTGTTATACAATATTTTTGTTACTTGTGGATTAGATTTCCTCTTACCAATTATGCATCTTATATAGTCTATGGTAGCCTTATTTAAGTAAATACATGTAGGATCATCAAGATCCCGATGGATTAATCAATATACTAATTATCTAATTGAGCAAACTAATTTATGAGTTGTGCAACCAAGGTATGGCGAAATCAGTTCGGAATCAAATCATTTGCCCACCAATGCCTAAAGAATGATTAATAAGGAGGTTCATAGAAGAAAGTGCCTATTTCACTCGTTTTAGACGGAATTCATTTCTACTAGGAGCGGAATTCATCCCTTCTCCTCGAACTCAATATGTGAGCAAAGCAAATATGACGTAATTGAAAGTTGTGTCCATTGTTAAAAAATCTCTTCTACTAAATGAAATGTGCTGTACATTGAAACATGTAAACCCTTTCCTTTCTATCCTCCATACCTCTCTAGGCCCCCTTTATCCTTTAAGTGCAACTGGACATGTGCAACTGGATCTAAACCAGTTAAAACTCTCTTATGCCTCAAGGAATACTGGTCCAAAACACGCTGTCACTGATGAAACGTTCGGTTATTATGGCGTCCCCCAAATAGACTCGAACTTATCACCTGTATGCGCGTGTGGTGCGTGGTTCCGAACTCTTGTCATTGCGCCATGCAGCTGCCAACTAGTGTTGGGCATTGTGCGCGAGTGCGCACTGTGCGCACAGCACACCTCATTGTGCGCACTGCACAGCACACTTTGTACTGTGCGAGCACACTTCGCACAGTGCGCGCATTTCGCACTTTTCGCACAGTGCGCGCACTTCGCACTTTTCGCACAGTGTGCGCACTTCGCACTTTTCGCACACTTCGCACAGTGCGGGCACTTTTCGCACACTCCGCACAGTGCGCGCACTTTTCGCACAGAGTGAGCACACTTCATACTGTGCGAGCACACTCCGCACAGTGCGCGCAAGCCTGCGATGCGAATAACAGTTTTCGCGTGAAACCAGCTGTCTGTTTTATTGCACAATCGCAAAGCGGTGGCTCCGAGTACAAGCACAGACACGTCTCATCTCAGCCAAATTCATGAGAAACCTCAACCCACTGGAGCGTCGTTTACCTACGACATTCACAGTTCATAGTTGTTTTAAAGAGACGCGTGCTTGGTGTCAGCCGATTTTTCCTGATAATTTCTCCGGCTACGGACCGCTGTGTTGATATTGTGTTTCGGGGCCTTTAAATTTTTGTCTGGGTGTGTTGTATCCTTGTGTTTGTGTAACGGGTTTTCAATGGTGGTCAAGCGCAGCATTCTGTGCATTCGATTCTCGCAGCAAATGTCTCCGCGCGGTTTCGGTGTGCTCGTGCACCGGCCATCCACACTTGCAAAGAAATATGTTGTTTCTCGCTCTACCCAATGCCTTGGGCCAACGATGATTAAATTGTATCGATTTCAGCAGTGCGCGCGTGTTTCAGCGTTCTGCGCTTTTGCCATGCGTAAAAGGGTGGAAAAGAAGAGCGTGGAATGAAGTGCAGCTCGTGGAATGAAATGGCCCTCAACATAGTTATTTTTGAAGCAATGCGGCCAGCGAGCTGAAAAGTTTGGAGGCCCCTGCTTTAAAGAATTGTATGTCACATGTATGTAGGTGTATGTGAAATCGATGGGGTTTCCAATATTTGCATGGATCTACACATGCTTTCTGTTGGGACCAATAATAGCCATCGTGGGGGGGGGGGCTTGAAGAGGTCAGGTGTCCGCCAAGTTCATCCACTGTTAGACGAACCCGATTGCTGAGTAAATGAACTCTAAGAGAAAAAGCTGACACTGGTCGTGTTTTCGTGGTCTTTGTGTACCTACCACCATGGTACGAAGTGTGCTCGCACAGTGCAAAGTGAAGCAAGTGAAGCTTGCACTGTGCGAAGTGTGCGAAAAGTGCGGAGTGTGCTCGCAATGTGCGAAGTGTGCGAAAAGTCCGGACTGTGCTCGCACTGTGCGGAGTGTGCGAAAAGTGCGCGCACCGTGCGAAAAGTGCGGAGTGCGCGCACAGTGCGTAGAGCGCGCACAGTGCGTAGAGCGCGCACAGTGCGAAATGTGCACCGCACACTGAGATGTGCGTGCTTGTGCGCACAGCACACCCAATTGTGCTCTTTTTCCCAACACTACTGCCAACCTATCTATCGTCGTCTTTGTGATAGACCCTCTCCCCTATCCCTATCAATCTCATTCCGCCAGACCCGCTACCGTTCGAACGATCGTTTTCTCCGATCTCTATCGATTTTCAACAACTCCTACAACTTGTTTGACTTCAATGTCCGAGTGTTACTTAGACTTAGACAGACCATTATTTTTTTAGAATAGCTGTTTGAGTCAATGCACTTTTGAAGTCGTCTCATAATTCGCCTATCTCGGGTCAAAGGTCAGCAACAACAATGACATGGTAGCTGAGTTCCACGCAAGTCGCTATAATGACGAGCTATACGAGATGTACGGCGATCTCACTGTCTTGCAGCGTATCAAGCTCGCCAGGCTCCGGTGGGCTGGCCATGTTGTACGTATGGAAACGGACGACCCAGCTCGTAAAGTCTTTTTAGGCCGTCCACAACGACAAAGAAGGCGTGGTAGGCCCAAATTGAGGTGACAGGATGGCGTGGAGGCGTCCGCTATTAAGGCCGGGATAACGGACTGAAGACGATGGCGCGAGACCGTGAGCGGTTACGAACACTGATGCAGGTCAAGAGCACAAAGCGGTTGTAAAGCCGGATAAGTAAGTAAGTAAGTATTTGAGTCTAACGTAGTCAACAGGAGTTGGAGTCAGAAATTAAATGCCTGACCACAATAACATTGCAGCGGGCATGTCCGGCCGACTCCGACTCCGAACGACTCCGACTCCGAACGACTCCGACTCCGAACAACTCCTACTTCGGACAACTCCGAACGACTCCGGACGACTCCTGATGACTCCGGACTACTCCGGGTGACTTCAGTCGATTCCAGACGATTCCAAACGGCTCCGGATAATGCTGTGCGGACCTACCTTCCGGAATCACATAAAAATAAATGAACAACTATTCATTATTTGTAGCGCTAACTCATGTTTTTATTTATTTTCATCACATTTATAATATAGTAGCTCTACTAACAACATCAATGTGCCGCGTGCAAACGTTACTGTAGTAAAAGGGGTAAAAATAGTATCTTCAATAAAAATACATCATTTTGTGGTCTATGCATACAATTCGTTTCTGCCAGTTTCATTACACATAAACATGGATGCTGAAATGATAATGTTACATATCTACATACGCACACACGCGTACACATACACACAAACACGCGCGTACAAGCTCTGTGTATTCTTTTTATGATTAGTTTGAAATGAAACGGTTATGAAAACCGCCCAGTTAGGTTCATATTCATTTCGGCTCTCAAGATGCATCAGCAGTTGAGCGAACAATTGACTATGAACTTCACTGTAGATGCGTTCACTTGCCAATAGATTTGTTGAAGCTGAGGGTGGCACCTAGTTTCTTGCGTATTCTCGGCGATGACCAGCGCGATGATCGAGTCCCGGTCAACAGCCCGCTGGACGCCTTCAGATCGCTTGTCGAGACACCTTCATCGACGTCATCTGCTTCGGTTTTTATCTCCATTTTCTGAGTAGTGAGTCAATACAATCGATAGAGAGAGAGAGAGAGAGGGAGAGTGAGAGAGAAAGAGAGAGAGAGAAAGAGAGAGAGAGAGACAGAGAGAGAAAGGGTGTTTGTGTTGGTGTTATGCTCTACTACACATACACCAACGTTAATTGCATTACGTACCTGTACGATCAACCGAAGCAATTGATGTTGTGCATCCAGGGCTGTACCAATGTCACGCAGTTTTCGTTTCTGCTTCTCCAACTCAACCGCTACGTAGTCTTCCGTGTTTTCCAGTACATAATCGATACCACCTATATGAATGGCGATATATCATTGCCGGCTACCAGTACAGCGTGATGTCGCGCTGGTAAAGCTAATACGGTACCTTTGTAATCATCCGTGAAAGGATTGCAGAACCACTTACGCAGGACGGAATCGAGGAAGCCAAGTTTACACTTTTTCTCATTCGGATACTCGATCAGCTCCATCTTGTCAACCATCTCGAGCCACATCTGGGGCAGTTTGCGTTCCAGCTCCGTGTGCAGCACCACCTGCATGGCAAGCCGCTTGAGTTGGGCATTGCGGCGAACCGATTCGATGTCACCGACCGCCAAACCGATCAACAGATTCATCAACAGAATCGGCATAAGGATCATGAACAAACCTGCGCGACAAAAATTGCTTTAGCCCGTGTACGTCTGCACACTTGCCTGCGTCGTACACATCACTTACAGAGTATAACAAACGAAGGGAAAGGAAAGGGTAGATCTCCCACGTGGTACGGTTGCACGTACGTGCCGACGAAATCCATCTCACCCAGCATCATCGAAAAGGTCCGCACCAGTGACATAGGAATCGATGAGAAGGACAGATGATTCACTTGAGGCTCAGACACCTGAACGGTTTAAAGGGACGCTTTAATTACAATCGCACGTACCGAATAGCTGCCAACAGTACGTACCTTCGACAGCAGAATGTAAAACGCCAACCCAAATGCGATGATCAAAATACTGAACACAATCAGGACCTTGATAAGCGTTTGAAGGATTTCCAGAAACATGACCACGTATATACCAATCTAAAAACAAACAAACATACAAAACCGGGACAAAGAAGAAGAAAAAAATTAATAACCGTTCCGTTGCTGCTGTCGTGGCGTGTAGAATGGTGAAGGAATGTTTGAAGCTATCGTTTCCTTCGACAAATACCGTCCGAAAGCCATTTGCCTTTATTACATTTTACTTTCACAAACACTTCCTTCGCATGGCTGTGAGCAATACACATACCACTGATTGGTGAGAATGTAGCGAAACACGTCGCAGAAAAACACGCACTTTTGGCAAAACAAGTCTATGAACTGTGTAGGAAAAGTCATACCAGATAGTAGTCTGAATTGATGGCCCATTAGTTTATACATGGTTTTAATAAAACAGATAATTTAATTTTTTTTTTTTCGTTACAAACAGTAGAAACATATAAAACATCTGATCATATCTAGATATTTTGTAGTTGATAACTATAAAAAATATTCATATTCTACAATGGTAATACAGAAAAAACACTGCAAAGCAAATAAATAAATAACTGTCCAATGCATTGATTCAACTGTTGTTCAAAGATCGTTGTTTGGTATAAAATTGGTATAAAGAACGGCCAAAGCTAGCATCAGCTTCTGCACGATACCGTAAATTGGGTGCACCAGGATAATCTATAATAGAGAAAAATGTAAAGAATTTCCCAGACGTATCCTTTTCAGTATCGCTCTTGCTATATAACGATGCTTGACGTCAATGTTTCCAAATCGGTTGCCACGAACGGAACGCTCCTAGCGTACACGTGTTTATGTCATGCTCATTGGTTCTATGTTGCTTTATAGTGATTTCAGTGTAGGTTTGATGTTGGAGCAACTTTAACTGTACGGATTGATTGAAAACATTCCTTTGATGGCACACACTGCTAGTAAGCAGTGGAGCAAATGCACCAAACCTCAAATGTGAAATTGTTGTCAACGATTAAGGAATGAAATTAAGAACCATACATTGAACATGTTTACAGATGGACACCAAACGAAGTGATCTCAAAGTGATTGACGAATAAACGTTTAAAGATACCCCAAAATGGCTTACCTGGTCAAATCGTTGGAGAAACAACAGCAAATTAAACCATGACAGAAAGACAGTTATCGAAGCCGCCGAATAGTTGATACTGAAGCACATCCCACTAGAAAACATGGGCCAAATCATAATCAGTGCCGACGTATACAGTATCCACGAGATGAAGTTGTTCGGCTCGAGTAAGTAGTGCCACTTTTGTTGGTAAACTTGCACCAGCTCACGCAAAGCATTGACGACAATATAGATAATTATACCGATCCCGGAGACAAGCGTCGTGGTTGTGACTTCCATCTGTTCTTCAATCGTAGGTGGTGCTACGGAGGAGCTCACATTAGCCACGGTACCCAAATTGTATCCCTTCGAACGGGCTATTGTTGAGCGGAGTGCCAGTATATGTTGCCCACTGTCCACCGGTGTACCTGCTGCTTGTGTGTGCTGCAAAGCATGTGAGATGAATTTTTAATAAGTCTTAAAACGCAGCCTTCCTCGAAACTGGCTCAGTTTCTCAGTTTCCGTTTCCCGGTTTCTTACATTTCCATCCGTATGTCCGATAGGAGTAGCGTTGCGCATCAGCTGGGACGTGAACAGTGTCACGAAAAACAAAAACACACTGTAGAACAGCAAGTTGGCTAGGTGAAAGTATTTGCCGTAGGAGTTCCACTTCATTTGCAAGTACTTTTGACTGAGGGGATGGGCCAGCAGCTCCACACGACCGTGTGCCACCATGGCCTGGCGAGCGGTGGCGTGAAAATTGCGGCAGACGCAAGAAGATCGTCATGCGGCAAGGTAATATCAACAGGAAGTGCCGTGAATAAAAGATTAATTAAATTACTTCAAGCACGAACTGAGGAGGTTTTGAAAGCCACCAATATTACGGAGACACTGACTGTGCAAACAGCAAACACGAACAATGCACTACAAATAAGGGCACGTAAGCTGTAAGAAGCTGGACGGAACGTTCAAGGTGGATAAACTAGAACGGTAGTTCGTTGCAGACAAAACCCTGTGCAAAGGTTAATGCCGGTGTCATCGTATCTCAAAAGTTTGATACACTTCGGTTTTACTATGATCGCGTTTCCCTTACCTTAAATAGATCGGATGATCTGGAATTTAGGTCGATGAGTAGGAACGTGTCTTTATCTTGAAACAATGTTCTTTTCCTTGCAAATATTTGCTCTAAATTAATGATTTGTTATTTTATACATGATAATTGAATGGTGTATTTGTAAAAATTTCATGTATTTTTTACGTTATTATGTTTTATGTTTTGGAATGTTCCTACTTATCGTCAAATTTGAACTTTTACGAGTGACATTTTGAATAAATTCATAGCACACATAAAAACATCTAAACAAAACATGTTGCCATTTGTTAACACTTTAAGCGCCGTGTCATATAAATTCGCATGACGGTTTGGCTCACCGTTCAGCTTGGCATCTGACGCTCAGTGATTCTCTTAAGAACGAATGAAGTAGGAAAGAGAGAACGAGAACGACAAGTACTACGCCGCTTATCGCAATGAAACAAAAGAGTGATAACAATGGCACAAGAAACTGTCGCTCTCATCGCTCTCTTGCCATGCGCTACGTGCTCACTCAAAAACTGTGACGTCAGGCCGGCGGTCAAAGTGTTAATAGCATGAGCTATCCGTTGTTGCAGAAATTTAAAATAAAACATATAAAGCATTTCATGGAACCTTAAAGCACACTAAAAAAATAGCAAAAATCCCTTACCGAAGATTTTAGATTAGTTTTGCCACAAAACTAAAACCCTCTTTAATACTGGCCTTGATACACATACAGGTACGACATACATTCATTACCTTTAAGCGAAAAATAACTCACATTAACAACATGCAAAGGTTGTGGGCGCCATTTGGGATCGTTCAAAGTTTTCCGCATTTCGGCAATGCCCTCTTGCGACTTTTGGTACGCGTGAAATGAATATTTGATCTAAAGTAAATTAAATAAAAATGAACAAATCATATACTCTCAATTTACCGAGCGACAAATAACACACTCCTGCTTATTCCGAACAACATAACGATTTGTAGTTTAGGCTAAAGAAGTAAAGAACTGTTAATCATTCCAAGCTTCGTACACATTTTCAACGCATAATGCTTCTTTTTTTCTTCACACATTAGTGTCATTCAAAGCGATCATGACGTTACAACGATAAACGCATGCAAAATGCATACAGTCAGCAAGGCAGACGAAACAGCCGAGGATGATTGAGCGGGACCGGCTGACAAATGGTGCGTAATTGCTACCTTCGCTGTGCCATGCAACACAAAGCGTTCGCTGTGCTGCCGATTCCGAAGTTGATGCCATGTGACAAGCTAGCCATGCCAATGAGGGCAAGCATAATGGTATAATGACTGAAATTTTGCAAAATATCATGCAGATCCTGATCCAGGCAAACCATGCAAAAGCACAGCGTGCCAAGGTTAGTAGCCGCTTACATTCAACGCGGGAAGCGGAATCGGTTTCGATATCTGGACGGCTTCTCCGGTGCGAGCGTCCATTTGCGCGTACAGTGCTGGACACTGCAGACAGCTAAACGAGTATCGAATCTGTTTGTGGGAAGGGTTTTATTAGAACGCTTGCAACACAGCTGGTAGCACTTTATTTAGACCATTTCCCGTGTGCCCGTGCCCGTGAGCCACGTGCGGAAGAGTGTTTGCTGAAAAGAAATTAATTAACCGACTGGAGTTGGTCGTATCGTACTTACGTAGAAGCTTTTCGAGTCCTTCTTGCAGTTAGCCTTGGTGATGCAATTGTCCTGTACGGCTTCAAAAACACGCGGCATCGAAGCGATCAGTGCGAGCGTTACGCACGGATGTTTGTCCGATTTGAGTGCCATCACCTCGCTGGAGCGCTCCTCGTGAGTTGCCATAGCCAGGGCCGCTTCGGGATACTTGTAATAAATCGCATAATCGATAGCGCTCATGTCCATGTAATTGTGTAGCAGTTTACAGCCAAGACTTAGCAGTAGTATCACCGCATTTGGTTTATTCTCCATCGTCGCCAAATGCAGCGCTGTATTCTAAGTAGAATAGTGAGAATCGAGATCAACTTTCATCTTGGGTAGGCGTGAACGCCTTGCATATATCAAATTTTGAATCTCGTGAATTGCATATATCGATTGCGTTTAACCACACCAAACATTAAGCTAACATGTAAGGGTATGCCTAAACCCGTCATCTTCGCATACCCATCCTACTTACCCCATCTTTGTCGACCTGATCCAACAGGTGCGAATGGACGGAATGCAGCAGCTCGATCGTCTGCCTGTAACCAGACATTGCAGCCAGATGAAGTGGATTGCGTCCATTGTGGTCTCGGTGTAGCAGTGCTCCTCGATTCAGCAAAAGCTGAACGACCCTTGTGTGACCCTGCTGCGACGCAATATGCAACGGGGTGAGTCCTTCGCCATCGCTTTCGTTGATGATAAACGTCCCCTTTTCGGAGTCGAGCAGCTGGCGTACGGTGTTGTATCGTCCGTAGCGCGCTGCAAAGTGCAGTGGGCTCTCGTTGTTATTGTTCTTAAGATTAATGCACGCTCCTAGCCGGATCAGGTTCTCCAGCGATCGTATGTGGCCTTCGCGGCTAGCGTAGTGCAGCGGCGAACAACCGGCGTCGTCCTTCTCGTTCAGCAGCTGCAACAGATAAATCTCGGACTGTGTGCGACAAACCTCTTTCGCAAACTCGTCCAAACACCCACCGTTCATAATGACCAAATGTAGAACGTTCCGGGAGTTGGCGTCCTTTAGGCTAATGTTTGCGCCCAGCCTAATCAAGGCCATCACGGTGCGCCAGCCACCGCGTGACGAGGACAGCAGCAAGGGTGAGCGCTTCTCCTTATCCATCGCATTGATATCGGCACCCTCCTTCACCAGATACTCGACAATTTCCGGATGGTCAAACATGGCGGCACAGTGTAACGGAGTCATCTTCTGGATGTCGGTGCAGTTCAAACTGATACGCTTCTCGAGTGGTTGCATACGAAACATGAGCTTCACTATCTCGATCGCCCCTTGGGCAGCCGCCAGATGAACCGGCGTTGAGAGGTCGTGCTGTTGCGTCGAAATTTTTGCACCAGATTTAAGACACAGCTCCACCGCCTTAATGTCGCCCCCGTGCACGGCCGAATGTAGCGGCACGTTGCCTTCCGAGTCGTAGAAGGAAATCATCTCCTCCCTGGTACAACCCTTCGATTCACCCCACTGGAAGAAGACCTCCATCGTTTTGGAGCTGGCGTTTTTAGCGGCCTCGTGTATTGGGTAGTATCCGTTGTTGCAGGGTTTCCTTGGACACGCTCCAAACTCGGATATCTACATGCGTAAATGTCATCAAGCAGAAAGGCAATACGTTTAAGGTGCAATAATTACAACCTTTGCAACAAGAACACGAGAGCTCTTACCAATATTCTAGCACACTCTTCGTTGTCGTAAATGGCCGCCAAATGCAAGGCCGTTCTGCCGTGTTCGCCGCCCTGCTGTATGTCGATTACTTCTCGATATTTACCCATCACCTGCAGAGCGTGCACTTTGTTCTGCTCAGTAGCAAGATGCACTGGAGCGAGCTTCTTTTCGTTCAGCACATTCGTTGCCACCGGACTGTCGAGTATTAGGCAATGGGATAGTGGATCACGATTTAGATGTAATTGTTTTAATCATAATTAAGTTGGCCTGATTGAACTTGATGAAGCTTAAACTTGTTGTATGGCAAAACTTGCCTTAATAATTAAATTGGTACTTTACTATTTCTTGGTACTTTACTAAGGGATTTGACTTGAAGAAACTATAAAATTACGACCATTAATGAAAATTAATCCAGGCTCCGGTGGGCTGGCCATGTTGTACGCATGGAAACGGACGACCCAGCCCGTAAAGTCTTTTTAGGCCGTCCACAAGGACAGAGGAGGCGTGGTAGGCCCAAATTGAGGTGGCAAGATGGCGTGGAGGCGTCCGCCATTAAGGCCGGGATAACGGACTGGCAGACGAAGGCGCGAGACCGTGAGCGGTTTCGGACACTCCTGAGGCAGGCCAAGACCGCAAAGCGGTTGTAGCGCCGGATAAGTAAGTAAGTAATGAAAATTAAGACATTTTCTTTGTCGTAATTCTCGGAAAAGGGGATGACTTCAAGATGTTTTTTTAAGTCTTATACCATTAAATCAAAACGAATACAAAATATATAAACTTACAAAGCATAGGATCATAAATATACTAGAAAAACTATAGTAATTATGAATGATATTCAAAAATTGCAAAGCATCGATATGATTTCCTACATATTCATATTTAAGGTAATGAAGTTTTAGCCTTCCCACGCATTCAGTGTCGAAATATGGCTTAGGTTGAGGAGCGTTGGCTTTGGCTAGCATAATAACATAGTTGCAAATTGCATAGCTCAATTGCAAAGATTTCACTCCTATGATTAATACTTCAATAAATAATAAGTTAATATAATAAGGTAGTCGACGCCATCGTTTACATCTAATTTAGTGCAACAACCATTTTCGGACATAAAGGTAAATATACCAATATTAAATATATGTTTAAATTATTGTCATAAATCAAACGAAAATAAGCAGACAAATTGAATAATCAACAAATTCCCGAATCCTAACAAATGCCTAAGTGAATAGATGGATTAAGTTCACTTAGGGTAAACGTACCTATAGTGGTGCTAGTACCAATAGTAGTGCTATTGCACTAAAATGCGTCTCATACGAAAAATTAACAGTAATTAAGATATTTATGATAGTGTGACATGTTCTCTGTCCTTTTACAAAGGGTTTAAAAGTTAAATGGGCCATTCCATAACATAGTGACCGAAAAATCCATTATTTTGTAAATTGTGTCAACATTTTTCCAAAATCCTTAGGATTTCATAACGAAACTCATATCATTGTTAACGTTCTGCATGACCACAAAACAACGCAATTATTAATTTTTCAACATAATTGTTAACAAATGATATTGTTTATTATAATTTATTGCCTTTTGACCAAATTTACGTGATTTTAAGTGTTTTTTACGATAGTGCCATTATAGGTACGCAAAATAGGCATGTTCCTATAGTGGTCTTAGTTATAAAATCAATAAAAACTGGAAATTTTAGATTTAGATTTTAGATGTGGGTTGACGACAGGTACTGTATGACGTACTTAAGTCAATATTTTAATTAACCAAATTCATACATTTTTCACGATCAAATTATTTAAGAAATAGAAATAATGACAGTGATCCTTGCTATTCATACGAAAACAGCTTCAAAATTAAGCTCCATTGATAGTATACACTGTTTTGAAGCATATTTGTTTACCACCACTATAGGAACACAATACGACGACTATAGGAACCATACCACCATTATAGATACAACGAAGCAGTCACAAAAATATGTTTTTTTTCGAAAATTTGATGTGTTTCATGGTAAAAATGGTTGTGATTGCAAAGATAAACATATTCCAATTGCTATTTGTTAAAATATTCATGAATTTACCTTCACGACACTTTAAATCCATTAAAACACATCGGTACCACTACAAATTGCACCACTATTGGTACATTTACCATATAGAAAAAGTAATTTTAATTTTTATCAAATTTTCTGTAAGAGCAATATGTTCGAATAAACAAAAGGACTGAACGAATCTGATAAAATATCCATTAAGAAGATTTAGATAATTTAATTATTGTTTTTAAATCATAAGTAAATAATAGTTCCATAGTTATTGTACATTAATGTTTGAATGAGCTGTGCAATTTCCATGCACTTTTAAATACAATTTAGAAATGTAATGCTGGTATACGAAAACAAACCAACCGACGGGTTTAAGAGATGCGTCCTAAACGACAAACTTTCAACCGAAACTTTTAATTTCATAACAAAACAATGCACCGCTCATTTCAAAAGCCAGAACGCGCTCTTATCGCTCCAAACGTGTGCAAGCAGCTGAAAGATTAAGCATAGCTTTATTATATACTTACATTTTCAACAGAAATTCCAGCGCATCCAACGAATCGTTTTCGACTGCCGTATGAAGCGGTGTGTTTCCAACCATGTCCTGTGCATTCAAGTTTCCGCCTTGGCCGTGTATGAAGGTAAGGATGTTAACTCGATTCCGTGCAGCCGCCTGATGGGCAGCCGTGCGTCCCTTGCTATCCTTCACCGAAAGTCGGTTATTGTCCCCTTCATACAGGCGTATGAATTCCTCTAGATTACCGGCTTCTGCCGCCTGTTCAAAGTTTCGTAGAAATATTATTTAGAAAGCATTCCACTCTCTGGTATCAACTCCACTCTCCACTCTCTTGTGTGGTACCCAATTTGATTTAATATTACACAATTACGAGATTTATGCACAATATTTAACAATTATTGTTTTGTGTGTTGATACAATGAAGCTGCATCTTAAATACTAATGGAACTTAGTTGACAGTAATCAACTTGTATTGTTTCAAAGAAACAACTGCATCCAGCAATCAAATTTTAATTGAATAAACAGAGCTAAATCTGTTGAATTTGCCACAAAACTTTCTTTAACTTCACCAACGTTACCATACATCTAACCCACAGCATACTACCCTTTCAACACATAAAATATAAATAAGTCTTATCGCTTCAATGGACTGACCCTCAGAAAGGAAAACGAACTGCGCAAGGTGTTTTTCATTGTATCAATCCAGCAAAGTTTCACCCTCGGTGTTTCGGTGTACGGTGCAGTTTTGTGCTTCTTTTCGTATTTTTCACCCATGCTTCACTTGTTCGATCACATCGACTAAACAACCAAAATGGTTCAACCGACGTTCATCAACTGAGCTATTCAATAGTTGCGTTCTATGTATCACTCGAACGAATAAACTAACATTATATGGATGACATCTTTCATGTGTTAATGATAAAAGTAGATGTCACTTCGCGTTTGCTGTGTTGCGATAAAGCTACCTTCCACCCAATGCCTTTTCGGGAGAAAGTATAACCCTTTCCAGAATACATTTTATTGAATGTTTACTTTGTCCAAGGAATGCCCACCATTGGTAACAAAGCAACGCATTATCTAACTGTTCGTGTGTCCGTAGATATGCCAAACCTATCGCTATGTTGTACGCTGCTGTCATCGGTGGAAATGCTCGGCGATTTAATTCCCAAATCGAACCAGGCGTGAAGTGATGCGTGCCTATCGGTAGGATCGCCAATGCAAACACGACAGTCAGATGGTCGGATGAGTCGCGTATTGATTGTATGATAATTGAACTGTATTGAGTGATAAGCACGGAAAGTCAATCGATTTCACCATGAAGCATTGAAAGCAAAACAACCGTTATGAAACGAATCAACCTGGTGCGGAACATTTCTACCAGTAATTTCAACCAAATCTTCAAATCAAAGACGTTGTTTACGTTCCGCTTGACGAGCATAAGAAATTACGTCGTACCAGGCGTCTCCATTGCAACCACGGTATACACTCACATGGTACGATGAGTTAGTTAACTTTTCATTCGTATGATTTTACAAATAAAAGTGCATGTGTAGTCAAAAGCTGCATTTAATTTATATCTGCTTTGCTAAACTACACAAACAACCAATACCATTCGATAGTAACCTGCAATACTTCCTCCGCATTAATGCGTGCGCTTCCTTGAAGGCGCAGTACTCGGCTCCAGTTGACGGGTATTTTCAGTGGTGTTGCGATCGTGAACCCGTTCCGTTGTGCACAGTTGCGCCACATATGTCGTAGAGATTTGCGTGTATACATAGCAACAGATAACATCAGATTAGCTGCACTTGAAGTGTAGTATAGGATGATGGGTTCAATTACTCGCTGAAACCTACAGTGATTCCGGTGAGCACTTGAACAAGGATACACTGAAGCACTAGAGCTCTAAGTAAGCTGTGTTGATCGATGAAGGATTTTTTAGATCACAGCTCCACAAACAGACGACATTAATATTCGTAAATCTGGAATAAATTGGCACTGGGTATAATGGTACTGTTGAGATCGAGCTCCACGCGTGTTCAAACAAAACTCTGTTTAATGTTTTAAGTAACTTTTCGTTGTACTGCGTTACTGTTGTACTTCGTTGATTTGTGAAACATCTTATGTTACTTATGTAAGCTTAAAGTATGTTTTGTTTTAAAGTATTATGTTTATCTAAGTTTTGACACTGAGTAACTATTCTTAAAAGTACTACGAAGATTAGAGTCACAAAAGGCTAACACAATTTCACCGAATTAAGTTAGTCGTAGGTAAGAGATAAGGCCGTGTAAATACGGTTTGTTTGCCGGATAGACTATCGCACCGCCTCTAGTTAAGTACTTATTACCGCTGCTATTTTAACTTTACGCCAATTATTGAGGTTTTGTATTCTCTTGAAAGCCGTAATCAACTTACTGCTATTGCTATAAATCGTAAGCGACCACTATGTTACATGTTTGGTAATTGATCTATCATCTATTTGGTATACCTACGAACAAAGTTGTAACTTAACATCGCCAAATTTCCTGTATCCGTCAATCTAATTCATCAAGCTCAATTAACGAATTGTCATTTACTATACGAAGCTGCGCTCGAACTTTCCGGATAGTGACAATTAATTAAATCAATTTAAAAAGTCAGAATTAAAAGTTAGGTTCACATTATCAAAGTTTCAATAATAGTTGATAAAAAAAAACTGATAAGACTAGCAAAGATTTTTTTAGGAAAATGTTTTAAATGAAAAGACTAGCAAATATTTTTTAAGGAAAATGTTTTAAACACTTTGAAACTATTTATTATGTTTAGAAGTAAATTGTACAGTTCCTTTATTTACACTCAACTATATAAAATAAAAAAAATAAATTATGTTGAAATAGTCATGAAATTCCAAAGGATATGAAATATAAAACATTAAAAAGTATAAAAATTTAAAAATGAAAATAAAATGATAAATTGTAAAAAAGGACTATACATTATTACATTTCATGAAATTCATTTTACTTCGAAATTTTCTAAAACACATAACTTCCTGAATTGTACTTCCTGCATTCAAAATTATTGATTCGTAGTATTATTCGTAGCATTAACGCAAAGATAAACGCACTTTTTATTTATTCCGTATATCAGCTTGTAGGGATTATGGATGGGAGTCGTAAAAGCTGATCGCATGTGAAAAACTGCTAATCTTTATTGCCCCATTTCGGTTGATTTTAGCTGGTTCATTTCAGTACAAAGCACGAAGTTTATTACTTTCATTTCAAACACAGGACATATATCACAACATAACACTTCCATTGAAAATGTTGATATTTGCCACTACTGCCACACTGAATAAGATGTGCGATGGTTTGATCCTTTAAGTAATAAACCGTTACACACGAATGGTTCCGAATTTTCACTTCCTTATCAAACACATCGGCTAAGATCGCGGACAACACTAGACTGAGGCCACACCACCCAGCGAATAGGTGTTTTATAGGACCGGACGTCTTTCCATAAGGATTACCAAGGATGCTGAGAGAGCCAAGTAAACAGAGAGCGAGCAATAAGGGCTACCTCCGTACATCCATTCAAAAAAAAGTAACAGCTTTGTAAAAGCACGAGAAACGAATGAAGCTCGAGAGTAAAACCCTCTTTGCTATCAATCAAAGAGTGTCCTTTGCCATTGCTTGTGGTTAAAATCGGAGAGCTCTGATGATGCACCTGAAACGTTCGTACCAACGAACGCTGCACGAAGTATCGTAGGTAGATCGTACGAAATGATTCCTAGGTATAGAATCAACCATTCGGAAACATTGGAATGGCATTGAATCGTTTCACTGCGGGAAAGCCATCAGAACAGATATGGTATAAAATTAAATTTCGAAAGGGGAAAAGTAAAAAGTACTCCACTTTAGTCCCGGAGGAAGTGGACTGTCTAGCACGCGTGATACATTTTTTAAATTTACTTCTGGGAATATACTGACCCTACTCAACGGTAAGGACCTTATGTAAAGCATTTTAAGCAATCAGTTATATGACATGCATCCATTAGCTTCACGCGATCGGTTGAAGTTTGAACAAGTTTGGGGAACACAGGGGAACACGATTAAAAATGAAACATGTTCAATTTGACCTTTACATAAAACTGAGGCAAATGGATTACTATAATTTAAATGTGCGCCGGTTACAGTGTACCGTGATTCATTTATGCAGACAAAATATGTAACGATACGCAACCATTGGAAATGGGAGTTGTTGCTTGAGTACATTTAGCAAAGCGTTTTAACATCTTACTCACCCTTAGAATCCGGTATGGACTATCGCTAAGTAAGCATACTTCGGCCTCCGCCGGCTGTGTTAGGATGGCTTGCAGTTCGTTATTATCGTGTGCATTGATTTGATTCACCTTTGTGTTTTGAATACCATGGCCAGTTGGAAGCTTCAGCCGGGATAGAAGCCAATTCTGGAAGATGTTTTGATGCGTTATAAAATTTCGCTGTTCATTGGCAATGTTTCCGCTTGCTAATGCTTCACCTTGAAGGCTTGAGTTTGTTGAAGATCTTCTTCTTCGTGGTTGACTTCGCATGTTGGATGATTGTGATCCGTATCCGATCGAACTGATCTAGGACTATGAATTAAGTACAGCGGAGTAGGCATCGTTTATTGAAGTGAGCAATGCTCTTACGCATCATACAAAACTTTTAACATTTGACAATTAGCTGTGGTAGGTAAAATGTTTACAAAAATAGCAGTTATTCCATTGATTAAATATGTCCGAATATTCGCAGACATGAGATGTACTGTTTTATTGTTTCAATAATGATAGCGAAATAGTATTGTTAGAGGGTGTACAGTCAGCATGTTGTTAGTATCTACATTTTTGTTTAACTTTTCGGAACGAGGCAAAAACATCTCTATAAAAAATCGAGTTTCTCCTGAATTCAAAGATTCTCCGACTGATACTTCAAAATATTACAATTTCCTTAACGCCTTTTCGTCCCCTCAACACTATACATCTGTATGAAAGCAATTAAAGATGTCCTTTATTTCGTAGAAAAAATTGATTCGTTAAAAGGACATTACACTACAGATGGATGGATAAGTATTTGTCCATTTGTATAATTTGCAGCATAAAAATTCATTTAAAATGATTGCCAATTTGGTTCAATCTTGGAAATATATGTGCATGAGTTTGATAGCTGTTAGTTTATTAGATTACAAAATATATATACGATTTTAAGTGAGGCTACTGCTGTAGCAAAACATTAGTACAAACTTTTTCGTGTGCTGATAAATCACTCAATTTTGATGGGAACAATACTGTTCAAACCAAACAGCGGTTGAATTGATAAGCACCGTAGGGACACTATCACTTTCAAACAATAAGTATTAGTTTTGTTAGTTTAAACGTTGCCGTAGCGGCACAATCGAAGCACAAAACTGTGGACACCTGAAAGAGGTGTTTACTACTTTTCTGGAAACCCCAGAAAAGTAAGAATTATCGGTTTGATATCCATAAAATTGGATGGATCGAGATTACAGAAGCAGATGCGATATCTAAGAAACATGTGTGCCGTATGATTTACATAAAAATGGATATGAGAAAGCTTTGCGCATAGTGGCTGCCACGTGAGATCACAATTCATCAAAAAACCGTGTCACAAGTTATTGAATATGATTGTTGCCCCATCCACCGTGCGCTTCAGATCTTGCCTTAGGGACTATTCTCTATTTGTAGACCTAGAATTTTTTTTGCTGAAAAGAAATTTAGGACCAATGATGAGGACATTGCTGAAAAAAGGCCTATTTCGAGCCGAAAAGACTTTTTTTTTAAATGGTATCAAAGTTATAAAAAATCACTATAAACGCTGAAATGCCTTCGAAGCCAATTTATCCAACCTCCAAGTAATTCAAATAGAAAAAGAGTGATAAAGTAAAGTTAACAATTGTTTGTACCAGAAATCTTCATACGCTTTTATGACACATAATTTTACAATCAGATAACCTAAATTTAACTGATATCATATCAGATGCATGCATGGTTTGATTTTTTTACTAGTCCCTGATGAGACCAGCAATTAAGCTATTTACTTTACAGGTCCACCTTTTTGTAGCGATACATCGATATTTTATAACTGTGGCTCATCTCGAACTTAATAATTGTATCTCAAATAACTATTTTTCATTACTTTATTCATGAAAATTTTCACTCAAATATTTCAACATTACTTTAAAGCAATTCGCAATTTCATGGTCAAGTTGAACACGAATGTACATATTCACCATGGCATTACTGGACGCAATTATGTGAATTTTTTTTGTGATTCAAATTAATTGGTGTTTTATTGCGGTTAGTAATTAATACCACACACGTCACGCTAACTACATATGTCAATCCTTCGTAAGGAATTGCTGAAACGTACTGCTCAATTAGTATGATTCTGTTTTGCGTTTAAGTTGAATCCTTTGTGTAGAGAGGCTTTCATTGCAATATTAAAAGTACACAATTTGTTCCATGAAACCGTAATATTTTGTAAATCAATTTTAACACACTTTTTCAACCTTATTTCAACTACATATTATCACCAAACGCATTAATACAGGATCTTTTTTATACGAAGTAACGGCCACGGGCGTAATTGGTTAAGAAAATTGAATTTCAAACAGGAATGTAACTCATTTATAACGACACAACACTTTAATAACGATTGGATTTAACGATCACCAGTGTAGGAACACTGTAACACCAAACAGCAATTAAACTCGACATCTTTTCACATAATCCTTGTGTTCTGATCCATCGATGTCCATCGTACTAATCACAATCACATGTAACTTGACAACACTTTACAACACAAAGCTGCAGTATATTTACAGCAAAGTATTATACTCTGGTTGCTCCAAGTTGATACGATATCATCCATGCACTCCTCTCACACGTTCGGCTTGTCCAACGGCTGACGGAATACTGTTGCAACAGCACCGGAACGAGTTAAATTAAGCAAATGATTAGAGCAAGGCGAGAAAGTGCCAGTCTTCTGCAATAATCCACACAGGGGACAGGAAACAGTTGGCTCGGTATGTGTGCGTAGCAATGTGGGGAAAACAAAACTAGTGGAAACCCCTCCTCTTTCGAGGGTGGGTCGAATGGTGGCCATTCTTTGGAGGGCAAACATACAGCGATGAAAATGTGGTACAGCGTGGTTAAAGCTCCATACTGACGTACCCTCCCATTCGCACGTTGTACTCTGTGCTGACGTGTTTAGGTTAACATTTCACAGCCCAGATACTGTTGATTCCTCCGTGGCTGGGGAGAGTCACGCGGAGGAATAGTCATGGAAGATAAACCATACGCGTCGCAAAGAAAACATCATTTAGCGCCTGCTGCTACAAAATCGTTTTGCTGTCTATATTCCTCGCCAAGTTGGATGACTGGGTTAGATGAAGTACATAGATTAATGATTGCGATAAGAGTGCGATCTTTGGAATCCCAACGAACGCCTTGAATTCACCATCGAAACCATCGTATCGTATGATTAGTGATTTTGCTGAAGTAAGGTTTCCTTCTAACGAGCTACATGAAAACAGCTGTTGACGTTATCACTTGCAGGACATTCAAGAGAATGAGTTGAATTTCAACACAAACCATGAAGCTGTCGTTAATTTTGTTTATTGAGACGGAAAGGGTGAAATTATTTATAACACTCAATAAATGACCCATCCTTCTATGATAAAACCTGAAGCTTTTTTGTATTTTAATTGCTTTGAAATAAAAGGAAAAAATGAAACGTCATCAACCATTTTAGCATCATGCAATCGACCGAAATCAGCCTGATTCACGAACGGTCCACTTGCGCATCGATACCGCACGAAGAGTTTCGCGCCAATTGTATCCATTTATCAAAGTAACATTTCACTGTCTATTCCCAAACGAACGTTCTCTGCTGTGTTGTTGGATCTTATCGGTCATTATTTTAATGGGTCCCGGGATAGTTCAGTTTACCGCCAGTGCACGTTACGCCGTTTTTGGTTTCATTCGAATCATCCTGCAATGGGTGTAACTTGTTGCATGTGGCTTCACCCATATTACAGCGTAGAAGTTGTTCAATCTGTCGTCGGTTCCATGTCAAACAAACGGCGAGCTTACACACTAACATTTACTACGAAACACAGCGTATAAGGGTGTCTACAATCCTGATTTACCGTGCCTATTTTCCTACTACACAAAAATCGATTTTTTGTTCAAAGAGCTAAACAATTTCATGAGTGTAGTCAGTTATTTTTGCCATGTAATATGAAACTTTTGGGCGTGTGAAAAACGCCGTTAGCCGAAAAAGCAAGGTAAATCAATTATGAACTGACTCGGTGAATGAAAATACAAACATAATGAATATGTATCATACATAAAGTTGGTATGAATGTGTATCATACATATGTATCATCAGGGTTATAAGGTTGGATCATTTTCATTTACTAAAGACACAATGGACAATATATAAGTAATATTGTGTGCAACAATTTAAATAATTTATATTTTAATTTATTGAAGAAAATGAATCAATTATATTACATCATTTGAACTCAAGTTAAGATTCTCCGGAAAATGAACTTGCAGTGGATTGTCGCTGTTCTAACGATCGCACCATAAAGACTGTAGGCATATTTATCACCAACCCATAAACAACCAAACACAGTAACAGTGTGATTCCTATCCAAATGAAGGATTTTCGTACACGCGGCCACAACAGCTTGTTGAATGTTTTTGCTGGTTGCTGTAACCAGTTAAAAGATACTTCCGGACGCCTGGAAAAAGAAGGAATAAATAATAAAAAATGAGCATTAGCCTAGGTAGAAAGTGATAAAAAGATTCAACATCTACTGCGTAAAGTGACGGAAATATAGCACCAGTTGTTGTTTGTCAAACAATAATGCTGATGCGTTGCGGATGGAAACAGTAACAAAGCATCGAACACATCGAAACGCATAACTAATTACAACCATGTGTTGAAACGCGAGAAATACAATGTTTACATTGATTAATGAAGATCCAAAATAATTTCTTGTTTGTTGTGCAAATATTCCGAAGACAGTGCGAAGAAGAAGTTACAGTTAACTTGTTTATCAGTCTACACCTAAACCAAGCGCTCTCTCTCTCTCTTTTTCTCTCTCTCTCTCTCTATCTCTCTCTCTCTCTCTTCCATATCTACAAAAAGTAAAGAAGTGTATGGTCAGCAACTTGCTTTGCTATTAATTGAGACAAATAGAATCCCATCGAAACCATAAAAATCTCAATGATTGTCTGAAGATACTCTGAATGGCTCGATGGCTGAGTAATCGAAGGAGGACATTATTGTAGACTACCAGTGTCGTCAGTGTATTAAATGCGGCAGTTTGTTTTGTACGGTTTCACGTTGTTTCTAACCGTGGGCAAGACGGTGTACGGAAGGAATTTTATGCTCTTCGATGTTGGCGCTCCCGGTCTAACTACCGATTCTGCAACTATACTTACAGCGGCTCGGGAAGATGCTGCGGTGGCTTACGACCCACTCCAACTGGATTCTGGGTAGCATCTTCTTGACTAAGAATTTCCAGCTCCAGCTCAATTTTACCCTGATTTTGGCATGAACGGTTCCATAGAAGTATGGAAAGAATGGTAGATAATTAAATTAAAAAGTTCATACCCTCGACGCGATTGATGATACACCTTCGTGGGAAAGACTCACCGTCAACGATATACCGTCATACTGACGTTGTTGATCACTGGTATCGATGTTGGAGGCTATGTTGCCATGCACCGGGTACCATCCTCTGACACGGCGACGTACAAACAGGTTCAAAGAACCATTGCCACCTGTACCGCTTCCGGATCCTGTTAATGATAGGCTTTGAGTCAGCGTGCAAGCATCAGCCGTGCTGGCTGGGACAGGCAGTTGGGTGAGGTTAAGATCCACCGTTCCGAGAAAATCGTCCGCCGAAAACGAGTCATTATCCCAAATCTGCACGGTCAATACTGGGGGATACTTGAGCTCGGTATCGTATTGCTCATAGAAAGCCTTTCTGCGACGGAGCACTAACTGAGAGCGTAATAAAATCTTAATTATCAAAGTTACCTAAACATTTCCAATGTTGCTGGTGGCAACCTTCCCCACCTACCCACCGCCAGTGATCGGGCAATGGAGGTCAACACCCGAAGCATGAAATCTACCTACCATCCCATCGGCGGGCGAGTAGCGGAAAGGAAACACCATGCGCCAGTTAAAGTTTCCTTCCCCGGTTAGTGAACGATAATGAACGTCCGTGTACTGAGCTTCCGTGAACTCCTGTAGCCAACTGCAACGACACGAAGCGGAGGGAAAGAAAAGGTAACTTGTCTGTCATTGACCCCGTCCCTTAGGCGGACATGACCTTGATGAATTAGTACGTACCATTTTACGTAGATGTCACTCATCTCCGTGCCGAAAATGTTGCGCTCATTTAGCATCACGTCGGCCGTGTTCCAAACGATCAGCCGCAGCTCGTAAGGTTTCGGGAGTTGTGGTGTAATGTCAATCGGTAACGGATGTGGACGGCTTGGTTCGTACAACTCGATCCATAGTTGAACCTTGCCCTGCTCAATGCCACCCCGCTTGGGATGATACAACGAACGTGTTTCCACGTGTTCTGGCGTTAGGGAAAACCCATTGACAACGTGCTTGAAATTATTAAGCGCCAGCAGGCAAAGCTGTTCCGTTAGGCACTCATTTGCCGTCAGAACTTCGGCTTTGAATTCTGCCTTCCCAATGATGATCTTGTGTCCCTCAATTCGTGGCTTCTCCACTCGATGCCTTTCACACAAATCAAGCAGCATTTCGGATGGTTTCATTTGGTGGCGCCACTTGTTGCAGCCTTTCGTTGTAAAATAGTTTGGCAATCCAAAACAGGGTAAATGTTTGCTGCGGAAACGATCCTCGATATCTATGCTGGTGCTGCCGATTAGGTCATCCTTGGAGGCAAAGTCTCTGTCATACACTGATAGATGCAATATTTGATCCCTGTGGTGCAAATAAATATATGTTAATATATGCTTATAAACTTATACTTAATATATGCTTATAAACAACGTTCAAATCATAATTTTGTTATCATTTTTCATGCTTACCTTGGCAATTTGCCGCGTAGTTCGAACCGCCTCCCAAACACGGGGGATGCTTGATTTGGAATGTAATATGCACGATCGCGTACACATTGGTGGCCGTAGGATATTTTTATGTAGGCATCTGATTCTGACATAATATCACGCGAAGTAAGATTTAAAGCCTGTACAACGTACACCACAACTACTAATTCCACGGTGGTCGGTATTATTCGTTTGTCCACGCTGAAATAGTGGAAAAACTTGATAATGAATGTAAGCAGATATAATACACGACTGCCGCGCCTTACGCTTCGTTTTGCTTGTTAAGATTCATTGTTTTAATGTCAGAATGAATTTGAATCAGACTTTTAACAACGCCATATTCTTGCTTAAGGATGTCACCTTTCTTTTCGTCTTTTACTTTATGCAATGTGTAACTACCACTCCAATCTTTGAATCCGTGAAATTCTGAAACATTCTCCAGTTCTGTAGGAAATATCTGTGAAATATTATGAAGAAATGTTACTTTTAAAATGTACTAATATTAATTTACACATTTCACCTTCAGTATAGCTCTTTGGTAGTTTTTTGCAAGCTGGTTATCATAAAATTTTGTCCACCATGTGTGATTCATAGTATCAGCATTCAGCTCTATCGTCGATGTTTTAGGTTCAACAAAATCTTTAACCTGTTGATCGATCATATCACGAACGTTTGACCATAAATATAACGTATTCAATTCATAACGTTTTGGAATACTCGTTATATTATCTTCCTGATCTATTTCGATTATAGTTGTGTTTTCAGCAGGAGATCTTTTGGCAATTGAATTATTTAGCAATCCAGATGCATTTATTATGGATTTGCCGATTAATTTCATCTGTTTTTCTTTTGTTAAACAAAAATGCTTGATGGTCATCAAAGGCCAATAATTTGGATTCGCTGGAAGCCGCTGTAATAATTGTCGAAAAGTTATTACATTTTTCTTGTATTTTTTTTTTGTTGTTGTTCTACTCACTACAGAACATGTTTCGTATCCTTCCGGAAAGTTAACACTGTTTTCATAAGTAGCTTTAGAAACTCCACTCATAATGTTACCATCTCCAATTGTTATCAAAATTCTAGCTTTTTTCAACTTTTCATATGAACGCTTATGCATTTGTCGTAGACCAATAAAGCGTACTCGAATTATAAAAGGAACCAACGTTGGAACTATCTCTGGTGGCAAACTATGTACTAGCAACAGTTCACAGCTTTTCTGTCCTGAGTTAGGAATCTAAAATATTAATACAGTTAGTGTTAACTGATTTGTTAAAATTAATATAAAAAAAATTGTAAACTGTTGGACAAAAACCTCCTCTATTTCGCTTGATACAAGGATTTCTGCCACCTTTATTCCTCGTTGAAAAAGTGGAATCCATTGCATGGTCATATTCAAAATTCGAAGTTCTGTAGTCCTGAGGGTTTCGTGCGGCTGATCTTTGCTTCTTTCCGTTAGTTCTTCTGCTCGTAACGGCTGAATTGATGTTTCCAACCAGCCAATTGCTATTTTTGACTAGAATGAAATTTAAATTATTTGGTTTTACATTTTTTTGGATATCAACGCGACGTGATCATATCAAACAATTCAAACAAACATTCACATAGTAAACACCCAAATGCCCACAGAAAACTCAACACAATTACCGTTAGCTTTTGATCGTCCTGTAAAATAAATATAACAGTACATTGCTGATTATTGCTGTACGCCACAGTAGACCTGACAAAAGGCACATTCTGAAAATCGATCGTTTCATTCCAGAATGATGAAAGCGGGCATGGTAGTGTCTGCAACGAAAGTACTCATTCAGTAAATCCAGTAATAGTTTACACAAACTATATAAAACCTACCGTAAGAGCCATTTCGTAATCTTCAAAAAGAATACTTAATTTTACATTACACTGTTCAGATTCATCTACTCCCGCAAAAATCCGTCCTTGATACACGTGTATTTTGCAGCGAACAAATGTGGTTGTCATATGATTGTTCAGTAGTTGCTGTCGAACATCAGTAATACCCCATGAGGGATCTTCCACTACCATCAAGCCGCTCGGAGGTTCCTGTTCCCTTCGTTCACTTCCTATTTGCAACTGATAGTCCAGCTTGGCATAAATACAACCGCAATGATCAGGACACGAATGGTTGCAGTGTATTGATCTCAGGAGTATTGAGCATCGTTTTCCACATCGTATTCCAGGCACGCCTGAAGCGTTTGACTGAAGGTAATGAACCATGTGGAACCGTGCAATTGCAATCACTGATGAATGACCTGACGCATACACATGTAGCAAGACGTCAGGGTACTGGTTTTGATCCTTTCAGAATAAATAAATAACTGGAAAAGTGTCACATTTACTTGAAAGCTATTTAGTAGTACTTACATCATTTGATAACTCCAATAAACAGCTTAAAATAGCGTCTACGTCCGTAATGAGCAATGAAACTTCTTGAAAGGTGGTAGAAGAACTCAAACGGGATCTAATAGCAGTAATCTCTAATTTCTTCAACATCTGGCGAAAACACGAGTATTAGTTGTCAGGTATATCACTTTAAACTCGTTTAGTGTATATAGCATGATATACACTATATAGCATGATCATACTCACCAATTGTTGCAAGATGTGGCTTTTACGCAGTTGATCCAATTTTGTATGTTGCTTGAAATTGTCTTGTGCTATTGTTTCATAGGCATGTATAAAATCCAATTCCAACTGTGCCAGCAAATGGTTAAAAATATTGCGATTTTTCAAATCAAAATTGTTTTCACCTTGCCCGATTATTGCTCTTTTGAACAGATTCGAGAATTCCTTTATGTCACCACATAAATTACTGATGGTCGCTTGTACAAAATATTTATGCCTATAGTCGGGCGCTTGTGTCTTCAGTGTTATAATAACCTCACCACAATGCACAGATCGATGACATTGTGTTAGTTTTTGTTTGTCTATGGTAAGAACTATGGCTTTGGATCGAATATCAGCACAGCTAAGATATACCAATAGTTGACGCGTGGACAGCTCGGCGAAGAGCTGCATCTGTATCATGCAGAGTTTAATTACAAAAACTTGCTCTTCCCAGTAGTTGGACGTGACAAGTGGCTCATAGATTCGATTGGTTTGTGTTTTGTGTGCCGGTACCGATTGAAATGACAAAACCTCCGTATTGAAAGATACTAAAAGTTTGCCAACATAGTGTGATTCCTGAGTACCGCTGTACAAATACATCCAAGCTGGTCCAAACGTGGGCAAATTATCTACAAACAATAATCGCAAATCAAATAATTTGCTTATCTACGTAATACATGTAACTTACATGTGTCGTTGGTACGTTTCGATAAAGAAGAGAAATGAATATCTTTTGCTGATTTTACAATACTAGTACAGCAATTAGTTGTGAGTAGATCAATTCCAATTATTTGATTGGTCGTAGGATACGTACCAACAAAGGATAACTTTTCATTCCAACGACAGTTTCTTCCAAAAGAACTGGTTCTTGTTCGTACCTGGTGTATTAATATCATGTTTTATGACCACGTGAAAAGGGCTATTAGTGATACTTACCTTCAACCCTGCGTACGAAATACGGACAGCATATTCTGCGCTATTAACAAACTCCCCTTCAAAAACACTGAAGCAAAATCGTACTTTTTGAACTTCGTCGTTTGCATCGTACGTAGGAAGTAGCTTATTTCTGTGTAAGAGCTTAATAAATTACCACAAATTTAATTCAAACTCCTTTCTAAAACACTTCATACCTCTCAATAATGTCGTAGTCTAACGCATTATCCAATGAAATGGGAAATGACATCTCTTTCGAAGAAGTTATCATTAAATCTATCAGAAGATAACCACAGTGCAGTTCGTTCGACGAGGCTCTACCAATCGGTTCGAACATTGCCCATTTCTTTAAAAATGCATGATCTGTAACAAGTATTTACGAATAAATCGTCTAAATTGTACTGCCTAGTACTTACTCTCTTGTTCCCACACGGTGTTAAGATCTACATGGAATTCCCCGATGCATGAATGCATGGTCGTGCAAATCGAAGGCCGATACAATGAAAACACGATTCCTTTCCTACGAAGTTTTCGTTCAGAGCAGTGCAATGAAAAACTGAAATACTTCATAGCGAATTAAGTATTCATTATTTTCTCTGCTACTTCTTCTTATCCGAACGACTAGTTCAGTAAATAAAAGGCAAGGAGCAGTAATTACCTCATTGAAATAAGGATTATCCGTACGATATGCAATCCTTGTTCGTTTATATTTTCCATTACAGGATACCATAACGAATGTATCACAATTGAGTTTTCGCAAATGACGTGCTTTATAAACAGTGGCAGACACTACAAAATCCTGTTTATCATTTTGCACACACAAAACATTTTCTTGTAGTACGTTCTCCATCTTGAAACATATCTTTGGCAAATGGGATTTTGTAAGCTAAGCTTCTTGATTTTATTTTTATTTGTGGTTTGTAAGCAAATTTCACATGGAATGTTTGCTGCGATTGATGGATATTTTGTGTTGTCATAGACACAATGCAACCATGCTCACTTATCTTGTCTTGCTATACTGGCTTGTTCTGCCAACAGATCGAAATTGCAGACTCAGGCGGTGACACAAAAGTTCACATACTGTATCGTGCAGTGTTGCACATGACTGATGTATTTTATACAATTTGTTATTGTTTTTTCCGCTCATTTATATTCCCTTCTTCCTAAATCAATTATAGAATAATGCTTTCATTATGCAGTTGAATAATCAATTTTATAATCTAAACTTCCTCTTTCTTAACTCGATGTGGTGTCCGGAATTGAAAACTCGTCGTAAAGTTTTGACTTTTTGTTATAATTTCTTCAATAACATGCAAAGTATTCCTAATTCTTGCTCATCTTTTGCGTGCTTGCATGCAGTGTAGCATATCTGACCAATATATTATTCTACGATCCAGTGCATTGGTTACCAAAGTACTCCCTTCCGCCCTCCAGTAGGAGCTGGACAATTTTAGGTTTGCGATAATACTGAAATAGTGCACAGACGGGTGCTGGGTCTGTGGCTGAATCGACATTGGCAAATATGATTTTTTTAGTTTTTCAAAGTGTGAAACGGCTTGAACCCATGACGGTGTATTATTGAGTCGAGGGAGTTGATAACTTGATAGAATTACTTGCATTCAGAATACAAACAATTGATGTCTTTCTGTCTTAGCCGGTCTCATTGTACAGTCGTCAATTCGCACGACTTTACAACATGCCCTTCATGGGTTCAAGCCCCAAATAGACCGTGCCGCCATACGTAGGACTGATTATCCTGCTATGGGGGGTAATAAAAAAAGACACTGAAAGCCAACCCCACCAGTGGGTACAGGCAGGCCTTGAACGACAACGGTTGTTGAGCCAAAAAGAAGAAAGAGAAGATGTCTTTCTCCACATCAGGCTAAAAAAATGTGTATTTCATAAATTCACATGAAATTTGAATTATTCTTCTTTTTTTCGTATGCCTATGCATATGGTCAAGTGCAATCACGCTTTCATCCAATAAAAATGCTGAAATCATCAACTTTAACCTCGTAAGGCAATTCGATTACAGTATGGCCTAGGTGGGAAACGATTACCAATTAAAAAAAAGTGAAAAAATATCCTGATTCTTGAAAGATTGTTATTATCATTGTACAGTTCATGCTCGGTAATCCGTGTAGTAAATTCTGAGATTGCTAGGGTCGCCATGTAATGTGATGATCGTACATAAGGTACATCGATCAACGTCGCGGTAGGTCAGTGTTTCGCTGACATGTATCGAGGAAGAATAATACTTTGTTCGAAGCGGACTTTTCAACTCTTGATCGTCCAGGCGATCATAGAAACCCGGAAGGGATTTCCCTTACTGGAAACGTTGGAGTTTAGAAGCCTTGTCTTGGGAAGGGGGACACAACTAAACTCTTGAAAAAAGTTGGAAGGCGAAATTTTTGGGCAGCGTAACGTCCTGTCTTGACAGTCCGAACGAATCTGACTTCCACGTTCGGAATTGGTTTTATTTATACTCAATAGGTTTCGTACATTTGGTTTAGGAATGTGTTTTTGTGCCAATTAAAGGTTATTATTATTATTATTTATTCAATCTTCAACGGGCCGTATGGCCTAATTAGGATGTAACAGTTCAATAAAAAAAAAACATAGCAAAAACAAGATTTGCATCGCAATTCACTGCGGCCACGGCAAAAGCCGGAGACGTTCCTTGAAGCACTGAGTTGAGATGTCGAAGTCGAAGCAATCCGAGACAGTGTTGAAGACAGCCGACATGCGGAACATAAGGTCTGACCGACCAGCACTGGAACGGGGTTGAGCGAGCCGTAGAGTTTCTCTAGACCTAAGTGTTCGGGATGGTGCATAGATATCGACTCGATGCAACAAAGGCGATGAGTCGATAGAGCCATTTAGCAATCCAGCGATGAAAGAGCACTGTGCATTGCGTCTTCTAACCGAAAGAGGTTCAAGGCCTAGAAGACGGCACCGCGCAGCATACGGAGGAAGATTATTGCGATCCTCTCCTACTGGCGTAATAACCGTAGGTAGTTAAGATCTGACATATCAATCATTCGTTTGGACACCAGTGAGTTGATTGGTTTACCCATATACCAGGGTAAACCGCCTTAAGTATCAGGGACTCGATCCATGCAAGAGTTGGGCACATGACAGGCATTCTTTTGATGATATAATCCAATTAATTATTAGATACATCAATTCAATAATGTTTTCTTTTAAAATTATGTACGCTGAAGGCAAAATGAATTTAGATTATTTTACTTACTCATTTTTGGGCTTTCTTCTTGTTTTGTTCAGGTGACAGTAAACGCTCTGAAGTTATTGTTTATATCAAATTTACACAGTACATCATTCCTTATTCTTCTTCTTCTTCTTTGGCAGAACAACCGGTATTGAGCTATCAGCGACTTATTGAATACCCGTAGCAGGATAATCAGTGCTCCTTATAGAGGTACTATATGTTGACGACATTACCATGCGACCGGCCATTCCTCGCTCGATTCCTCGATTCCCATGCAATTCATGGTGTACAAACTTTTGCAGTACGTCAGTACTTTTAATTAGACTGCTCCATGAACTTTTTGTGATCAAAATATTCGTTTAAACATGGTACTCGGTACATGTTTACCCCTTGTAAGGACACTTTAGCATTTTTCGAAATGAATTCGCCTTACGCAATAGTTTTCGCAATAGTAATACGTTACGCTCCATACAAAAACGCAAATTCGATAATTGTATCTTAATTTTTTTTTAAAACCTTGGTTGCGCAACAATTATTCGATGGCAACATTTCTGGATTTTCATATTGATTTCAAATGCTGTACAAAAATTTGCTCACCATAATGTTTTTAAATTAGGTTGAAATTGTTTTATACCCGCCGGGGTATGCAAACGGATTCGAAAATGTTCCTGCAACAAATAAATCGATTTTTTTTTGCAACAAAATGTTTCAACAACTTCAGTCTGACAGTTCGTTCAAACGATTTGGCAGCAAATGTTCACACAACATTTTCATTGACCTTGACCTAATTATAAATTCCAGTTTGGTGGGCATTTCGAAGCGTACCAACGGCTCCGCACTGACGGTTCAATGGATACGGTATTACGTTAGCCTAAAAGAAACGAATGTATCTTCTCGCGAGTGTGGAAGCAAACACTCGATGTGATTGTTTTATTGACGTGCATGTCTTGCATCCTGTAGAGTTAATTTCCACGGCTATTTAGACGCCCGACTCCTCAAAGGAATGGATGTGCGGCTGCCTACAGTATATTTTGGTACTGTCGATCGTTACGAATTACAATAGTTATTCAATCGACTTTCACTTCTTTTAATATTTCACTAAAACTTCAGTCTTTTTCTTCTTATTATTATTATTGACGTAAACGTCATACGTGGACATGCAGGCCTATACAGGCTTTCCGGATTTTCCAACTCATTTTCCCGTTTGATACTTCATTCGCAAATTTCCTGTAGACCAGTGATGTCAAACTCGTTTTGGGTCGCGGGCTACATTACGGTTCAAAATATTCTCGCGGGCCGCAGTTGGATGGCGGTGGGATGGTAGGACTTTCAATCGACAAAAATCATTAAGGACTTATTCTTGGACCTAGAATCGTATTTACATTTTTTTATAAGCCATGAAAACAGTTCATGAAATTCATGAACTTATTCATGCTTTACTTCAGTGGTGGTCGTGCCTATTCGGAAATTTAATAATTCATATTCAATTGCTTCGGATATCTGCTAACTTTCAGGCTACCTGAACAGTTATGTATACCTCTGAAATACCTTTGAAATACAGTTATGTATACCTTTGAGAATAGAAAGTATTTAGCTCCTCTTTACCAGGATTGCTTTTCGTCGTTTGTTTGGTGCTGCCTCACTATCTCCCTATGAAACGCGATTGCAGTTATTCGGTCTTCACTCTTTAACCTTGTTAATCCACATCAATCTGATATTTCATTTCCATCATAATAATTTTTAATTTCTACTGCATGATTTTCAACACGTTTTAAGCTGGATTGAGTTTGACAGTTCTTTATGATGTGTTGAAAATCATGAGTTGAAACTGAAATTTCTTTTTGAAACAATTAAACCAATTGGCAGCTGTTGAAAAACATCTTAGATGCAGTTAATAACAATATTTACATTCCAAACTGACTTGGAAAACCTTGTATTGAAGTTCATAAATAGCAATAAGTTCGGCTTGTTCATAAATAGGTTCTTCAATGGATTTTTTTCCGCCAAATCAAAATTCAACTGTATGATCTTTGCAATCACATATTGTCTGTTATCTATTACTGAATGAACGCTGGGCTGCTATTTTGACTGGTGTTTCGTTTCTTGCAAATTTCAATGCTTTCTTTAGTTGCTGCAAGGATTGTATCTTCTGAATACCCTTATTTATGGTATTTGATGAGATCTGTTCATCACCAATTACTTAAAAAAGTAAAACAAAACTTAATACATGTCTTTCTTTTACACTTTGGTGTCTGGATTTTTAACCACCATGTTGGCACGATATTGACCACATGCGTTCTAGACGAGCACCGTATTATTTGTAAACATTTAGCTGTCATGACAGCTAGGAGAAATTCTTAACTAACCCAGCAGGTGGCGCCACATGCCATACAAAAAGAGATAAGCCGATTGGTTTGGCGACTGCTAGATTCCCAAAATTAGGGCCAATTAGAAATAAGTTCAGAAACGGTCACTAAAGGGTCAAATAGGGTCAAGTTGTACAGCTGATCGGGAACAGGGCGCCATCACAAACCACACAGAAAGACGACCCTCATTTTAAAACTGCTCGGCAAAATACTTAAGGCTGGAAATAGACGAATCGAGATCGTCGCGGTATCGCGAAATTCGCGCCTTGTTTATAACAGTTGTAAAACAGTTGGGCTGTCAAATCTTCCGCGCCTCCGATCGCGCCTGCTGTTTCGCAGAGATACCCAACTTCGGTATTGCTGAGATTTTCGTGGTAGCGCGATCCGATTGTTTTTACTTTTTCTGGTGAATTTGTTTGAAAACCGAGTAGAGAAACGAGTTTTGTATTTTATTTTACTTAAACAATATGAAATAAATAATTTAATTCGCAAATTGATAAATCAATATTTCTTCTTGGCACATTCAATCGTCACCAGACCTCGGATGAGTCCATACACGAACCGCGATTATCTCGCCTATCTGTCAGACTTTATAACAGAATTGACAGCTCAAGTCACGCGCGATTTTCACGGTACCGCGACGATCTCGGATCGTCTATTTCGGAGCCTAACGCGAATGACAGTTTGTAAAATATCTTTACCGTTGTGAATGAAATAAACGGATTGCTACACGCGTAGCAACACACCACAAAACTGTTTTTTTTTTTTGCTTTTATTGCCGTTCTTTCACCAGGTTTTAGCTATACATTCACAACAACTTATTCATTTAATGAAACTGCCGAAAATATTAGCAATGCACGTTTTACAGTTCGATATTCATAGGAATCAAAATAGATTTACAAGGAACCGCACGATTGAAAATATGTTTTGTTCATGAGTTTCTTGCCTAAAATGTTCTGAAATGTATCGTCATACTTTCAGTTTGGATGCTGATCACTGTATCACGAGACGGGCCAACCCACAATACCAGTTTGGGTCAATAAAAATTGCTATTTTATTGAAAATGTGAAAGAAAAATAACATTCACAACTTTGCCTTATGTTATATTTATTTATTTGTTATTCATTCATTTATTTTGCATGATTTGAGTTTTCAAATAAACAGGATAATTTTTACATACACAACATGCCAAAATATGGGTATTCCAGTCATACGAAAGATAATGTAAGTTTGGTGATGGACACGACGGTTAATTTTTATTGTTCGAATAAAGATTTCCCTACGTCCATAGTGATTCCCTATTGCAACCGTTTTCATTTTGTTCCCTCGCTTTCCTGATGCGTGAGCGTTTCATGTGGCCTTAGCTTAAGAATTTATTGGTCGTATACACACTACGAATGAACTACAAATGAGAAGAAAACTAGAGAAAAATTTATGCAATTTATGTTCAGGTTCTCCGTTACCGCTTTTTAGAGGTAAAAAGATTAATTGGATTAATTGTTAAAAGATGAATTGGAGACGTGGCATAATCATATAAATTTAAAACAATGGAAAAAATGAACCAGACTTCACACATACAACTTTTAGAAAGATAAAAATATGTTTGTATTCAGAAGTCCGTATGACGAAGGACAAAAAAATCTTACAATGCTAGTGCATTTATTTATAGAAAATGAACATAAATTTTGAAACATAATTTGTTTATTTTTTTTATGTTTCGTCCCACATACCTCTTCAACGTCTGTGTGTCTGTCTGTCAACGTCTTCAAAATGAACACGGAGAATGAACACGTCGATTCCAACAAGCTGAGCGTTACTGAGCGAAGCCGCAGCTGCGTCCATAATATTTTTGTCTACAACCAGCCCTTGACAAGCGCGGTCGCGAGTACGGCGTGTTCGTTGTATATGCCTGGTAAGAGCCGTAACGGCTGTTCTGTTGTTTTTGTTGTTTACCGTGTCGCCCGAAACCTGTTTTTGTACGTTCGAAACCCTAACCGTCCTATGCAGTGCTCGTGAAACGTGTTAAGAATTGATCGTTTCCTCTTGTGCCTATAACCACATGGTCCAAGCGAAATTGTGTCTGCGGAACCTTTGCAAACCGTACCGTTCAAAGTATTATCTTCCACGGATCAGGGTACCGAGGAGATGCGGTTAGGTTAGCTGGGTGGAAGTGACAAGTGACGGCAGTGAACGGAGAATGGATGCGTTCCCTCCAATTTGATTCGTACGATCACCCTAGAGATTTGGATGGAAGAATAAAAGTAAATTCTGCATAGTGCTAGTGACAGTGGTGTGCTCTATTGCTACTAGTCTGTTGTTGTTTAGGAAATAGTTATCATACAATAGTTGTAACGAGCATCTCAATGCATCATAACTAAAGAAAAGTGTTAATGTATGCAATATATTATCGTGCTGCAGTCCAATTGTGGCAACTTGTTCAAAATAACAAAAGTAACTTTGTTTAGCTACCAGCCTAAAAGATGCATGCTTGCTTCATAGAGCATGTTGACCCTATTTACTCCAGAAACATCAATGACCTCTACCCACCCGTAGTAGTAGTGCTTTTGGTATAATAAAAAATCTACAATTTAAATGATAATCAAACCATGTGTACGCATTTGCCCTGATGAAGGGAGTGGACGGAAGAAAGGTCAAATATGCTGGCATCAATATGTTCCCGTGATACAGATGTGCTTATGATGCGAGTGTGTCTTCTTTTTCATAACGTGTTTGTCGTTAAATTTCAGCTCACTAATCCAGAGCGATTCATTTCCGTGGAATGCAGAGAAAGTACGTTGTTTCAACCAGAGCCACAAGAACATTAGCTTCTACAGATAAGCTATTGTTCTCAGAGTGATACAAAAAACAGTAACAGTAGTGTGTTAAGGTATGTACAAAAAAGTAAACTTAAGTGTTGCAAAACAACTAAGCTATGTTTAATGTTGAACTTGAGAATGGGTTTTAAAAAATAATGCCATGTTTGGAGGCAGTATGAATTTAAATATTGAAATACGTCTACGGCAACACATTGCGCCACCACTGATGACATCATTTGTGATGACCTTTTCGTCGAAAATTAATTCCAGCACCAAACTCCTCATGAGCCAAAACATATGAAAAAAAAACGTTTGAGTTAATTTAAGTGACTTTAAAATATCTTTCTTTTACTGTATCCCTTTTTGGTGTAATATTACCTTTCAAATTCCTCCTATGTATAGTCGATCATTTGAACGTTTATTTCGCTGTACAGCTGCGTTATTACCAATTGTTCAAATAACTCCATCGTAAGGTCGTATGAGATGTTTTAGAATTTCAAACATCTGATTGTTTTTTGCTCGCAACTCATCGATTTTCGACGAATTTCGGTTTTAAAAACGTTTGTACCAGATGAATCTGAGAGAGTATTTCACCAGTTTCTCTATTAGAGTTTTGTCTGCCAGCATAATAACAAATGCAATTATTGTTTTAAAAGCTTCCTTTTTTATGAAAGACGGTGTTTTGAACATGCTATGGCCGGTCATTGTTCACTTGCACCGTGATAAAACCGTCAAATTACACGACTCAACAACGTTCCCATCTGAGGTTCAACTATCGTATGAACCAAGTACCGCATCATTTTTCAAAACCTACAAAAATACAGCTAATATACAGCTCAAAATATAAAACAGTAGTAGCTGTCTGGTATGGTAACGTCCAGTAATCTGGATTCTGTTCCCTTAAAGTAAAATGATACTCAAAAATATATCTTTTTAAAGGTTGGCAGACAGTGAAGGTCTACGGCCGGTTAAACGTAGTCCGTTTTCAGACCTGTTGTCTGTTCATTGTGTGATACACTTTAAGGTTTCGAAACAGGTCACCAATACCTTTTTGTGGAATGGAAGATGTAGAGAGTGGATATTCTCATTAGGAACAGGTATTCTGTTTTTGGTTACTCTTTCTTACTTTTCATCTTAGTTTTTTTAGGAAAAGTTTTGGAATGGATGAAGGTACTGATAACTTTAAATGGAAGCTTCTACCACATTTATTACACATTTGTATATAAATAATTGTATTGTAAAAACTTAACCACACTCAAACCGGCCTCATTTAAACCATCTAGATCGGGAGGTGTACTTTTAATTGTGTAATAAACTTTCTTACCGAAAACGCTGAGCAATCTCGTTTCGATCGGGTGCATGCTGCGTTGCAAACTGTGCACAAAGGACACAACCGGTTGCATTAAATTGCAGGTGGTCTGAGCTAAATGTTTGCACGCATATTATGCAACCTACCGCCAGGGATACGATCGACCTGTTTTCGTTGTTTTGTAATATATTTCTGGAGCACGCTGCAACCATCTGGTGATGTATGCACTCAATACTGCAAGTTATGTATCAGTTGACTTGTTGAACTAACATAAAACAAAACTTTAACTCTAACATAGGCTCGTTTAACCTTTTAGGTACTCGACACGAATAGTTTTTCACAAGCAAATAGATCCGGTTTAGTATATAATACGTGTCCTAAAAGTGTCAGTTGCTGTGGTAAAGGGAAATATGATACGAATTTCCCCCCTTGGAGAAGACTTACAGCGAAATGACTATAATGTTTAACACTCGCTGTTTTGGCTTACATTAATGCACTACAAGCAGAGTTGGTAGTCAATGATTAATGAAAAGTTACTTTTTCAATGCAAAAATAAGGTAGTTGTTTAATAAATTTGATGGGATAAATTTATTAAAAATCAACTCTAAAATTCCTCGTTGAACTTCACCTTGGGCGGCTTGTTGTCTTAAAATAGACAATGTGGATGCATTTTTATATCCAATACACTAACAACGTAATCGAAACGACACAGATGAAGTACCTTGTGGCCCTTCGTTAACTACGGTAATTATAAATGTTTCCCTATTTTACGTTGATTTACTGCAGACTGCTAGTCAAAATACTTACTTGCTCAATGTTTTAGCCTCCGAGCAATTCGCTTGGTGCAACTTTTAAGCGAGCCTGTATTAAAACATTAGCATAGCAGTGACTAAAGCTACTAGTTCCGTACAGTGCAGTGATGTCATATCGTTCGGGTAACGAACCTATGCACCAGTATTAGCCAATTGTAGACAAACTAATCATAGTAGGTTCGGACGGCGCATTTTTGCGGTAGCCTTGTTGAGCTTTGTTGTACATTACTGATTTCGACAGCACTCAACCGCATCGTGAAACATGTGCTTAAATGTCATGAGAAAACTAGCATAAAAGTATAACATTACGATATTTAAAATATTTTAATAATTCTGCCAACCACCGATTATTAGGTGCTAAAGGTTCATCCTAAACACTTAGAGCACAAAACTTGAGATTATAAAGTTCCATAATTTTTTTCAATATCATCATCCTATGTAGACCTCTCGCATCCTCTCATATAGAAAGTTACTGGAGTTTATTTACTCAAATGCATTGTATCTACCATACGTAAACAGAATGACACACAAATTAAGAAATGTACTCCCCTCTTGACGCTCATTAACGCCACGTGTTTTACCGGCCTATTGACTAAACTAGGCTACCGTAGGCAAATATATCAGAAAAACGCTCTGTTACTAGTGATTATCTGCAAAGAAAATAAAACAAAGATTATTTTTACAATATTTTTTGACAACATGTCAAAGAAATGTTTCAAACTAAATACGAACTAAGATAAATAATTGAAAGTACTTTAAACAATTAGCAAGATTAACTGGGTTAAGTGATCAAATATTTCATTAATTTACTCAAGTCTAAGATCAGTGAATCGAACGATTTTTCTTTCTTCACCTCTCATGTGAAACAATGAATGATTTCCTCAATTTTCATTTCCAATTCTGAACGTGTTTCCTCTCCGTCAGTAAACCCATTCTTAAGTTTTTCGCTTGACCTCTCGCCGAAAACGTTTCCTGTACCAGTGGTTCTCGCTAGCTCTCAGACGATGGTGTTTATTTTTCCCTCTCCTAAAATGTGGCACCTTATTCGAGATTTCTGAAGCGGCAACTTGTGTGTGACATGGGCGATTTCAAGCCGGCCTTTGGGTATGTAATGGTTCCCAGCAACGCCACCAAGGTAAAAAGCGACGCACACCATCACAACCACTCACAAAGAGGCAAAGAGGGACATGGAAGAAAAAACTACACATTAAATGCAACCGACCGACCGGCCGCCTGCTTGTACCCCATGGAGCATAATTATGCTGACCGCATCGCAAGACGCCTGTAGAACGTGGAAGGAAATGACCACCGTTGCTTGACGAAGTGAGGGCTCTCGGTGCTGCGCGTGTGAGTAAAAAGCAAAGGGGCCAAAATACGGTCGTTCGTATGCGTGCATGGTCGCGAGTGAAAGGAATGAAAGCTGTGCACCACAAGAAGAGGAAAAAACAATACACACCATGTGTGGTGTTGTTTGTGTGAAGATTTTGATTTTTATTTTTCCTCAAAGACAATCAACCCTGCACACAAAGGGAACCCTAGCGCCAGCAGAGTGGTGACCCTCGATTTAGGTAATTCCCATCGCAAGTACGCACATACTAAGTACGCATCGAATCTCCCGCACCTGGGATTGCTTCTATTTTTATGCGGCCCGTTCGTGTCATGGCGAGACTTGTACGATCATACAAAACACACACACACACCGAGCAACATCGAGCTGCCCGGTAGCTACCCTTGCTCATGTAGGTTCTTTCGTTACATCCCTCGTTACAATCGATCTTATGCTGACAACAATAGCCGACGTCAACAAGGGGTTCTTCAAAAGACAACAGCGCGAATAGCTCAAGTTAGCTAGTGAATTTATAACATTTTCTGCTCCGCTGAAAAGCATGATGATCACGATACGCTGGGCAGGAAGTGGACGGAGAACGTTGTCGAGATGTACGAATAAGACACTGGTACGAGAACTAGCTTAAAAGCCGAAGCCTTAGTACGAAAAGTCCGATCGCTGTTTATGATTGTAGAGAATTACACTGGTCACCAGACCCGCGACCCGGGAATCAGTGGACCACGCGAATCAGCTGCAAGCACTACAGTGAACGCATTTGCATAATGTGTGGAAAATGTAATGTACGACGGATCATTACTAAATTGTGATTGCTGGAATAATGCTGCGCTGAGCAGTTTTTGCCGTTTTGATGGTAGTATGCTTCTATCTTGATGAGCTGTATAATTTTCTTAACATTTTATAACGCAGAACGATGGGGTTACTGCACATGCATATTCATGATTTTCGCTGGTCATTTCATTACCCAAGCGCTTTGTTTGATTTGTTAACGAAACAAAAACTAAAGAGGATTTTCAACTCGATATATTTTTTTTATTTTCTTTAACGCACTAGATTTGTTTTCTTAAGCAAATGCACCAGGTTTGTATTAAACGATTGACAATACTGAAGCGAACCATGATAATCAATCGCCTATCACTTTTGCCATGATGTTTCTCTTCTACTTTACATCTGATTGTAACGAAATTTTCTACACAAAGATCTGCTCCGAGACGCGCGCACGTTTGTAACACGAGAATTAAAAATAGCACACCGTCGTCTTAGACCAACAACAACACCATAGGGAAATAGCGAACCCAATGAAAATGGAAACCGTCGTACTCTCCTGTCGGTGATTTCTTCCTTTCAGCCAACGCCGTATCCGGTGGTAAACATAGTTGTGGTAAGCCTTGGCCTATGCTGTTGCGGTTAGTCCCAAAACGTGCCAAAGTTGAACGACCCAATCCCCTCGACGTGCTACAGGCACTGCAACAAGAGATTCAAATGCCCGAAATGCTTCCCCATTCAGTGGCTAAAATCGACTGCGATGACAAGACTCTACCGTTTTTTTTGGGCTCAATTAAAGACAACTAAATGATAAAATTCAGCCAATAAGTAATGCCGCAACTATACAAGGCCGTTAGATTAACGAAAATCGAACGACCCATATTTAACGCATAGCACAGTTTCATCCGGCTGGCGGAAGTTTTACTTCCGGTGTTGTGCATCCTTTCCGCGATGAAAACTTCCTGCTATTTACCTTGCTAAGTAATCCATCAGCCGAATGAATGGAATACATGCCCATATCCTGCTTTTACGAAAGTTGTTATTTTTGATAGCAAACTATAATTAAATATTTCAATCAAATTATTGTTATTTTATCTGTAAATACCATTGGACACGATTTTGTCCAAGGAGTTCTAAAATCCAAAAGCACAATTGAGGTAAATTTCGCTTCTAAAAATGTTCTTCTTATTCTTCTGAAAATGTTAAGCATCGAATTATTAAATCACAAGCAATTATTATGTCAATATCCTGCTACATTTAATTGTGATTAATATTTGTCTTATAAAAGAGCTGTTTTAACCAAGCTCAGCAATGGCAAACACTCTCAAACATGATATAACAATACTGATACAATATATTGAGCACGATAACGGTTTCAGTTACCTTATGTACGGTATGATGTTTTTTTTTTATTCAGTAGAAACTGACCGAATAGGCCGATTGATTAAAAAATTGTTAATTAAATTTACTGTATAACAGTGGTGTTGGTAAGCTTTACCGCTTCTAGCGATCATCTGTGTGACAGCTTTTTCGGTCGTCCATATGATCATTCAATGTCATAGTTCCAAAGTTACAGACCATCGTTACAAATGGTCATTTCTGAACGCATGACACAGAATTCCTGTCCCCGATCGCCATTGGACAGATGACAGATCGTTGTCATCTGTACCGTCATCAAAGTTTGGGCTCGTTGGACGGGTTCCTAATCAATAGTGCTTTTCCTTTTTGATCTATCTTCCTTAGTAGGCGGTTTAAATTTTGCGGTCATCCGATGTCAATCAAGCGTTTCCTGTGATGGAAGTTCAGCCATGTGTACGTTTCAAAGCTTCAATGTTGTGCTTTAAACGTTAACTCAGTTATGCAATCCAAACAACAATACGCACTGTTAATGGAATGCTGGGTCGATCGACAAACCAGTCCCCACTTTGCCAGTTTTGCCAAAACGGCGCCAAACTGTGATGATGTTACGCACAATAGTTTCACTTGTGCATTAGGTCGATTGTCTGTCGTTGCGAGCATTATTGCGTAACCAGTGTGCAGAAGCTCGCCAACCTTGACGCTCCAACAGCAGCAGCATTGAGATGTATATACGTGCGGAGATAGTGCGATAAGAATCGCAAGGTATCATGTGCATGCACGCAGTTTGCGTGCACCGTGTGGGAATACTCTGGACAATCTAGTGGAACCTAGTTGCACATCGTCAACACAAATGAAGGTTTCCACAGAATCATCAGCGAAGTCTCAAAACTGAGGACGAGTTTCAATATGCTTGTCCGGTTTTGTTGGTTTTCGCTCATGAACAACATCCCCACATCAATACTGGCGGCTAGAACTGGTCCTAAACACGTTTCATTGATGGTAGTAGAAGTGACATTTCAATCGACCTTGGAGACGGAGAGTTTATGTTTAGGCTTGGCTGGTACGGTACATTCCATTCTTCCACGCTTCCATAGCTGGCCAGTCCATAAATAAGGGTGTAGTTGTTTTTGTGAAGTGATGTACTAACGGTCTCACTGTAAAAAAAAACCCGTAATGTGTATTCGAACTGATGCGAGCAAATGTAGTATGGAGCGAAACAATTGTGTCTTGGCGGGGTCTTTTTAAACCTGTAGCCATTTACAACGCCTATTTAAAAAAAGGCAACAAAAGCGTACCTTGTTAGAAAGTACCTTCTTTCTTAACCCTAATCCATTGAATCTGAATCAAACAATTTGCGATGCTTTTATACTGTCAAAAGCAAAACAAACGATACAAAAGATTACAGATTGCATCAATAAAACGTGTATGCTTATTCAAATAAGATAACGTGCATGCACACAGCAACTGCACGGGCTACGTTAAATGCATTGTGGATGCATTGTGCGACGTGTTGCGATCGCTTCAATCATTAGACTGCTACCATTCCATTTCGTCAACTTTCACCGATGTAGCTGGCCGTTATGGGTGTTTGCAGTTGCCAACGGGGTGTCCATCCATTCGCAAAAGGGCATTTCTTATTAGGTCGTTTATCCATCGGGAATGAAAGTTTCGTTGATGTCGCCGTCTGTCTGGCCTTGATTGACGGTCGAGTTTCTTAAGTACGTTACAAGAGTACCGTTGGTTGTAAACGTCCATTTGTGGCTTCATTTCCATATCCTGACTTTTACCGCGATCTAAGCAAGAAAGAACGCATACAACATTTGCAAATCATACGCCAAATGTTGTATGTTTGTCACTAAAAATACAAAAGCATGTAGTGTAGCGTTTTGCCACTATTGTTTTGCACATTCATGTGTATTATTGAAATGTACTTCAACACGGTATGATTCCGTAAGATTATTACTACACTAATGCTGAATTAACGAAAGACGATGAATGCTATTGGCAAATCCACGGTCTACGCTCACCGGCGATGCAATCGAGCTTTAGTTTTAGATACATTCCACCGTTCCGTCTGAAGTACGTTCCGTAGCAGGTTTAGTTCCCTTTCCATTCGGCCGCTCTCTGCCACCACTTTTGATTTTCTATCATCTAACACCTTTATGGTTGTGTCTGGAACTGCAAGTTCAACGCAAACGCGAAAGAGAAAGTAAACCCTGGAGAGTGTGCAGTGTACTTTCCTACCAGGCAACATTGAAGCTGATCCCAGGCCTGTCACACGAAACGTTTCCTGTTTTATCGCACTACTTACATCTAGGAAGACTGTGAAACTGGCTACTACCAAGAGACACATTGAATTGTGGTTTTGTTGCTGTCCCATTCATCAGTATCCATGGCGGAAAGATATGGAAGTGATTTATAAGTTTCGGAGGCGGAAGAATATGTTTTTTGTGTTTGCATGCTTCGCTGAACTTATAAATACAGATTATTTAGCCTCGCAAGCTGGACATTTCAACTGCGTAGATAAAACACTTTTCCGGTGTGTTAGTTTTTTTACGTCGAAGAATATTAAAAGTATTAAGTGCTAATTAGCTTTTTAGTGTAAGGAAGTTGAATTATTCATATATTATAGATAATAGTTACTTTTATACACAGAATGTTTTGTATTTGAGAACGCAAAATACAATGTCTCAAGCAATCTTTACATTCTAGAGTCTAGACCATCAGCAATGCTATTGTATTTCATAGCGCCGTTTTGCCGCGTCGGGCATACCCTCGGTTGGGCATACAGTTTCGTAACAAGCATGAACATTTGCACAACTTTTGACGGTCGGCCAATCGACAGGCAGGCCTTTCACATAATATCGATGGGATAGTTTCAAGAACGTATGCAATAATGCATGCAGATTGGTTAATAGTTCCATTCTACTAGCAGACGTAGGTGTGCGTTGGATGTGCAATTAAGATGCTATTGTTTCTCTGCATGAAGTTTTCGCGCCTGCATCGCCGTATACAAGTTGCTTCTTTTCAAGCGTTCCAGCGCTGTAGCAAGTGTGCAAAGTTCAGCAGCCCAGGGGCGCTCACAGTGACCTATCCTTCACGCATGAGAGAATGTTGCTGGTGTGTGTATTTGTTGTTTTTTATATCGTGAGCTGATCTATGATTCATGAAAGGGAAAACTTAAAATGAAGAAAGATCCCCATCGACCACCTATCTACGATTTATCTACCAACTCATTTTTGTTGTTCAGTTGATGCATATTTCCTAAAGATATTTTCGAGTGCTGCATAGATTGTGCTTTTATGAATACTTAAGATTTCTCATAAAAAAACACCGAGAAAACATTCTACGCAACAGACACAAGGTAATCGCCTCTTATGTTAGCAACTTTCAACACAAAAATATGGCGTAATTTTTCCGTGTAATGTTGACAACAGATTTATTGCACACATAAACAAAAGTGCCGCTAGCGCATATTAAAACTTCCGACCATGCCTTGCATCGCTTTGATTGACTAAGACCAACTCTACGGTCAAAAGGTCGAACGTAAATAAAATGCTTTTATGAAAAGTTTGTTCACTTTCTTTTACTATGAACCGGCTTGAAAAAAATCCAACAAAACGGGTGGCCAACGTACACTTTACGGGTGGTGGAGTAAAAGTAATCTCACAACCTGAATCGTACACTCATTATGTTTCGACAATAAAAGGAAGGGAAAATTATCTTCTTTTTTTTTGGCAAAATTTACCCCATCCTCTCTGCTGCATCCATGCGTAAAGCAAAACAAAATGTCTTTGGAGGTGGTGAAAATTTCGAGCGCAATTAGACAACGATTCAAAGTTCACGGCTGACAAGGGGCTTTATGGAAGAAAGGACGGAAGTGGGGGGCTGTTATTCCCACAAATTGTTAACCCCATCCGAGATCGATCATTTCATATCTGTTGATTGGAGAAATTCTGATCCATCAGTGATAAATGATCAAAGATAGCGGAAATGAATGAAAATTTTGACACAATTCTGAGACACTTTCGACATGACAATAAGTTCCAAAAAAGCTGTGTGAACATTTCATTTTGAAACTTCATAATGTTATCAGATAAGTTGTACCAGTGATCTTCTAACGGTTTGCTGTTATAACATTGGTTCAAGTTCATGTCTCACGGTTAGTCTCTATGGACAGCAACCAAGTACTATCGAACGTACCTGCCTCCGATGCCAAAACAGCTTCGTTGAAAATCCCTAACGGGTTCGTGGTCACGCGTAACAGTTGGATTCAATCGTGGCACACCTTATGCGTTACACGGCGTGATCGTGCTCAGGGTTAGCACTGAATGATCGTGATCGAACAACACGGGATCGTTTTGACGGGAAGTTCTTTTTTTTATTAGCTTCCACTGTTCACTGTGTCATGTCCACTGTGCTGACTGACCGGATTACTCGCTGTCAAGTGGAGTGTAACGACAACAATTGAAACGTACCTGCCAACCCACCCACATCAACTGTGACGATTTTAAACGCCTATTCAGTAACCACTTCGTTCTGCAGGAATGCTTTTTTATCGAATTATTTTTCCGTTCATTCCTTGACTGGACAGACAGTTATATGATGTGCCTTTTTTACATGCATCGTAGCTAAATTCGCAAATCCGTTGGTGTTCCTATGATGATCAACCGCTCATTCGAAATAATTTAACGTTTTGGAAATAATTTCAATTTACGCTCTATTTTATAGTAGCATACAGATTCACTTTACGTCAATTGTAAGATATCAATATTCATACTTATGTTTTATAAAAAGTCTCTATAAAAATTCGCACAATGAGCCAAGACAAAAGTTCTACTTCCTTAACCACTTTCTAGGAATGAACGAAGCATATTTTAATCGAAGAAAATCACAGATTCGCTTACTAACCATTCCAACGGGAACGCTCACCGAATGGTAATATCTGCCTATATCAGTTCCAGTGGATCGTTTACTATGGCTTCATGCATATTTATTACGGTTTGTCAATTAAATGTCTACCGACGCCCGGGAGCCCATGGATTTTGATCAATGATATTTCATCGACGTCTGGCATGATTAAGCGTTTCATTTCTTTGCAACAGTTAGCCTATGTAGCACCCGCACCAGTTTGTCACAGCATAGGCTCATCACGGTAGCAGGGGCTTGATGTATTGTACACGTGGTTACAGCATTGTTCAACAGTCTGAGCGGCGCTTTTAGAGGCCAACTTTCTTCCATCCAGCTCCATACACCTTGCTTATTTACGCCCAAGGAGACATCACGGAAAGCTCTCACCTCTTTGATTTTTTTTTTGTTATTGTAGCATAGACTCATTCATTTTCCGTTTTCCAAGTTCCAACGCATACGAAGGTATTGATTTAAACAATTAGCATACCACCACCTGTACGGGGGCTGCTTGCTTGTACTTCACTGCGCACGACTTTCACATTTCACCCCAAAGGAGTAGTAGGAAAAAAGATCACCAGCAGTTCGCCAGCACCAAGCGAGTGTCCGAGCCAATGGAGAGATCCTGGAGCCAATTGTAGTACTGTGAAGATGGGTCCACATGCGCACCACTCGTACCGAAATCGCTCAAAGGTCTTAAATTACGGCTCACGTTACCATTGTCGGTGCCTTTTGTTATGTCCAGCGTACTTTCTAAACTGTGCGAGACGCCTCAAACGCCTATCACTTCCTCCGGGCAACTCGGCATGTGGGCTGTTGTAATGCAGTTTCCCACTTGTCGTTCGGATTTCTCGTTCGCATCCGATATCTAGTGTCCTATCACTCCCTAAGTGTGCTTATCAACGCTGCGAGAAATTGGCCCTCCAGGCAGCATCATTACATGCCACTAGCGAGTACAGCGATCGACACCGGCAACCGATGAAAAGCATCACTTGCTGGGTAATCAATCTTTTGAAAGATCAATTTTAGGTGATCAAGTATCGGAGTGTATCAAAGAAGAAAGCACAGTGAAGGGATGCTACAATTGTGCATCATTTGCGATTGCCGTCAATTGGCTATTGATGCTGCTGGAGTTGTATTTAGTGTTAGTTTCCTTCACTGTTGCGTACCGCACATTGTTTACAAACATGAAGACGGGTTAGTCCAATTTACTGCATATTACTGACATATCCCAAAGCACATTTGTACGGTTTGTTTGATCGGTACTGTCATGTAGGTCACTTCAGTAAACATATTCTGCAATCGATGGCGCATGAATGCAATCGGTATCATTTGATAACTGGTCCGAGTAGCACTGGCTAGTAATTATAGCAAACAACACGCAAATGCATTGCTGTCAGGAAGAGCTTCGGCAGGAAGAGCTCATACCTTGCGAAGTAATGCTAGTAGGAGAGCTGTCGATTTCATTACTTCACCGTACGTACAAGGTGGTGATATGATCGCATGTGCATTATCACTCCTGCATGATATGCGGAAAGCGGTAGGGGAAGGAATTTAAACTATGTCACACCATGACCAATGTAGGCGCAAAACATTGAAAATGTGTTTTACTATGTTCCCGTACACATGCATGAAACTGTATTCTGAGTAAATATTTTATTGCGACCCAGAAAAGGATGCATTGCTCTTTGTCGTAGCATGTTAAGCTGAAGCATGGGGTTGGATGAGAACGAACTTTATATCCGCGCCAATTAGGTCATTGTCTGGAAAAGTGAAATTGAATTTATAATGCATGGTGTTGCGTTCACATTTTCGTTTTCAATGTTCACGATGCGCCCTACGTTGCATACTGCAATCAACGTATGCATCCGTCAGCAGCAAAATGCATGATATTTTTAGTTAAAGCTACCAAACTATGTACAAACAAATCCTACATCACAAATGCAATAACCGAACCAACTGTTATGGAATAAAATTGCGTCAAATATAGAAACTTAGACTATCTTCCAACAGCAACGATGTTTGCTTTTTTCATCTACGCAGTATTATATCATTGCTTTAGCTATGGGGCAACTTTCTCCGATTTGTGTGCATAGGAGGCCGTTCACATTACAGTTGAGCCATGGAATTGACATTGGGGCACATGGATCGCTCCCGTCATGGTATGTGGTTAATCAGTCGATGATCGATCGGCCCACGGAACCTCTTTGCATCCGTTCAAACCGGCATACCCGCGGAAGCAGATAAACTAAAATGTCGGAAGTGGCTATGCATGATACTATGCAGCTAATAAGAAAATTACGCCACGAACAAATCAACACGATCAAAAATTGTCACATGCCATCTGCTGAGTACAGTTTTCGTTCTCTAAACATTTTTTTATTACATCTTTTATTCAAAATGTGTACATTCAACATACACTACTTCCTGCTTTGGTGTGATTCATGCTTTTGTTGGTAATTTCTGCATAAATAGAAGTTACTATATTCCATTCAGGTTAAGAACAAAAACTGCTCCAGCTGCGCACAGGCAGTGCTTGCGCAAAGGGAATGGATCCGTTAGCATGGCCGTTGAAAGATGGTAATGGATTAAGCAATGCCACTTTTTCACTTAAATCGACCAAACACTTCGTGAAGTATCGTGCAGCGTGTTGCGTGCATGCAGTGTACGATCCAGTATGGTAAGCTGATCAAAGATCCGTCCAAGCTAAACTCACCAGAATGGCTGGAAATGACTTTACCAGTGGGGTGTAAAGGCGTATAAAGGGTATGGGGAAGGGAGAACGAAGGGTATAAGCCTCTCCTATAACAAATGTAACGAATCGATTTGTCTAACGCATGTCTACACATCAACTTTCTCTGTTTTTGTTCATCAAAGAAAGTAAATGTAAAAAATGGAGGAAAGGGTCAATAGAATCTGAGCTCGAGATTGAATCACGTTAAATTTAAAAAAATATATTTTTAATGGATTTTATGTACTTTTTACTTATATCCGTTTGCATTCTATGTTCATGCCATACAGAAGATTTCATATCGTTTCATTATATAAATCAATATAACAGCTTACGCAGTTAAAAACGACCAGCTCTAATAGTAATTTTGTGACTAACAAAACCCATTATGGTAGAAGTTGCGTTACTGTCTCTAACCTCTTCATCATACGCGTGAACAGTTGAATCGCACGGTGCTGCTAGCTTTGACCTGTCATATCAGCTCTTCCGCTTGATTTGATTAAATTCTCCGAGACCAGCAGAGATGGTCTAAATTATGGAGATTCTTCTGGTGCATTTGTCCAGGGCTCGAGTCCAAGACGGACTCTAAACAAAATAAAGCATGCTCAAAACAAGGCAATCATTTAACATTTATCCAGCACCAATTAAGGCAAGTCCGCACATACTTGAAACAATGGTGAATGATCATATAAAGACTGATGTGATGCGTATGAAGTTTGTAATCAAGGAATAGGTAAATCCAAGTCAAGATGTTATCTGTGAATGGAACAGCAATTGAATCCAGTGCCTTAGTTAACCTGTGACTTCTTTAATTTAGACCATGCAAACACGATAACGGTTATCTTTATTCCGACCACGAAGCGATTCAACATGATGAAAAGTGTTCACGATGTCACTTTCCAAAAGTTGTTAATCAATCTTAAAGGATTCAATATTATTTATTACAATGATGGTTAGCAACGTTTCCGCGTTCAACGACTGCGGCACATTGAGAGATCCTAATCGATATACCACTTTTTATCTCCATTGCAGGTCATCTGCTGGTGTCGAGACATTAACCCCGACAATTTACTACATCTGCAGAGTGTGACTGTGTGCAGTATCGCAAACTCACCGTGATCTTTGGCCGGCAATCATCAACATTCCCTTAACAGATCTCTTTCAACATGGGGTGCGACTGTGAATCATGCATAGCAAAAACGCTACTATCCGTATTCAATTTTCTATTCTTTGTAAGTACATTTAGCGCGATCGTTTAAATATGCACTGGAAACGACCACTAGCAACGATGAACGCATCAATTCGAGCTGATCAAGCTTACCAATATACTAATGATTTTTATCGAACGATATTTTAGGTCCTAGGAACAATTGTGCTCGGTGTGGGCGTATGGCTAGCCACAGATAAAACATCGTTCATAGCGTTACTGAAAATGGTCGAAAACGATCAGCTCGAGGTAAGTAAATCGTAGCACCTTTCACTACTCGTACTGCCAATTGCAATACCTGAACGGAATACAAAATTTGTCTGGCACGACACGCCTGGCGTTCTATGGCGCTGCATCATCGGTCACACACAGTTGTATTAATTCGTCAATTTAAATTCAGCATTTGCTCGATGCACGCACCGTTTCGAAACCATACTGGCGTATATTTACTTCTTTTTTTTTTTAATTCTATGCAAGCCCTTGCGGACACCATATAAGACTTCAAAGAAGACTATATTTTTTCGTTCAGTGATTAATTGCACTTCGATGCTAAAACGCATTGCATCACCGAGTGTAGCTGAGAGGTGCAATATAACTTCTAACGTTCGTTGAATCGAATTTGCATCCGGTGTGCGTTGGCGTTTTGAGTTAAAGTCATAGAAACGTAGGCAAAACTAAGTAGGAATTGGCTGATAGTGGGAGCGGTAGTGACACTAACTTACAATCATAAATTATTCTTGTTTATTAGTCGGTTCTAACAATATCGACTGCATTAAATTTTACAATTGAAATGCTAAAGTAATTTAAAGTAAGTAAGCTTACAATCGTATTTTTTTACATTTTCACTATATGCAAAGCTACTTACTAAAGTTGTTACTACGGCAATACAGCAGTTAATACGACGCAAGCGAGGTCATTGACATCGCCACATGGCACATTCGAATAGCAGGTGGACTTGCACTATTTGCCGTCAAGACATTCGGACACATAATTGCATGGTTAATTATAAATTCATTCGTAGCAATTGCATGTAGAAACTTTATGATGGCCAGGTTTTCTTTACGTCTAGACATGGCAACTTATCATCAATTTTAAATCATACTCCGACGGCGCCTATCACCTGATTGAGAGACGAAGAGTTCATTACAGCACCTCAATGCAACGCAGTAAAAAAGCGCAAGATTTTTTATATTCTATAAGCAAGATAAATATTCCCTGTTGGTAATGAGAATTTCATTTTTGCTTGGATGATAAAATTTACTAAAATACATTCAATATATCACAGTACAAAGTTTATTATATTCCGTCGACAATCGTTGATCATAACACTGGCACATCATATATACTCTGCTCATAGAAGAAAAAAATGATGCCCTTCTACATTCACGCATGCAAACGCATCAACCCATCATCTGCAGAGGGGTTTAATTTGTACAAACATCAGTCACACTCGGAGCCATTGCAACACGGCTTACATGTGTACGATTAAGTGACACATTGTTTGTTAATTAAATAAACGAGACATACGTCTTGCATATGCCCACACTGTTGCCTCGGGATCACTTTGAAGATCGCACGTGGGATGAGAAATCTGTGACTAACGTGCTTACAGAGGTGTTTATGGTTAGTAATACAAGTTATCTTATCACTTTCTTCCTTTTCGTTTACAGCATTTTACGCAACCGGCAGTTATAGAGCAGCTAGCTTATCTGCTGATTGTAATCGGATCGGTAATGTTCTTCCTCAGCTTCCTCGGATATTGTGGAGCGATACGCGAAAGCCAGTGCCTTCTAACAACGGTATGTAAACAGAGAAATGCGGATTGAAGATAAGGAGGTTTTAAACGACTACCAAAATGGTCACCCCGTCCAATAGGTTCATCCCTTTAAACGGTTTATGGTCCATGCTATAGGTTCATCCTTCTCCTGTAATATAGTGTGTACTTATCGTGTTCCAAAAGACACATATCATGTTTTACAACCAGCTATTTCACGCACTGTTCTGCGTTTAACCTTTGGACGGGACACGTTATTAGTTGGGCAAATGATCCGTTTATGTCGCGTTTTGTTACACTGGGTACACTATTTTACATTTCAAATATCGCTTTTGTCATGCTCAAGCAAAAATAAATCAACTTTTAATGATAATTTTCCGGTAAGAAACCATTTAAAAAACCCATTATGCGAAATAGGGCCATTAAACAAATTTTCTTCTAGTTAAACGTTTACGTTTTTAACGCTACTAATACATAGCAAGTGATTCTTCGTAACCGTGTTAATGAGTAATGTTAATGAACGGCTCAGTTTAATATACTGCAGCATGGCCCATCATTTTTAGCATCATGCTCGACAATTGGGCATTGAATAGTTAGTTGATCTGATCGTTATGTTTTTTGGGCTCTACGACCCACTTATGTTAGGTAATAGGCGCTCTCGTGCAATGAGTGTCTGTTGGCATTCGTTTCATAGTCCGGTAGCGTCCAATGTGTTACGGTTTTGTAATGTTGAAAACGAAAGTAGTGGATGGCAGTAGTTAAAGTTTCTTTGCCGACGATTCGCTTTTTTTATATTTGTTGTATATGCATCGTTGCGCACACATGGCTTTACGTCATGTGCAAATGATGGCCTCATAGATAGAAGATACGGCTGGTATAGCAGCATCCACTAACGATGATGAGTCAATTTTACATTTTTTCTTAAGGAGTGCGTGAAGTATAAAATGTGTGTATGTGTGTTTTTTTCTATACGTTTCACCAGTTTTGTTTTCCCTTGCACACCACACACACATAATTTAATTTGAATGTTATAATATATTCAATAATTTAAACGTAATCAGTTATGCAAAGGGTAAAATGTTCATTGCATAATTTAATATACTTTCACCTAATAGTAACAGGAGCAGAGTAATAATAATAGTTTGCTTCCTTCCTTCTTTCAATTTTTCGGAACAACCGTAGACCGCCAAAGCTTGCGTTAAGCCACTAATGTGCTTTTTGTGACGGATTGGTCTACCCCATAGCTGGAGAGCACATGAGATTTGAACCCATGACGGGCATGTTGTTAAATCACACACTTTACGGCTGTGCCACGGGATCAACATGCGCAGATAAATAATAGTCATAGTGTTTTCTAAACAAATTATTTTTTACCATCCATCCCACAGTACGGCCTATTTTTGCTGGTAATTCTAGTAGCAGAGGTGACGGCCTTTGGACTAGCAGCAGCGTACAAGGATCGTGCGCGAACAGAAACCAAAAACTACCTCCAGACCACGATCTCGAATTACTACACCAGCAACGATCGTAACCAAACCGATGCAGTGACGTTAATGTGGAACTATATGATGTCGGAACTGCATTGCTGCGGCGTTGACGACTACCGAGACTTTGCTTTGTCTGAGAAGTGGAACGAAAGCAAACGGGATAAGATTATACCGACGGCTTGCTGCGTACAAACGTCCCTATTCCAGCCGCAAGACAAAAACTGTCCCTTCTCGCCAACCGATTCGAACAGCTACTTTAAAAAGGTGTGTGTTTGTTTTATTTTACCGTTTTACGACAATGGCTAAAGTATTGTCCTTCACCTCTTTCAGGGATGCTATAATGCGCTAATAGACTGGATCATGTACAACCGCAACCTGGTCATCATTGTTGCCATAGGAGTCGGATTAACGCAGCTGTTGGCGATTTTCCTGTCCTTCTGTTTGTGTAAATCGATTGAAAAGTATCGAGGAATGCGATTGTAGGTTTGTGTCGTGAAGCGAAGCACGATGCTACAGTACAACATCATCATCACCATCACCATCATCGTCACATTCTTGCATCACGGACCAGGCAGTGCCTCACTGAATTATTTTCATAAACAACGGAAAAGTGCACTTTTGACGTGAAAGTTAACAAAAGAACGATTTTTTCTGCGATTACTCCTTTGTTTACATACAGAAGGAATCTAGAAGGAATCTCTTGGAAACCTTTAACATTAACGCGAGTCTCAGAACAGTCTTGAACCCATGTTCAAGGTGGGTTGTCAATTAATTTGCAACCATTACAGTAATTACAGCCCGTGTGGATCGGTACGAACAGAAAATTAATAAACGGTTTATCGATTTGTTTCGCCCAAGCCATTATTAGATGCAGATGCACATCTTTACGGCGAATTTCGACTAGAGCTATAATTTAATTCATATTTACTTTTTCTCTATTTCCATTCTTCCTCGTATCTAAAGCAATAATTTGTTTCTCAAATTCCTTCCTTTGTTAAGTTACGTGTTTTTAAGAAATGAAAAGTAAAATATAACGATGTATCATAAGAAAATCATGGTAGTTTTGTGTATTTATTTATTTTTGTATTTTGTTTTTTCTTTTCATAATACGATACAGAAAAACGTAATCATTGTAATCAACAGTTTAATTTTCATAGTCCAAATACTGCTTTTCATATTCCATATTTGTTTCTATTATTATAAAAACCCGTCTCTTATTGCAAAAACCGCATCTCCAAATATTCAAAAATGCTTTAATTCTTCAGACAAAACTTTGAACGAACTGTTACAACTAGGCTGATGTTATCACCAAAAATTAATGATTTAAATGCGTTGATCTCTTTCACCCTTTCCCTAATCTTTTCTCTATTTAATATTTGGAAATTAAAGATATCATACAATGATTACTAAACTAATGCTTGAACAAGTTATATTAAACAAGTACAGTAGAACGTCGATTTTCCGGGGACTGATTAACCGGCGGGCGGCTTAACCGTGCGCATGAATTTGACAGTTGGTCTGTCGTAGCGAACATTTTCTACAATGAACCGATTAGCAAATACATTTGTTTTGCAGCAATCTAGTGTCTAGTGATACTTTTTGACTGGATGTTTGATAAAAGACAATAGTTAAATCTATTATTATTGATTCAAAAAATATTCTACTAGTGATTAATCGATTAATTTTATGTGAATTTAGAATAAAACCAGTGAATTTTAAAAATTTTATAGGAATTTGACATTTCTTGGACCATTATCCGTGGAAAACGATTAACCGGCATCCGCCTGGTCCGAGCTGCCCGGATAATCGACGTTCTACTGTAATATTATTGACAATAATAGACTAACATTTGTTCAAGTCTGGACCCCTAAACCCCTTCTTCTAAACGATGGCTTTGTACTGGCTTATGTTTACTCATAGCAGGATAGGCAGCAAGTTATGAGCCGGTGTGCCTTTCCTTTTATTCGGCTCATTACAAACTGTGCCACTACGGTTACCATAAACTATTTGTAAATAGTTGCAAATAAGTTAATAACCGCAATGAGGGTGACCTGGTGGTCTATTTGATGGGCGTGACAGTTGAAACAAGGCCAGACGATATCGATTTCCATCCGACATGTTCCTTCCATGACAAGAACGGATCTTCCGGCTTCATAGTACTTAAGGAAATTTGTATAATAAAACGGTATTTTTTGTCCGCCCTAAACAAATTATTCAGTTTGCAAAGAGCTGACTCTCCATGATTTATGGCTTAACTGATAACAATACTGTGTTTGAACGGTCATATTTTTTAAGCTATAAATTGGACACATATACCATAGCTACACTACATATAAATTAGCAAGCTTAGTTACAAATTTAGTGAGGAACCTTGTATCTTTTTGAATTTGCATTCTACAGTTTTATAATCGAAATCTTCACAATTAAAGGAAAGAAACTTATCGGCAGACAATTCATGATCACAAACAAAAAATAACCATTAATCCGATGAACCATATTTGCACAATCAAAATATTGATAACCAAACAATATAATTTATTGCTCGATATCATGTACTATCAGGATGATCTAACGACAACTGTTCAAGTGTGTCAGATAATAGACCAGTCGTTTCCAATATATTGTCAAATGTTGAGCGGCTCACTCTTCTTAATCTAATCTTTTTTATCACCACACTCTATCTGAAATAATGCAAACAAAACTACATGAAACAGCATTCTATTCTCCAATGAATGAACATGTAACGAATTGGCTCCATAATGAGCTTTCAACTTTAAGCCTTTGCCTGTTGACCAAGATAAGATACTGCAAAAACCCTTTCGTCATTAAGGCATCCAACATTTCATATAAATAGCTGATACCGTTGACAAACCTCGAACCGATCGGTCGATTGTATACTGGGTTCTTAGTGATGAAGAAATTTCGTGCATTCACCTGTAGTGCACTGCTGTTATCGGCCCTTCTGGCCGTAACACCGAGTGTTGTTCAAGCACGTGGCATAGTGTCCGGACGAGCGTTTGACTCCTACCGACTGCCGAATACCACGGTCCCAACGCACTACACTCTCCGCCTGGATACTGATATACACCGGGAAATCTTCGACTACACTGGAAATGTTCAAATTCGAATAAACGTACTGGAAGCGACCGACCAAATCGTGCTACACAGTTCGCGTAGTGAAATTACGCATGTGCAGCTCAGGAATGGCGTAGGATTAAGCGTTCCAGTGAAAAATTTTGAGTTGGACGAAGACAAAGAGTTTCTTGTGGTTAATGTTGGAACGACGTTGCAGCCTAATACTGGCACCTACACACTTGAGATAGATTTCACCAACAGTATCGCTCGTAACGATCAGGCCGGTTTCTACCGATCGTCTTACGATGACGAAAACGGTGTTAGACGGTAAGATTGTGGAATGTCAATGGAAAAACAATTAACAGAAATAAGATTAATGTATTCCCATTGCACTCCCCCCCTGTAGTTATCTGGGACTTACGCAGTTCGAATCGGTCGATGCAAGAACATCCTTTCCGTGCTATGATGAGCCCGGAATAAAGACAACTTATGATATTCTTATCGTTTGTGGCATCGACTATCACGCCCGCTCAAACGCACCACTGCGCGGGATCCAATTGCTAGAGGGCGGCAAAAAGCTTTCCACATTTGCCACGACCCCTCGTATGCAAACGTATCTTGTTGCCTGGTTGGTGTCCGATTTTAAATACGAACGCGAGGTGTTAACTGACCCACAACTGGCCATCGCTTCATGGTCCAAGCCCAGTTCGGTACATCTGCTATCCTATTCCGTCGATGCTTCCAAGCGCTTTATGCGTGCCATGGAAGAGTACTTCGATCAGCTTTACAGCATGTCCAAGATTGACAATGTGGCCATCAAAGATGAGGACTACGCTGCCGGAGCAATGGAAAATTGGGGTCTCGTGACCTACAAAGAGTCTGCTATCTCGTACGGACCAGAAGATGGTGAGCAACGACAGGTTGGCGTCGTAACGATCGTTGGCCATGAGTTCACACATCAGTTCTTCGGCAACCTGCTGGCACCGAAATGGTGGAGCTACCTGTGGCTAAACGAAGGTTTTGCTAGGCTCTATCAGTACTACCTCGGAGCGATCGTACGTACTATTCACCAAAACCAACTGCGCTCAATTTTCGTTAACACTGCTTTCCATTTTCTTATGCAGAGTCACCCAGAACTGCAACTTCGAGAGCGCTTCGTAACCGGACCATTCCAGACCGCACTGAGGGCGGATAATTCGCTTACTGTTCGCCCCATGACGTACTACACGGAAACGCGCCCCAGTATCAGCCGTCTTTTTGATAACATTGCATACGACAAGTCTGCGTGTGTGCTCCGTATGATGAACTACGCACTGGGCGAGCGCACTTTCCAAAAGGGGCTACGGTACTACCTTCAACAGAAGTAGGTTCTAACGATTTTTCTGGAGAAATCCACGCGATAGCAATGTGCATTTCAGATACTTATTCAACGATATTACCCATTTGTAATTACAGCAAAGAGCGTGGTGTTGTCGAGGAATCCAACCTATTCGACAGTCTCGAACAGGCCGCAAAAGAAGACGCTGTCCTTCCTATTTCTCTATCCATACACGAAATTTTTGGCTCCTGGTCACACCAGCCAGGCGTTCCACTGGTAAAAGTTCGCCGTGATGGCAATGAATATTTGTTTACACAGGAACGTTACATCGCGAACACTCCTCCGGAGGAACCATTCGAAAACTCGTGGTGGATACCCATTTCCTTTTCCACTCCGTCCAACAATGCCTTTGAAAAATTACCTGCATTCTGGATGCCCCCGAATGTCTCAGAGGTAGCGTACACAATTGAAACTGTCCAGGATGAGGTGGTGTCGTTCAACCCTCACTCTACCGGTTACTATCGAGTAGAGTACGAAGAAAGTATGCTCCGAGAGTTGATCGAGCGAATTAACAAAGATCATACTGGCTTCGAGCCTGCGACACGTGCTCGCCTCATCGACGATACTCTGAACATTGCACAATCACGAGGTGGCAATTATGATGTGGTACTTCAGCTGCTGAACTATCTGCAACGCGAAACTGACTACGTGCCCTGGGCTGTGGCGTACGAAAATTTGCGCCACATGCAGAGCATGTTGCGAACGAACGAAGTCGTGTCTCAGTTACTTGAAAGATTTATAGAAAAGATAGCCTCTCCGCTGCTGGAAAGGTACGGTGGTGTAGACCACCGTACAGGGGAGTCTGCATCAGTCGAGGAACTACGAACCATCGCCATCGATCTGGCGTGTAGTGGTAGTCAATCGTGCAACGATGACGCACAAAGTGCAGTTCGTTCTCTGGCAAGCAAGAAGCACTACACGATGGAGGATAATGCATTGTTGTGCCATGGACTGCAGCATTCAAACGCCGAACAACGCAAAGCATTACAAGCACAGTTCTCCCAAGCGCTGAGCGATAAAAATCTTGACAATCCTTCAGCTAAACATTTCCTGCATCAATCACTTAGCTGCTTGGGTGAGGATATGACGAAGGTGCAATCGTTTGCCAAATATTTACTCGCTCTTAGCGAATCTGATCGTACCAAAGCACTTCATCGCTTACTTGTAGAGTTGAATGTGCCGCTTGCAGAAATCGTACAATCGCTACAATCGGAACTATCGCAACGTCGCAGGTATGTATCACATCACGAGTCATTAAAAACGAGATCAAGAATAATTTAAAATAATACCGCTTATTTTTTCTTTTCATTCTTACGCACAGCAATTCTGTTTACTACAAACACGGACCCAAATTAATCTTTGAGATAGCTCGTTACGTCACAGACCCTGCGGATGTACAGCTACTGAGCTCTGTCGCTTCTTCTTATGACTCTTGGGTAGCTTCCGAAATCGAACAGCAAGTGAACGCTAATCTTAATTGGGTAGAACAGAACGTCGAACCATTGAAAAACGCCCTCACACGATATTTCGATGCCTAATATGTGGCTTAATATATATTAAGGGTTGAAAAACGAATAAAACGACAGTTTGATAATCCGTCATGTATGTGTTCCAAGACCATTATCATTATATTTATCTTTCAAGTACTATAGTACACATCTCCACCGAGTGATCTATTGCAGTGGTCTGCAACATTTGTGGTCCGTAGCGTTAACTGATATTCTCCGCGATATCTTTGATTTTTTTAAACAAAAACTTAACAACACATATCGTTTCAGTTTTTCCCACAAACAAGATCACATTTTCAACAGGCATACCTAGAATAATATTCAATATATTTTTAACCCAATGTATTTTCAAACACAAGTGGTCCGTGGTCCTAACATGGTTGGAGAGAATTGATCTATTGAATGGAAGCACGTAGCGTTGTAGAAACTGACTGTCCAGTTGCATGGTACTGATAAGTTTCGGAAGCCTATATTGCGTAGCCATGATTGCGTTGGTCGTTACGCCAAGTAGAAAAAATGTGTATCTCATGGTATCAGGCAAACAATCCCTAGGACGCAATACTATCTTACTTTAGACAATCATCTTATCCTGCATAATTGCCAGCTACTCAATTGACGTAAAGTATTTCACGTATCAGTTACCGATAATGCCTCGCCTTGTCATGTTTCTGAAAGCAGAGGATCTGCAATAAAAATGCTCCGTACACTTTGACCATTAATTGCAACCTCAATGTTATATCACGTACGTATCTCATTCTTCTTCGTGTACGGTTAGTATTCGCTAACTTGATGCTTTTTAACTGGATGCTCGCTAACTAGGTTGGATCAATGTGCCTACATAGGCTACAGGTGGTTCCTTAGTTCTGATTTTGGTAACCATGTGTATCAAGTCTTCTATGGAGATTGGCAGATAGGGCAATAGTTAGAGTTGTTAAGGACTAAAATATGGACGATGGTCGTAAGCAAACAGGCAGGCAGCAAACGAATGCGGCCCTCGTGCAGCGTTTGGTGCAACACTACAAGCAGCTAAGCCGACAGAAGTTTCTGTGCCGCCAGGAGCTGCTCAGCGAGCCAGCGAGGCAGATCACGGTACTATCCAGTCCACCCGTACCGGTAAATAGGGACGATCCTCTCGATCTTCTAGAGCTGATACTCCACAAACGGTGCCTGATGAAGGTTTCGACACACCCCAGCAAGCGGAAGATGGCCCCGGTTAACGGTGTAAAGAAGCCGCTCGACCCCTCGACGGTCAAGCAGGGCAGACGGTCGGGGATCGCTCCGCTGGATCCGTGTTATAGTCCGCTCCTGCTGACGTTTAACCGCTCAGTGCAGAGGAAGAATATCTCGGACACGCTCATATCGCCCGTCAATATTGTATTGTTGTATTGTTGTATGGTGCTGGATTATTTTAAGCTGCACGATTTAAACGACATCTTTGACGATTGCGCCAATGAGGCGGACACGCCCGTTTGTAACGTGAAGGAGGACCAGGTGGTTGCCACCAGAAACGTCAATCAATAGCATGCTGTTTGGGGAGTTTGTAGCCTACTCGCCTGTGACGAATGTTGTGCCCAAGCAAATCCAGACGAGTGAAGATCATTTATTTTTGAAAACGTCAAGAAGTTTATTTTCTACTTTTCTACTTCTTAGCGATTTATCTTCTGTAAAATACAAATACATATTTTTGTCTTTTTAAAATGAATGTCTTTTTAAGGCGAAAGGGTCTCTTTAAGCTGCCTGAGATTAGGTAAGTTTTCTTTTTCAATAGCAGTTCACAAAAATATAGGTCAATTGATTCCGGATTATTCCCGTGGTTTCTCAGGATTCTCCAAAGTAGTGATGTGCAATTCCGGTTATTGTTAGTCCGATTACGACTCCGGCAAAATTCGAATCACTAATTCCGCTCGGAGTTGAAGTCGTATGAAGTCGCCCGGAGTTGCCCGAAGTTGTTTGGAGTCGTCCGGGGTCGCCCGGAGTTGTTCGGAGTCGTCCGGAGTCGTCTGGAGTCGTCCGGAGTCATTCGGAGTCGTCCGGAGTCGTCCGGAATCAACTGGCGTCGGAATCGTCCGGAGTCCGTCGAAGTCATCCAGAGTCGAACGGAGACAACAGAAGCAGTCCGGTGCAATGTGCTTGTGAACAAGCATTTCATTTCGTTGAGTTTTTTTTGTCTTTCACTTTGCTTGTACACCTCGTTTATAGGCCTTTGTTTCGAAGGCCGACTCCGACCGACTCCGGAGGACTTCGACTCCAACTGATTCCGGATAACTAAAACCTCAACAACTCCGGCCGACTCCGGACGACTTCTAATAACTCCGAACGATTCCTAACGACTCCGGACGACTCCGTATGACTCCGACTCCCAACGACTCCCAACAACTCTGGACGACTCCGTACGACTCTGGATGTCTCTGGATAATGCTGGGTGGACCTACCTTCCGGAGTCGATTCCGAAATTATCCGAGTAGGATCGGAGTCGATTACGGATTTTAGCCAACTTGACCCATCTCTAGTTCAGACTGGCTTTTCCAACCACCACAGTGAAAAAGTTGTTGTCTGGAAAAAATAAACTTTTCGACAGTTGTTTCAAGTTACATGCATTCTTGATCTACTTGCTCATGAAGGCAAGAATTGCGATACCAAGAATTGATCAATGGATTACTGTTGCCACTTGAAGGTGTTCCGTATGGTTGTGATGCATATAATCCTAATATAACTGCACTTTTCTTGACCTGAAACCAATTGTATGAAAAAGTGCCTTCCGCATAACGAGTTGCGTGAGGCTCTTTTTCATTGAAACGGATTAAACTTGTTATGAGGGGTTTCACTGTATTAGCTATACTATTTCGTTTAAACAAACAAAAAAAAACTATCAATCTGATCATGTTACATATGGTTAACATTAAAATCTGAAACCTACTTCATATCCTATTCGGATTGAATTACCCAAAACTATAAAATAACAGTGACTCATTTTTAAAGAAGTAAATTGTGGTGTAGCTTTCATTACATATGTTCATTTCAATAACTACATTTTTTATAAATAACAAAAAAAAAAACATATAAATCAGCGATGAATTTGTAAAGAAAATGTAAAATCCCCATACCAAGATCGAACGATCACACTGATAGAAACGGCACACAAACCCATCACTAACACTATTGCGCACCAACGCAACAGGTTCTTCGTTCCATGTTGTTCAGCTCACTGCACATTAACAAGTGGATTGCGCTCCGGAGATGAAGTCGTTTGCGAAGATACTGTTCCTGTCGTCAGTGTTGTGTGTTGCTTTGCATGTACAGGGAATCTTCAGCCAAAATCCACAAACATCACACATTGTGAGTGAACTTTGAGACGCGTTAAAACGAGTATTTTATCAGTCTTTTCTTTATTACAGGTATTGCTCGGATCGACTAGACCGGATGGAACACGTGAATTTCGCTGTGGAGGATCGTACATTGGCCAAAACATTGTGCTCGCCGGGGCACATTGTGTTACAGGGAAAAATCAACCGGCCCTGGACACCGTACGTTTTGGCAGTGGCACGGATAACGTTATGCACTTTCGCATCGTTAATCACACGCTGCACTATCGCTACAAACCACAGTTCGAATATCACAACATGGCTGTCTACTATCTGGATGCGAGACCCGATCTCGTCAATGCAGGACGCTTCAAACCGGCTTGCATTCTGAAACCCCACATGAAGCAGGGCATTGTACAGATGGTTGGAGATAGCTCCAATGGTCGCGGATTGGCACTTCAGTCCACTTCGTTGGACGTTGTAGCGTCCGAGAAGTGTCACGAATACTATAATCCCATACCGAAGCTTCGCTTTGGTGTGTTGCTCTGCTGTTTCTGTGCAATGAACTCGGACACAACCGAATGCTCGGTGAGTGGTGCCGAAACTGTAACGCCCTAGCACATTGACCATTGATCTTTAATCGTCTATTGCACATTGTTTCAGAATATGCACAGTTCTCCTCTACAGCTGGTGATCAACCGAAATGGGAAAAGTGTTCCCTTCCTGATCGGCCACAAATCGATCGGTAAAGCTTGCGGTGTCAAAAGTCCCGCCGTATTCACGCGCTACGGCTCCTACTACGAGTGGCTGGAAACGATCACCGATCTACCGCTCGAGGCTACGGGTAATTAGTAGAAGAATTTCTGGTCATTTTTTTATTGATTTACAAAACGTGTTCTCGGCTACTTTCAGCTTGCTTTAGCCGCTACTGACAAAGAAGGATGAGTTTTAACAAACGCACCGTGTTGCCTTGTCTTGCGTGGTACACAATTTAGCTTTTAGACAAAAGTAGGACCAGCCACGAAAACCTGTTCACAATTCGGGGTTTCTTTGACGGTGGACGGGATTCCCCCAACCTATTACTTCGGGTTTAGTTGTCCAACCATTATGTGCTGTTTTTTTCAGTGGCTTTCAAACACTTCACAAGCTTTTTTCACATAACCATTTAACTTACATGGAGTTTGCTACTACTAAACATGTATATTTATTCCAATAAAACAACTTTAAAATAAACACTTTAACTTAACTTGTTATTGTTTAATAATTATTTCAATTTATTTTTATCTGCTTGCGAGTGATTTTCACGTTAGGAAATACATCTCACACAATAAAATATATTCTACCTAACTTTTATCAGGTTTTGATGATATTAGAATATGTTTTATAACTATACAATGAAGATGAAATAAATGAAGAAAGAATAAACAATAAAAAAGTCGTACTGCTTACTACAAATTCATTCCATACACATGTGAAACAACAATCAGCATTTTAACGAGGAGATTTAACGAACACACAGCACTTTTTGACCATCACCTCAGCGAGACAACATTTAAGTACTAATTAAGATATTAGTATTTAAATGATCTCTCGTTAAGTCTTCGTGGCGGAAGGGTAATATATTTTCATCAACAAATTTACACAAATCCTTCTACCTTTTTTTCTATGTGTTTCTGTCTTTATTTTTTTAATTTTACAATCATGACTAAATTGACCGCTGTTTTGCGCAGTTATTATATTGAAGAACTACGCACTTCTCTAATGTGAGTTAGCATGCTGCTCTTCGATGGACGCGAGGATTACAAATCATAAATTGATGAAACAATCAGTTCATTGTAAGGTACGATTATGCATGTGTGTCATACATGGATCAAAAATGAATAAAAATCGAAGTATATCCCCGTGATTTCATCGAGTAATTACAGCTAATTATACAACATTTAAAACAATCGCTTGATCGTACGGGTGTGAATTTTTATATTTACATCTCTGCTCGTCTTAGTGTTTGTTACTTCTCGGGCTGCATCTAACACAAGACACAACTTTACATTATCTCAATTAAATCACGCACACGCTAACGGATACCGGTCGACAACAAAAGTCCCCCAAATGCATTGCCTTTTCATTATACGTCTTAAAGGTGCTATTGCTCCCCAACGATCTATCAACAGAGCGCGTCTTTAGTGTGCGTATTGAGCACATTTAAAACTTGCTCTCTACCATCCCAGGCGACTTTGATAGATCCAGTACCGCGTGAACTGCGAGATCGAGCAGGTGCTCCCGGCATAGGGCAGAAACCGGCTTCTTCTAAGCGAACCGGCGAGGCGAGCACTCTAGATAGGGAGAACCAAACAAAAAAAATGGCAAGAATAAAAGGATTCCCTTTTGTTTTATTTCTGAGCTGCTTTTGCACCGTTCACAACCGGATTCAGCCCGCGGAACAAATCTTTCCAACCGACATTAACAAAGCGTTCATGCCCACTGTTCGTCAAACTCTCAACGGTGAGTAACATGATTTGTTTTACACTTGCACGATTAAACGGGGTATAATGCGGTGCTGCTTCTCCTGCGTGTCTTAGATTGTCATCTGCGTTATCACAAGTATGGGGATTACTATCTCATCTATCCGATCTATGGTGTGCCCGCACGGCAAGGAGAATTCGCTCATATGGCTGCAATCGGCTGGAGACAGACTAACGGATCGATCAGTTTCGACTGCGGCGGATCTCTCATAACGCCTCGCCACGTTCTAACTGCAGCGCATTGCGCACTGAATGATGATGGGTGAGTAGCAGAACATCATTGTGCTTTCGGCTGCACGGTTAGTAATGCTTATGTTTCCTGCGGGAACAGTGTGGCCCCGCAAGTGGTACGCCTAGGGGTAATTGACATCACGGCCGGCTTGTACGATCCACAAAACCAGTTTGCCCAGGAGTACGGTATCTCGAGCTTCAGGCGCCATCCGGAACATGAGTTTCGTGCCGAATATCACGACATCGGTCTAGTCACACTGGATCGCCCTGTAACATTGACGGATGCAGTAGTACCGGCATGCCTCTGGACGGGGGCGCAGGTTCCACTGCGCCGCTTAGAAGCGGTGGGATTCGGTCAAACTAGTTTCGGCGGGGAGCGTACTCCAATTCTGCTGAAGGTGCAACTTTCCCCGGTCGATAACTCAGCCTGTGGCCGGTTTTATCCTCCCAGTCGCCGACGGCGCCAAGGGTTAATCGATCAGCAAATGTGCGCATCAGACGAAAGGATGGACACTTGTCACGGCGATTCGGGCGGCCCGTTACAGCTGAAACTGATGGCAAACAATCGCCTCATACCGTTCGTGGTGGGAATCACCTCTTTTGGAAGATTTTGCGGAACAGCTACGCCCGCAGTTTATACAAGAGTGTCCTCATACGTGGATTGGTTACAGACGGAAACAGGAGTATCGTTCGATGCTAAAGGTAAGGATACTACTTCGATGCTAGCGGTAGGATACTAGCAAGTTCTGTATGGACTACATACTGCCTCCTTATAGCCTGTGCTGGAAGACACTTGAACATCCGCGAAATCGAGGAAGCCATGGTAGCTAATCGTATAGGTGGTAAGGTATTTGTTGAGCCAGAAAAAAGCTACATGGACCTGGAAACGGTAGCAAAGCATCGCGTTTACCTTGGATACAGCACTGCTAGTGGACGGATACAGTGGAACTGTGGTGGTATGCTTATCAATGAGAACTTCGTCCTAACGGTGGCTCACTGTGATCGATTCATTCTGAACAAAACGCCCGATTTCGTGAAAGTTGGCGATTTGGACATTTTCAACGATCATCCACATTCCCAAGTCATCAAAATCGAACGATTTATTAAGCATCCTGACTACCGAAGCGGCAGTACAATTGATAACGATATCGCCCTCGTTAAGCTGCAGCGTAACGTTAGGTAAGTGTTTTACGAAAAAAGAAATGCATTTTAGGATTGATTGATTTCATTTCTGTTAAGGTTGGAACCAAATGTGGTGCCAGCATGTATTCTGAACTCGGAAACGGTTACACTTCCATTCTACGAAATGGCTGGATTGGGTCCTTACAACATGAACAACTTCGTCATGGAGAACGAAGCGTTATCCAACAGTAAAGTATTACATGTCCTTCTTATTGTTTTATGTACAAAACATTTCTTTTTTTGAATCGCCACTTAAAAGTAAAACTGGTTAATCTATTAAAAGGAAGCTTCTTGCCAACTAAACCTCCATCGTAATCAATCTTCCAAACCCCGCAACATGCATTTCAACAACATCAATGGTTGAATGTCATATGGTATAGGGCTTCGTGATCATTAAACGTACAACTGGCAGAATATATCTAAAATTTTACGGATTAATTATAAGCTGGTTTGTGAGGTTGAGGCTAGATTAACTCTTTAAATATTACTTTTATAAGCATTTTAAGGATATGTCTCAATAAGACCAATTCGATGATTGATCGAATTGCATAAACATGATTCGATAATTAGATTAAATCATTTTTCAATCACAGATAATACGCTAGTATTAACGAGAATGAGAGCTGACAGTAACTCTTGCAGCTGGCAGAATAGCAACAAGATCATGTGCACTAAAAACAACCAATCCTTAGTTCCTGGAACATGTCGAGTAAGTAGAAATTAAGTTACAAATTATGTTTATAAAATATAATTATTTTAATTTTACTCAGATTGAGCATGGAGGACCATTGGAAAGGGAGATCTGGCATCATGATAGGTACTACTCCTACGTGTTCGGTTTGACCGTTGCTGGTGACGACTGCGGCTTTGGTTCGGAGGCGAGTTACGTTAAAATTGCTTCCCATATCAAATGGATAGAGGAAACAGTGCTGGGTAATAGTGTAAAAAGACGGCAAGTGCGATCGGCCAGACCCAAACGGCAAATTGTCTTCCCGGACTCGGGAGAATCGTTCTACTCCTATACAGTAAGTCAATCTTGTCAGCTGCAAGACGGGCGAACAGGTTCCTGCACACCGTACCGATCCTGTCCGAAAGAATCGGTGGGCACAACCATTTCTATCTGTCAACATGGGCTAGAACCGATTATTTGTTGCCCTACCACACCCACTAACACAATATCCCGACCAACACGGCTATCTGCCACCGGATCGCGACCAACGAATCCATCTTCCTCGTCCGGCTACAAGCTGAACAACTGTGTTTCCTACTGGAAGCAGTATAAACGTACTCCGACGGAAGAGTTCGAGCACATTCCTTCAGAAGGAAGACCAGTTGGACGGGAAGAGTATCCCCATATTGCCGCCATCGGCTATGCGCAACAGAATGTATGGCCTTGCACAGGAGTTTTAGTAAGTGATCAATACGTGCTCACCGCTGCGAGTTGCATTGCATCCGCACGTGGTTTGAAATCAATAGGACTGGGATTTGGAATACCAAGCTCCAACGTGCAAGAAATAGATGAGATCATCATTCATCCATCCTACGGGAAAGGATTAAATGACGCCAATAATGTGGCTTTGGTGCGGATGATGAATCGTGTGCAATTTTCCTCTAACGTCTTACCCGCTTGTCTATGGCCCAAGAGTGATAAGATTCCATTGAAACTATATGCTATTGGCAGTGGCACTGGTGGTAAGTGAGACAAAATGTTCTTCGAAACAGAATATAATGCTATTGTTAATATTATCTTTCATTCGTAGGTCTGAGATATGTCTATCCCAGAAGTGCCATGTACAATTCAGACTGCCGTTCCCTTCCCGGGGGCGACAATTCCATTACAGACGATGAAAATGTGTGCATAGAAAACTACTATGCCACCGACACGGTGTGTGCGGATTTACCTGGCAATCCCGTCGAGGGAATTGTCGATCAGAGCGGTATACGTATACCGTTGGTCGTAGGTACAACGTCCCGTACCATTGGATGTTTAACTTCCTCCAAAGCACAGACAGTATCAGTCTTATCGCGAATCGCAAATCACATGAACTGGATAAAAGGTGTCGTTGAGCGTTAGGTTAAATTCTTGCCCTAAATTAATGGAAATGGAAGAACGATAAAATCGCAACAATAAAAATATTAACGATTATTAAATTATATATTTAAAGCATGCTGTACCAATGTGATCCAATGATTTTGTATGCATGGCTTGCCTCTTTTCATAATGAAACGAAACAATTAAACAAACATATAAATGACTGCACCAAAGCATAGAGAGGAAAATGTTGTTGCCTTCACAAATTTCATGAATGTTTCATTAAACTTTTATTTTCGTTGAATAGTTGGTAACTTAGGGCTAGAACTGAGAATGTCTGTCGAAGGATTATTCATGACTAGTTTGCTACACAGCAGTTTGAAAATGTCGCTTTTCCTTAACGTTCGCGTTTGTCTTAACTCTAAGGCCATTCGTCAGCATTATCAGACGCGATTTCGTACGTTAACCATGTCAGTCCATTGCCTTCTGGCTTATGAGAGGACGGTAGAAGTACGTGCCGCCACCAAGTACGTTTGCGAGTAATTCCAAGAAATATTCTCCAATTCTGTCTCGAACCGAAATCGTACGGATTTCGATACACTTTGTTCATTGCTGCTAGCCGCTTGGTTTCGGATTTGTTTATGTGCGCTTCGATGCTGGTTTCACCTCGCGTAATTAGCGTACTGTGCCAGGCGGTGAGCGAACCAAGAGCGAACAAGGTGGCCACATTGATAAGAGCCATAAACAGTATTGCACCGTGAATAGTTTCCGTTCGATCGTTTGGATGTGGTATGGGCAGATCGTGCTCAGCAGGAGCCATCCCGTCATGTTCGTAGTCATTCATTTCCGTCTAAAATGGGATAAAGTAAAAAGGGAAACCGGAGTTTAGTCGATTCGTTGCGTTTGAACTGCTTCCTGCTTCTACATTTACCACGGGTATAATATGACCGGAAAGGTTGAATCGCACAGGATGTCCTTGCAACGGCTCCATCTCTTTCCAGCCCGCCTCATCGAGGAACAACACACCATAGCCCAACTCAAACCCAAAAGATATTATAAACAGTGTACCAATTGTCGTGTACAACATGTACAGGAAGAAATATCTATGATTGTGGTAACCAACACAATTATTGAGCCAGGCTAAAATATATATACAGGTTAAGCAACATTAGTAAACGTGTCAAAACGACCCACACGTTGAAACTTACGACAATGGTGGTCCATTTTTAGCACGCACCGGTTACACACGGAACAGTGATGTGTTCGAGGAGGTTTTGGGGCAATACACTTTTTGCATATGCTCACTGCTTCCGCTATCAGTTCTTTCTGTAAGATTTTAACAAAACCATGCATTCAGTATACATACAACTGGTTATGGAGGTCTTTGAATTGCTTTACCTCCGGTGGATAGCCTGGCGATACAGACGCAGCTTTATAGAAGTTGTACACCACGTTTAATAACAACCAATGTCCTACTATCATTAAGAACACGGTCATATACCGATTTCTGTTCCACCAGTAGGGCAATCCGATCCAGTAGCATATCGTAACTACCGCAGTTGTTAAACATATTACAGCAAATACAAAAAACTAGAGGAAAAAAGGGCAAACGTTTAGCACAACTCATACTATATGCGATGTCAAACGTGCATATTACCGGTCCTAGAAGATGGGTAAAATTGTCAACGAACCAAAATATTGGTTCCATGCAAACATCCGAAGCGTACGATTGGTTCATGTGATGATTGTAGGTTAGTGAGCGAATGCATTGTTTGCCGTACTGCCACCGAAATCGAATTGTTTGGCTAAAAGCAACAAAAAATACCATTAATCTCAGCACATACTCAGCAACAGCTTCCGAAAACAAATCGGTACACGAATGATCAATGAAATGTATGCATTCGCTCCATTTACCTGATGGTCTTTGGAAGCTCTCGAACACGCCATTGGATACGACTCATTATGCACAATCAAAGTACGTACGGTATCATCACAATTTACTTTTCTTATTACTTTATGAATCCCATGAGCTGCAGACAACACGGGCGGTGAAAAGATTGGGGTGAATTTGTTGATGTTTTGGAACCGCGCACGGGAGGGAGGCTGTCACTTTCAATTGACGCGTGCGCTAAACCAAGGTGTATATAGTTCTTACAACAGCCGAATGTGCAGCCATCCTGCACATCGGATTTTGGGGGTTCGACAGCCTTGCCAAAGGATTGTTTGCTACGAACATAGTTCCGCGAACACACCAGAAAAACAGTTGGTACACAAACAATTGAAAAGGAGTTTCTTTATGCCCTTGTCGATTCATCAGGAAAATAGAAATCGAGAAAGTTTTGCCGGTTCAACCAAGTGCATCCACCATAAATCGCTCGTGAATAGCCAACGGATTGTTTACATATCGAAGGATGTATCATAATTGGTAGCAACTAACGGACAACTGCATCCAGGAACTGTTGCCGCCCATAACAAAGCGAAATAATCACTGTAAGTTAGCATATTCATATTTGTGTATTATCTGGTTTGCCATATTTTACAGTATATAAGTTAGTATTATATTTTACAACAACGCAACGTTATGATAGCATTGTGTCTGGCAGTAGGAGATGCTAAGAAACAAGAAGTGTTACACACTCTCGCAACTACCACATAAAAGGACAAAAGTTGGTCGAAATTGGCCCATCTGGGTCAGTGAAGTTGTGCGTAGCATTTGTATAATTAACTATTCACACAAACTGCACTCACATTTGTTGTGAGCTAACCTGGACCCTAACCTGGACTACTAATTGTCCGCATTCGCTGTTCCATAGTTTAGCATAGCATTATTCGAATACTATGCAGTCGAGAGCGACACAGAGGATTTCCCAATTAGCATCAACGTGCAATTTGACCTCACGCTTTCACTGTAGTTGCGGTTTCACACCTCTCTGTAATTCACAATTTTCTCAGCTTCATTACCTTCCCTATGCTCCAGCCAACAACAAACCAGGCATTATCCGCAACGGGTATTGTAAAATTTAAATTTCATATCTTTATTGCTATTTTACATTCATTGCCAGTTGCCTATCGTTATCGTATTTAGTTACTATCATCGACACAGATAAACCCCAAAAAGTAGTGCTTGACGCAACCAAACGACCCAATTTTATGGCTTCATATTAGCCACTATCCAGTTCATGTAGCTCGTCACACGGGTGTAAATGCCGGGCACGCTTTCCTTTCCGCAGGACCGCACTCCTGCCGATACGATTCCGAACTGCACAAACTTTGCCCCAGCCACATCCACGCTAAACCCTAGCGGGCCACCCGAATCACCCTGGCAGGAATCGACCAGCCCCTCGCCCGCCGCACACATCTGCCACTCGTCCGCCAGCGTAACGTAGAGGAAGTTTTCGTTCATCTTTTGCTGACACTCCGGTACTGGCACATGGTTAACGATGGCTTGCAGCAGCAGGTCTGACAACGATTGCTGTTCCGTCGTACCCCAGCCGGTGATGATGTACTTTGGCAATACCTTTCGCCTTACGTCTTCATTAACCGGCAAGCAAATTGGTTTAACGGAATCTGCCGGTCGTGCGAGATGCGGGGAAAAAATAGTTGAACGTTATTTGACTGTCGATCGGCAAGGGCATCACTACACGTTCTTACCCGAGAACTCAACTTCCTGTGCCATCCTTAGCAGGGCAATGTCGTGCCGGAACTTGATCGGGCGATTGTAGTCTTTGTGCACGATCATGGACTCGATGTCGACATCGACTGCCGGATCTGCACAATCCTTTTCACCATCACTGTACACGTGACAGTCAATCTGCTGGCGTTTGTCATGCTCACCTAGTCGCACTTTCACCCTGCAATGAAACAATTCAAACGTTATATGCGCGCGTTACGACTATTAATGCAATGCTTTTGTACTAGCTATATGTTGGAACCCTTTTAGGAGCGATGGTAACGTAATTCGATGGTCGAAGCATTCATACTCACAATCGGATGCTGCTCGATGTCCGGACACAATGTGCCGCAGTCAGTACATAGCGATTATTTATCAGCGATCCACCACATCGGTCCGACAGCACACCGTTCGATTCGTACCGCAGCAACACCATCCACGGATACTCAAACACGCGTGTCGTATTACCGTGCGCTATCCGGTTGACCGTGATGGTGCCGCAGTTTCTCGTTGGCAGCAGATTCCAATTGAGCGTGGCGCCAGCGTCCGGCTCGACGCCAGTCACCATCACTGGCCCGGCGTTGGTTTTGACCGGTGCGACAACGGTACTCGGAGCGACGGTAGTAGTGGTGGTCGTTGTTGTCGTTGTAGTTGTTGTGGGAGCGGGTACGACCTCTAACGGTTGGCAACAGACGCTGCGGGGCACATCGGGCAGACTGCAGGCCGCTCGGTTGATGTAGTTCTGAATGCCTCGCGAAGGTGGCGTCGGCGAGATAATGATGGAGTAAATATTCCGGCACCGTTCAATGGACACGCAGAATCCGTCTGACATGGTCGGTGTTTTGCATTCGGGATCTTCCTCTGTAAGCGTGAGCACGAATCCCCGGAGAGACAAGGTCAAGGAACAAATTAAACAAACACGTATACATCGATGGCTTAGCTTATTAACCCATTTTTAGTGATCGGTAATGGGGCTTCGAAGGAGAGCGGAATATCAGGGGAAAACAGCACAGTTATTACAAATCAAACTCACGTGATAACACTCCGCTAGAGGATGTAATCAGCAGCAATGCTGCCAAAATCCTTCGAACGCCCATCATTGCACTGCTATATGTATGTGGGAAGATATCGTCCTTTTTGCCAGAGTTGTAGTAGTTAATATTTATAAATCGAACCTTGCAGCCTAAAAAACAGCGCAGATCGATTTATGGACGACTCTCCGACGCAGGCAGAGGTCTAAAAATGACTGATCAATTCGTAGATGCTCCAATCGGCAAGATCCCAGCACAAGATCATCATCTTTCGTAAAGCAGGCGAGAAGCTAAGATGTTGTTGATCACACTCACACTACCACTCCAGTATTACGGTGAGAGAAGGAATAGGTGGAAACAACACTCGGAGGAGCATTGTTTAATTCAGCTTTTTTTTTTATTTTTATTATGCTATGTTAATGAAATCATCACGATTGTATGAAAATCCGAACAGTGGTAGAATGTTGAACCGGTTACAAATTTCACACTTGCAAGATTGTTTTTTTTTTTTTCAACCAAACTAATTGCTTACGATTAATTTTTATCTGCTAATGACGCAGGCATATTTTGCGGGTATGAATATTTAACATTTCTTTTCGATGCTATCTTTTATATCGAATCATCACGGGTAAACTAATCGCAACTCCGCCCATAGTGCGGTACGTTTCTGCGAAGACAAATACACACACATACACTCACAGACATATGCATAAACGGGGCACCCTCTCTCTATCAGTTATCAAGGAACTTCAAGAGATGAGATGACCCCTATAAACTTGATCCGGTCAGCCCGTTTTGACTTATACACCCAATGGCTACGGTTCGTCCCTGGTGTATGTCAATGCCGTCAGTACACTCGCTGGAGGGATAGTTATTGATGCTCCACGGAGTCGTACGGCGGTTTGATTCACGTAGCCGCTGTGCCAAAGTGTATGTATTCGATCCGTAACCGATCCGAAAGAAAACAGTGCTATACTGTAGTCAGCAGGAATTTCTCGCTTTACGGGGATTCCCGTTTGGGACCTTCCGTAAGCGTAAGCTTTGGGCTTTGCACAGGACCGGTTCTGTGCATGGTAGTTTTAACCGTAGCCGCGTCCCATTTGCGGATAAATCCTTTGGGTATTTAATTAATCCATTTTATTTTAAATCGAAATACCCGGAAACCGAAATGTGTGAGAAAACGTGTTCGTTTACCGCGTTCGTAAATTGCGTAACGTTACTATCCCAAGGCATGTTGCACGTTTGATAGAAATCTACGTTTCTGATCTTGTGTCATCATAAGGAGGAAAATCCAAACAATGAATGAAACAAATAAACAAACAAGCAAACAAACTCCCCACACGATGCACTCGTTCCATTTATAGAATTGATATTCCGGAAAAGCTTAATTACCGGAATAGCTGAATTACGCGCAATGGTGTACGGAAGCATTGGGATATTCATTAATGAAGAAGGCAGACATTTAATAGTTCCTCAGAAGAATACCTACTTCAAATTTACGAAGAAGAACATTTAAAACCGGTTTTGTATTTACAGCTACCAAACTGTACAACTAAGATCAATGTTTGGAGGCTCGTCCAGTACCAGACATGCACATATGCTGCACACCCCAGATAGTGCAGAGAAGACTCCTTTCCTTCCACTATTGCAAGCAACATCTGAATGCTCTATCTTTTATTACTGACAACTGTGGACAACTTTGAAATAAAATGGAGAGTGCAGTTAGGATTTAATATTCTTTACTTGATGCATAATCGACACAATAGAAGCCGATCAGCTTAAGTTCGACTGAACTGTTATTGACTAAAGAGATATAAATGCAAATTGAAAATATACCTGTGTTCATATGCAAATGGCATTTGTGATACATTCGGAAAGAAAAATAACACAATATTCTATAGCTAGCCTTGATTGTTTATTACTAGAACGAAACAGGGCTATATAATTAATTTTTATTTGATGATTTCAAATTGCTGCAAGCTTTTCACAGAGCAGCCACTCACAAATAATTCTAACCCTGCGGTCTGGTCCAAAAGTGCTTAAAGGTGCGTGAGTGTGGTTTGGTGGATGCGCAGAATTATCTACGTAAGATTAGTTTCTTTTCATGCTTGCTAATTATTCCTGCAGGACCTTAATTAAGCCTTATTAAGCCTTATTATAGAGATCTACACCACCCCATTTCCCCATGAAGCTGGATTGAAACGCAGTACCGTAGCATAGCAAACGAAACTTGAAAAGGAAATACTTATTAAATCTATCCATGTGTTGTCTACTTCGATCGCAAATTGCACAAACGTGACATATGCTGCTGGTTTGAACCGTTTGTGTATGTTACAATTAAAAATAAGCATATGGAGAGGAATCTTGCAAGCCATAAACACGTCAATGTAATGCAGAACGTTCAACTAACGCATTGCATTTAGGAGCTTAAAAAAGGTACTACATAATGCGTACGCGCATTGCATCTTTCTTCCGAATGCAGCGGGCAAGACCTGGTTGCATTCTTGCAACAATGGCAACGGCGAACGGCCATATCATCAGCAGCAGTAGCAGTAGTAGTAGTAGTAGTAGTAATAGTAGTGCTAATCGTCATAGTTGCCAGTTCAACATGCGCACCCTTGTTTTAAATACATTGCCAGCACAATGTCAATCACTGGCATTTGTCCTTCTATTCCCCAAACACTATTGGCATGCTTTTGCTTCAATGTAAGAACAAAAACGTGTATCAAAATATCGTAAGGATGCGATGATGGTCTACGATTCCTAACGTTAATTACCTTTGTCCTACTGCTACTTTCTCATTTCTAACACTTCTACTACAAACATCTTCTGCGAAAAGGCTATACAAGCAGAAGTAAAATACACTTATTTCAAGCATTCGTCCACTAATTCTGCTTTTTTCTCAAAGGAATTCTTTTTTTTGTGTTATGAACTCTAGTCCAGTTGAGAAAATCTGTTTCCAAAACTTACTATCTAACAAAAAAGCTAGTGTCTAATAATTTAACCGAAACAATTCATTTTCGGACCTTACTACCTCTTCCTTAATTTGTTCATTCTCTTCGACCTCATCAAAACGGAGGATAAGAATCATCAGGTGGGCCGTTTTATACCTTTTTACACCTTTTTGTTTAGGTTTTTTTGTCACTTCAACACACAAATATGCGCTGAAGTAAATATACTCAAATTCACTTATTTCAGTCACTCGTTAACTCTCAATAACTCCACCTCATTTGTTTCCGTATCCCTCGACGATGGATCGCTGTCTGTGTCATCATAAGCTTGTTAGATTGCTCTGTGGGTTGTGTTCTTGTCGCTGCCGGTCGTGCGGTGGATAAGAAGCGTTCGTAGAGGTACTAACGCCGTTGGCACCGTTCGCATGACTTTTGCCATTTGCAGACACCACTGCCAACGGTTGACTAGTGCTCTCGGGACAGATGGTTTTAGTTGCACCGGTCACGGCCCCTTCTCCACCAGGGACTTTAGAGCTGTGTCGCATCTCCCTTTCCTCTTCATCGAGGTGCTCCACATCGTCTAGCGGTTCCTCTTTTATTCTAGCGCTTGTGCATGCCGGCAACAACCCACTTGGTTGCCGTTCCTTTTCGTCCGGCGGTTTGCAACCATGGCACCCATTCCGTCCCGTCGGTCCAAGACAGGCAGCTTCTTCCTCATCCTCGTCCTCATCTTCTGCTTTAACCTCATCTGCCGCCTCTTCGTCGTCTAGCTCGTCTTCCGCTTCGTCGTGTTCGCCAAATTTAAAGGAAAAATCGTCAAAACTGCTTCCTCCTTCAGCTGTTGTCCTTTCACTTGCTCCTTCCTTCTCGGGAAGAAAATCATCCTCGCTTAAAGTTTTCATTTGCAACAATTGTTCCATAGATGACAAACTATTACTATTACTGTGCTGCTGATGATTCTGCTCCTGTTTTACCTTGCTGTGCCTTTCATGATGCCGGCAATGATGATGATGCTGCTTATGCCGATACTTCCGTAACACGTTCGCTTTGGCCACCATCTCGTAGCACTTGGCGCAATGATAAACCACATCGCAACCACTGCTACAATTCAAACGATTTTCCTGCTGCTGCTTCATATTGTCGTAGCGTCCGAGCATGTTTTTATCGCTGCTGGTTCCCATGCCACCATCCGACTCGTTCCAGTCCAATAGCAGCTTAGCTCGCAGCAATCTCTTATCCTGTTCGGCGATGCTACTGTCCTCCTTTATTTTTTTCATGATTGTTTCCATTCCACTACCAGGTATTACCGGATCGTCCAGATTGGAGATTGAACCATTTCTTTTTCGCTTCTGCGACGATGCAGGCAAAGACGATTTATTGCGCCACTCGTCACCACTAGCTCCGATGAAGCCCATTGAGTTGAACAGTAGCATCTGACCACCATTTCGATTGTAGCAGCCACCGCCCGCAGTTGTTGTACCGAAAATTGTTTCACACAGCAGCTTGCTTTCCACCTCTACTGGCAGCAGCTTGGCGCGGTTGGCCAGATTTTGGAGTGTGTGGAAAAAGTTATAATTTTTGCTACTTTCTAGCGTTTCGATCGCATGTAACCATTCCTTCGATTTATGCAACGCGTCTTTCAGCTGACCAGCCAATGGCAAGAACTCCTCGATATTTTGCGCACGCTCTAGAAGACTATCAATTTCGCTGATCTTATGCTGCGTTTCCGTTTTGAAGCATTGGTTAGCAGATTGCTCCCAATCCACAATCTAACAAGAAATTCAGTAACGAGAAGTAATAGTCATTGGTTAGCTGCAAAACATGCAAAAATATTTAATTTCATAAACTTACCTGCAACATAATACCGTGCAACTGTGACAGTTCCTTCTCTAATACTGTGTGCGGTAGTATTCGCATTCCTTCATTGATGAGCTTTTTAATTTCCTCCAGCGACAAGCGATCGACCGTATTTTCACGTAAGGTTCGCACCTCTCGATACCATTTGTACTGCGTAAGTCGATCCCGCAACTCCACAATTTGCGGCAACTCAATGCATAGCGCATTTCCTTCTTCGATGAGCTGATTCAGCTGCTGCACATTCGTATCCTTAAAGCGCAATTTCAATGCCTTATCTGCCTGGCGCAGCCATTCTTGCCCGATGCGCTGCAGCTCTCGTACACTGTCACCCTCTCGAATTACACATCGGAGATTGTTGATTTCGTTGATGAACAACTCCAGCTCATCCATCGACAGCTTGTATTTGGCACACTCTAAAGAATTTCGCGTGCGCGTTCGTATTTTATTAATATCAAGCTGCTGAATGACCGTAATGCACTTCTGGGCCTCCAATATTGACAGATTTAAACGCTCCAGAATAACGCTGTTGGGGAACTTTTGACTTTCGGCTTCATGCGCTATGCTTTGCAATTCCTCGAGTGTAATGCTACTCGCAACCGATGGATCAAGAACGTCGCGCACACGGAACAACCATTTCTCAAACGATTCTGCCTTTACCTTCAACTTTTGCACCATCAACGGCAACTCGTCCAGTGTGTACCGATACTTGAGGGTGTGGTTTTCCGGGGGGCATTCGCACAGCTCAGCAAAATGGCGCAGACAAGCTAGGTTCTTGGTGCATTTACAATTCACCGCCGAAAGGAAGCAGGTAGTTTTGCAAATCTCGCATTGTCTAGCGTCGTCCGTCAGCAGCTCAAATGCCTCCCGTTCAGCATTCGATACACCCTATCAAAATACACAAATGGTGAAAAAAGGAATTAAATCTCAGAAACCAATACAGAAACCTTCCAGTAACTCACCCATTCTAGAAGATTTTTTCGTAGTTTCTTCTCGGTGTCAACCATCTCTGCCATATCGATATAGCATGCTGTTGCAATACCCAAATTCAGCCTGTCTGGTTCCAGTGCCATCTTGCAAACGAGCTCATCATGAGAAAATACGCAGTACCGCCGCAACTTTGAATAGTGGTTGACGCACTCTCTGCCCATCTTCATCCAATCAGCCGGCGCAAAATTGACTGCCTCGGCGAAGTTGTATCCTTGGTTAAAGCCGGCGTGATACGCACGCGGGAATGTTACGACAAATTCGCCCGCGTGCTGATCCGTCCGGTAAACAGGGACGTTGGCGTTCATCAGAATGTTGGGATTCATAATTGTAACCAGCTGGTGCAGCAAATCCGGCTGTGAATGGAACAACTCCGGGGCAGCCGATTTCATCGCTAGCTCAAAATCTTCTGCTCGGCTGCCGGGCACACCGTACCATGTTTTCGGTTCTCCCCAGTGCAAATAGTTAATGGAGTAACTCCAGTGGTCCTCATTATGCCAACAGAACGTGGCAAAGCACATTCCAACATACATCCATGGTACCTTCATGCCGCTGATATCGGCATTAATGTGTCCAAGGATTGATTCGTCAAGCACGGGCAAATTATTGAGGTTCCAGCTCGACTCTGCATACTCCTGATCAGTGGACGAAAGAGACGACGACTTGGTAGGAAAGCCACTGCCATGGTCCATCGTGTGCAAGTCGGCCCCATACTCTACCGTCACGTCTTCGTCAATAGATGATACGATGCGCCAAAATTCTCTCTCCACCAGCTCGGTCGGTACGAGATGAACCGGCATGTTAAAGTAGTTCGATTTGAATTGATCAGCCATCTCACCGAACTGCTGCAGTGTGTACTCACGTTGTGCCTGCTCAAACCCAAACGCTTCCACCGGTTTTGAGTGTTCCTCCACGATGCACTTGGGACAGCGCCAGTCTCCCTTCGGAATGTCTTGTAGCGGCGGCATTAGACAGAACGTGTGATACGAAGCATCGCATCCGTCGCACAGTAGCATCGATTCTTCGACATCACCACGATTGCACATATGACAAATGTACTTTGCCATCGGATCGTAACCGTGCGTTCCACCGACTCCAACTTTTTCCTCCTTCGACGCACCGCCGTTGGTTGCCGCTTGGTCTCGGGCGGCGGCCGCTAATTTACTCGCAAACTCAAGCATGCTTCTGTGTCGCAACTCTTTCTTGCTCGGAGACATCTCGTCGGATGAACCACGCACACTTCCACCGGCACTGCTTCCGGTGGTCGATGAGGGTTTGCTGTTGTTCTGTTGCTGGGCAAACCGCTGGGAGCGACGAGCTGCCGTCATCGGAGGTTGAACCTGTTGACGTGACTCAATACAGTGCGGCTCATACTCGCAGTCTTCGGATGGCTCTGGGTCAATGTTTGCCAAATCCACCACCTTGCCCGAGCGATACACATCAAACGGATACAGCAATCGGTCGTAGTGAGTTCGCAGATTTGATCCAACGCTCTTGCCTTGCTGGTAGCCCATACGACATGCTACTTTGGACCATTTGCGCTCCTTTGTAACCACTTCCAGGCCTCCTTCTTGATTAACGATCTTATGTAGGGTGTACAGATCTAGCGGCTTTCTTTCCACCATCGGTATCTTGAGAGTTGTCCCTTGCAACTCGCAAAACTTGGCAATCTGATCGAGAAAGTTAAGTTTAATGCGTGTTTCCGCTTCCAGTTCGTTCAACCGCTGAATGCGTGGCGTAAAGGTCAGCTTTTCTACATCCACAGTGAAGGGAGGCTGCCAGGACTGCAAGGTGCACCATCGATCGCAGGATAAAAACAGAGTAAAATCGATACAAAAAGAAGAAACATTATTTTTAGTCGTATTCTTACACGGTTATCAGTTTCTAAGCAACCAAACAGCCACCCATCAAGAAGGTACGTAAGCATGCATTTTATTTTACTTTTCAAAAACAACGTGGCGAACTTTTTTATAGATTTAATAACAACAATGAACAATAAGAAAGAAAAAAAACAAGCTCCTATATTGAATATACTCACGCTCGGTGGACGAATTTTGCAAATTCCGAACTTTTCTGCGGTCGGACGAATTTTGTTGATATACACGAGGGGATTTTTAAAATCTTCCTCCGACGGCTCGAAAACAGGAGCTTCCGGCGGAACATTGAATTGAAAATCATCGCACTTATCCAGCGATATATGTGGTCGGTGCGGATTATTGTGATGGTTCATCGGTTGCTGAGGCTGCTGCTGGTCTAGACAATCCGCATCCACACTCGCCACTCTGATATCGGTAGCGGAAATAGTTCGACATGGAATATTCTCAGCACTCAGGCTGGAAGAGGATTGTGGGTGTCTGCTGCTGCCTCCATTCATGGTCCCAGCGGAGGCACCACTGTTCCCCGCTGTGCCTGTCATCGATGCCCCGGCGGGCCCATAGTTGCTGCTACCATTGGCGTAATTATCACTGCCACTGCCACTACTGCTACTACCGCTACTGCCACTCCCGTTCGTCAAAGAGTTTTTGGACTTACTTTTCATCGTTCTTGGTTACTACCATAGCTTTCAGTGCCAACAGAACAACCGGACTCAAAGATGGTGTAATGCAATTGATTTGCTTTACCACTCAACTTGGATTATGCGAAGCAAGGTAGACTTTTCTTCAACCAAGGACACCATACGTACACATTTTTGGGTTTTCTCTCGCGTTTTCCCCCCTACCGTTTCACTTATCGTCCTCCCTAGCGGCCCAAGCAATTACTTCACGGGCGAACATTACACATCGGTAACATATTTGATTGCAATTGCTGAGGCGGAAGTGAGTGATGAAAAAAGGGCCTGCTGGATAACTCACTTTTGTTTGCACTTGGCGTGAAAGGCTAGCTCACATCAGTAGCCGATTGGACTCAGCACCAACGGAGAACCAATTGGCGATTGCCGATAATGTCTGGCCGACAGTTTTTCACTGCGAACGAGGAAAAATGAGTCGCACGCGAGTAATTTACCAGATTTTACTCTAATCTTTTACAACCAATCACGAAAACTTCACCGACTTTAATAACACACTACAAGATGCGAATTTTCACACGAATAACTGTCTGGGGTGGCAACATGAACGTATTTCGGTGCCTTTGCCTTTTTCGACGGCAAAGTGGCGTACGTGCAATTTGTTCGACGGTTCACCGTTCGGAGATTGGCTTTTTTGCTGCAATCACTGGCCAGAAGTTTCGTCAGGAAGAACGCACTGCTAGTTCGATGAAAGAAAATCGAGGTCATTTTCGACGAAAGTCCGTTCGTCGACACGATACGGAATTGTAGCATCGATTTGTATGAACACAAGGTTGCCTCACCTAAAACAAGATGACAATTAACGTCTAACGCCATTTCATGTTATTGACGTCTGAGGAACTTCCTGAAACGATTGGAACCCCAAGTGACATTTGCTCGAAATTGTTTTTCCATATCTGCTCGATTAGTACTCGATACGCCTGAAATTGTAAATTTGTGTGTGATCAAGTGTATTGAAAGCGTTAAGATTTGGTGAGTTCGTAAATTTGACTTTCTTCTATCGATGCACGATGAGAGAGCGGTACTTGTTCCGACGCAATGCGTTGCGATTTTGCCAAAATGTATGGGATTTGACAGACGCATGCGTTAACGACGCACGACGCAGCGTCAAAGTAGAAAAATTTCTATTTCGACGCACGTCGTGACGCGTCTGTCAAAATGGTTTAACCATATCGGGTGAAAATCGATATTTTTTCACGTTAAATTGTTTCGAGCGCAGTTTTGCGTGTAGTTGGACTACTAAATAATTTTATTAACAAAACAAAATAAATGTAGAGAAAGTAATTTCGTAATTGCTGCAAAACAGGTGTGTGCGGGTCAGCATCCCAAGTGCCACAAATCCACTAAACGACCACTAAACGGCTTCTAAACGACTCAAGCACTCTACCTAAACGGAATATAGAAAGACTTCGTTTAGCAGACGGCAAACGACTCATGCATTCTAAAAATAGCAAAAAAGCTGGTGGCGCTCTCTGTTTGTGGGATACCCCAACCAGTTGAGCTTCATCGCTTGGAGGAGAGCTTTCTCATTTCCTCTGTACTGTTGTATGGTTTTGCATTGAAGTTATGCATCGCTAGAACTAGAACGGCGATACAATTGTTTAAATACTAAACTCCAATGAAAACCACCAGCACTGAAGCAAGTGATATTTGAGTAATGGTCGTTGGTGTTGATACCCACGTATCTGACCACACGACCATTCATATAGATTTTTGCTCGGAAAGTTAGAAGGCTATATAGGTCATGATAAGATGAAACTTGCCGAAACACATTGCAAGAAAAGGATAGCAATATAATAATCAGTTTTAATACGCCATCTATTGATCAAACCAATGAAGCTGTGGAGCTTTCATTTTTTTTTCTATGGATATTCAATTTTCCAGTCGTTTAAGCTTAATCTGTGGCGCTTAGGATGCTGCGTCGAAACAAGTACCAAGCCCTGATGTCGAGCTCATTTTACATTCGTAGATTTTTTTGATTTTTTATGAAAAACAAAAGCAAATTTTGTGTGACATTATTTTATCAAAAATCGATATTATTTAAGTATAAAATGGCTACATGACCAACTATAACGATAAAAAACATCATTTTCGAGCGAATCTAGACGAAAACAACGAAAAAACCGCATCACAGTTGATTTTAAAGGCCTTTTTCTAAATTCCCTTAAACTGGTGCAGTTTACAGGCCGGGCTACATTGATCATACTCTTTGGTGTAATTTTGATTTTCACTAGCGCACCTGGTGGCGGCTGACCGAAGCTTTTTTTGGCCATCGAGGGAATGGTCGTGCTGGATCTCAAAATTAATTTGTTTTTCCATCGTTTTTTGCCATGAAAATGGATGCAATTCGCACAGGACATGTGCATCTACCTTTTACAAAACTTTTCTTGTCCAAATTAGGTAAAAACATGGAAAAATTACATATTTTCTGAAGCGGCTACAAATTGTTTGGAAAAATGCTTCGATCAGCCGCCGCCAGATGCGCTAGTGAAAATCGAAATTATACTTGCGACTACGATCAATGTAGCCCGGCCTTAAGGAAAGTTTAAGGCTAAGTTTAAGGGAATTTGCTCGAATTCCCGATTATTGGTGCTCGAAAATGTCAATTGGAACATGTAATTAATTACAGTAGAACCTCGATTATCTGGGGGCGGATTAACCGACGGGTGGCTTAACCGTGCGCATATATGTGACAGCTGTTCTAGCGCGCTGTTCTACGGCGAAAACTTGCAGCGATAGTCAAGTGGGCAATCAGTTTCTTGTGCAGCTCTGTAGTGTCTAGTGATATTTTCGAAATTCATTTTTGTTTATAAACAGTTGTAAAACCTATAGTTATTAATTAAAATAATATTCTACTAACGATTAATCGATTGATTCAAAGCGAATTAATCATAAAACTAGTGAGTTCTATAATTTTTATATGCGTTTGACATTTCTTGGACCATTATCCGTGCAAATCGATTAACCGCCAATCGTCCGGTCCCGAGCTGCCCGGATAATCGACGCTCTACTGTATTCACGACATTGGATTTGAAAACGAATTTTCTCCGAACGAATTTACTGTTACGTCACGTAAATTGTAGCATGCTGTACATGATTCTGAACAAATGATTTTTTTTGTGCAGCACCACAGATTAAGCTTAAACGACTGGAAAATTAAATGTATTCAAACAAATCGGAAGCTAAGAAGTTTCACTGGTTTGACTCATAGATCCCAAGCGCCACAGATTAAGCTTAAACGACTGGAAAATCGAATGTCCATAGAAAAAAAACGAAAGCCCCCTCTAGCTTCTTGGTTTACACAATAAATGGCTTATTACCACTCATCATTATATTGCTGTCCTTTTCTTGCAATGTGTTTCGACAAGTTTCATCTAATCAAGACCTATATAGCCTTCTAACTTTCCGAGCAAAATTCCGGTCGTGTGGTCACAGATACATGGGTATCAATACCATCGACCATTATTCAAATCTCACTTGCTTCAATGCTGGTGATTTACATTGGAGTTTAGTATTTAAACAATCGTATCGCCGTTCTAGTTCTAGCGATGCATAACTTCAAAGCGAAACCATACAACAGTACAGAGGAAATGAGAAAACTCTCCTACTCTAAGCGAGGAAGCTTCACTGGTTGGGAGATATCCCACCAACAGATGGCACCACCAGCTTTTTTCTATTTTTAGAATGCATGAGTCGTTTGCCGTCTGCTAAACGAAGTCTTTCTATATTCCGTTTAGATTGAAAGCTTGAGTCGTTTAGAACCCGTTTAGTGGTTGTTTAGTGGATTTGTGGCACTTAGGATGTTCATAGACCCAGGCCTTAAGGTCTCATTTATCCCAAGGTGCTTGCATCGGTCAAAACCGGTCTTCGTGAGCTCGTCAACATTCCAAACTGGTGCGAATTTCCCTCGCTGACGATACTTTTTGTAAGTCGTTGTGACGGTTTCTGGCGTTTCGAGCGAGGTTTTGTGCGTTCAAGATGGAAAGCAGTTTTGACAAAGTTGAAAAAAATTTCAACATTTTCACCTCCGTGGCCACGCTCCAAAATATGCACGAAGCGTTCGATGTAAAGTGCTACGGGGGGGAGACAAAAGCTCACTTTGAAACGAGCACTGTCGGCGAGTAAAGGAAGGGTAGAAAAAATGAGCGAGATGCAGCAATATGGGAACGTCAAAAACCCTCGCCATGTTGTACGGGTGACATTTTGTCAGAGGTATCGAATAACAACAACACATTAATAGCTCGCCACTCGTAGATATCAGGGAAAAAATCATAACTAGCTAAAGTTGGACCAAAATACGATGCTAAATTGCATCTCGCCTGCGTACGTTGTCGAATGATGCGCTATTCTGAAATACCGCGTGATCTCGCCGACAGACACACGTGCAAAAGTAAGGTAGGTCGAGATACGAAAACTGGTCGGAGCTTATCGTCAACAGGCGGTCACAACGAATCGTACGATGGCGATGGTGATGATGGATATGAGCAACTCTCCTCCTCCGATGGAAACGTTTCGCAACCGAACCAGCATGCGGAGAAAGCACTGGACGGAAGCATCGATACGCCATTGATCGAAGACGGTAAGCGAAAACCGGAGCGCCATCGCGATCGCCAACCCGATGATAAACACTTGTGCCATAAAGCGACCGCAGGCTCGATCGAAAGTCTCAACGATGGATGTTCAGCAACGTCGTCATTTAGGTAAATGGGCAAAGTCAATCAGTTTACACGATTGCTAGAGTGTTGATGTGTTTAGATAATGAAATATCATTGACGTAACATTACATCCTACAGGCCTTGGCATAGCTATTCCAAAAAATCATACAGTCTACCGCCGAATACAACGATTAGTGACGTCGGCTCAATCGTATTCAGCTGCCAGCAAGTGTCGCCGGCTGAGCTGGCCGCTCAGATAACACTTTTGGATTTTCCCATTTTTAATGCAATACAACCAGAGGAGCTGACCAGCTGCGGCTGGACGAAGAAAAACAAACATACCCTAGCGCCCAATGTGGTAGCATTCACGAAACGATTCAATCATACGACATTTTGGACTGTACAGGAAATACTCAACGGCGTTAGCCCGAAAGATCGGGCCGAGATCATCAGTCATTTTATAAAGGTACGAACTACTGGCTGTCATTACACATGTGCCTTCAATGGAACAGCTTCCTGAAGCAGAAAGAGCAATTAGGAATTGCTTTATGTTTAATACTGTGTTTTGTTTTAGGTGGCGAAGAAATTACATGACATCAACAATCTTCACTCACTGTTTGCCGTTATATCTGCACTGAAGAGTGCCAGCGTTCATCGGTTAAAAGAAAGTTGGTTGTTAGTGTCCCGAAAAGATCAGCAACAGCTGGATAGGTTGAGCCACCTGTTTGATGAAAGCGATAATTGGTCCTCATTGCGGAAATGTTTAAATCAATTCAAACTTCCGGGAATACCATACCTAGGTAAGCAATCTCGTTTCACAAGCAACAGCGATACATTATTGTTACTATTTTTTGTGTACTGTTTTTCTTCGGACTTAGGGATATTTCTTACGGACATTATCTATATCGATTTGATGCACCCCAACAAATCGGGAGAGGAGAGTTATGCACGCGAAACCAAAATGAACAACGTGTTGCGAGTGTTGTCTAGCTACCAAAGTTCGAACTATACGTTTATCAGTCCGGTACCTCCGACGCTACGTTACCTACAGTCTCGGCGGTATATAGACGAGCTACAGAATATATTTGAGGAGGATCAATATAAGTATGTATTGCTTTTGATGCTACCAGCCCAATCAATCGAAAATTATCCAAAAACCTCTTTTTTAGAAAATCTCTCAACTTGGAACCTACCGCCGGTGCATCAACCATGTCGTCTGGCGGTACTGTGCGATTACTAAAACCAAAAATAGAACAGAGTGATAGCATTGGCCGCAACGTGAAAACTACTATCGCTTTGGCGGAATGTAAAGATTCTCCAGACTCGACGACATGCGCACCAAACACTAGCCAAACTATCGTTTCGAGCGCACGACAGTTCATACCTGGCCATAGGAAATGCTATAGTTTAGGAACAAAGTATGATGTGGCGATAAGCAGTTGTTCTGTTTACCTGATATTGTGCGGAAAATTAATTTAATGTTCCTTTTTCTGATGTTTGTCGCAGCATTTTTTATCCTAGATCTTCCGAACAGTCAAGCAGCTCCTCATCGGCATCGAGCAGTCGTCATGCCAAGGTGGCAGATGGATTGAATAAGATGCGACACCTGCTCGATGATTCCTATGTCGAATCGAAACGCGCAAACAGTATCGCTGCAACAGGAAGCGGGGGTAGTCACAGTAGCGACCAGGAATCTGAACATCCGACGGCCCTGCAGTTGGTCGAGCTGGAGCCAATAACGAGTGGAAACTTGGTGGAAGGATACTTGAAACGTAAAACCGTACTCAAGTATGGACGCAAACCTACCGTAGCATCCTGGCAGCGGTATTGGGTGTTGATATGGTCCAACACGATGATATACTTTCCACCAAAAACATTCAAGGGGTATAATAGACTTCGAAATATCTCGTTATGTGTCATTTACAAAATAAATAAATAAATGCATGATTTATCTTCCAGCAACGAGCGAAGCAACTTCAAAAAGGAACCATCCAAAATATTTCCCCTCGAAGGATGGACGGCCGAAGAATCGGATCTTCCGCTGCAGGACGAGTTCTTCCAGCTGGTAAACTACAACCATGGACATGCGTATCGTTTCAAATCCGGCTCGAATGCTTCCGCTAATCGATGGCTTGCGGCGCTGAAACAAGTCACAACACCTAAACCGGCGGAACCATTGTCCATCTCACTGAATCTTATATCCTTTGAATAGTGCGCGCTTAACTTGCATCGACGTTTGCTTTCAAAAGGCTACTCCTGATATTGCACATGTACTCAACAAAATGTTCACAGTACAGATACATTTAGCAAGACTGGTTGACATTATGCATTATGATTTCCTCAAAATGAACAAAATGCACTTGTTTAGTTTTCTTTTGCATTGTGATTAGCTCCTTACGATTTGTTTTACCCACATAGTTTCCACGGCGAGTTCGGACATGAATTGCTTTGTGCCTAGTATTGATATCGGTGGTATCGATGGTGTTAATCAAATATCCATAGTTGTTATTACAGGCCTCTCTTTATGTTGTGGTATTTTGAAAAGGCTTAACCTCGTTTCTAGCGTAGATGAACGGTGAAAAGCAAGAAATAACTCACAGCAGGAACAACAATGTATGCTGTCTGCATGATCGTGTAACACATTATCAAGCTTACAAGTACCAATAAAGGTGTTTCAAAAATGTTTAAAAAAGGACTTACTATATTTCATTACAATCTTTGTATCGGGAAGAAGGATTATTCAACGCAATATTTCAGAAATTACAATTTGTAATTCAAAATTATGTTTTAAAACCAGTAAAAAAACTTTATTTTCTTAAAGAATCCTAGTACATACAAAATAATTTGATAAATCTCAGAATTTAATCAAACACAATCGTTCTTTTTTTTAACCACAGTAGAAAGTTGATTATCCGGGGGCGGATTAATCGTGTGTATGAATTTGACAGGGAGCGGTCCCGTGGTACAGTCGTCAACTCGAACGACTCAATAACATTCCCGTCATGGGTTCAAGCCTAGAATGGACCGTCCCCCCGTAGCAAGGATTGACTATCTGGCTACGTTGTAATGAATTAAGTCTCGAACGCCTGTATAGGCCGGTATGTCCACGTAAGAGGTTACGCCATATAGAAGAAGATGATGAATTGAGCAGGCGTTCTACCGTCATAAATATTTGGTCTAGTGATATTTTCGAATTTAATTTTTGTTCAACAATAATTGTTACGCCGTATTATCCCTGAAAACACCTGTAAGAATCAATCATCCCTGAGATGAAGAGTTTTTAATTAATGAAAAAAATGTATCTTAATTGTCCAAGCGGCTTAGCTCTTTTGCACAATAACTTCTTATATTAGTTAGTGGTTAAGCTCTCTCGAATCGTCATGTGTAATTTTTTTCAACCGAAAATTCTTACGGACTACCCTGTTCCGAATTAAACCACGCACATCGTATCTTAAATTGTGCAACCATTTTTATACACATCATCTGTCAAAATGACCGTCATGAGCTAACCTTATTTCCGCAACATTCGTCGGTAGAAAATTTTTCAAGTGCTCAGAGAAAGAAGACGCCGAGGCGAAATTGAACGAAAATTTGGGAACGGAAACAGTGCAGACAGGTGAATAATATTTAGACAAAGATATATCTGCTTTCTTGGGGTGCTGCTAGCGTAATACAATTGATATGTGCAGTGTTTGACTGGTGAATAGATATGCCCGAAAATAGGTCCCCGATCCAACAGTGGGCTCAGGTCAAAAAGTGAATCTAAATTGTCAGGGGCTCTCGCGGATGGGCGTGCCGCTGTATGTGCGATATCATTCGAATTTGGAAACGGCTTATGTGCGAGCGGCATTTCATGTGTGCGTGTGTGTAGTCGTTGCGGTCAATCAAAAAGAAGATGAGGTGATGATGATGATGATGATGATGATGGGTATTATGAGGAGGAAAAGTTTGGCTGACTAGCTGTAAAAGAAACACGAATGGCACAACTTCGCCCAAGTGGTGTTGTGCTGAAGAGGGCAAGATGGGGTGAAACGAAGCTCTATGCACCGCAATCGTGTATACGCGACATGCGTGTGCTTTTGTGTGTGCGTTGTTTTAAGGATTCCAAATTTTCTCTATTGCGCACCCATACGTACGCATGCGGGCGTATAGATTTATGTATGCATAATATATATGTCACACGCTATACATGCCCCATCGATAAGGAAAAGAGGATGGTGGGAGCATATACATTTAGGGTGAATGCGGTCATGAGGTGGATTTCGGTGTATGCGAGTGAAGGAAAAAAAAGATTGAGAGGAAACGCGCGCCTGCCTGTGTGTGTGCGTGCAGTTCGCCGTAGCGGGGTGACGAGATTGAATGGAACATAAAAAAATGCAGCAATAAACAGGGGGCGCGCGAGAGCATAAATGACCCGAAGAGCTCATAGATTGATAGAGATGACATCATTTCTATATATTTACCAAGTTTAGAGTGGCTCCGACATACAATGGAACAGTCTGTATGCGCGGCGCAGCGTTGGTGTTTGTTAGTCGTTTGCACTTGTTGTGTGTTCGATTCTTTTGAACTCTCGCAATCGTGTCAGATTGCGTTAAACGGCTAGATAATCGAATCTGATCTCGAGTAGAAATAGACAGTAGAGTACGGTTACAAAACCGAATCAACAGTCATCATCCATAGGGCTGGGCCAGGGCTGGGCCTACACCTCTAATAACTAGCCAAGTGCAGAAATCAAGTAGGCGATCGTAAATGTCAATATTTAATCATTCGCGAGCAGTGAAGAAGAGGAGCATCGCAAGAAGCAAAAGATTCAAGGTATCGCTATGTTATCGCTAATAGATATTGGGGGTAAAAAAATTCATTGCAGGATGGCAACCGAAACCGAAACGGCAACAATTCATACAAATGGAGGGCTGGAAACGGTATCCGAAGAGGAGGGCATGAAGCCGCGCCCGGCCGACATCGAGGCGGACATGCGAGAGATGGAACGACGTAAGCGCGTGGAATCAATCATGAACTCGCGCCTGTTCCGGGAGGAACTGGAACGAATCGTGGACGGTCAGATGCGCGAGGGATCATCGACCATACTGCAACAACTTTCCGACATCATGGGCATGCCGGCGGCTCGCATTGGTAGCGTATTCAAAAGCTCCAATTGCGTAGTGCCGATCAACGACATTCGTGGCGTAGAGTCGATGGGTTACGAAAAGGGGGAAAAGATCCTTCGCTGCAAGCTTGCGGCCACATTTAGGCTGATGGATCTGTTTGGCTGGACGCAAGGAATCGCGTGCCAGATAACGGCACGCCTCAATGCCGACCAGGAACTGTTCCTCGTCAACCCCTACGGTATGCTGTTTCATGAGGTTACTGCTTCTTCGCTGAACAAGGTGAACATGCAGGGGCAGATCGTCGAACATGGCACTACTAATTTCGGGATCAACAATAATCGTAAGTAGTAGACTGTTAATTTCGGGAAATGTGTTTGAGCTTTTTCCCTTTTTGTTATTGCAACATGTTTGAATCCTATTCATTCCACAGAGTTCACCCTCCACTCCGTTATACATGCTGCCAGACCGGACATTCGTTGTGCAATATATGTAGCTTACAGTGCCGTAACCGCCATATCGGCATTAAAGCAAGGATTGCAACCGCTCACGAAGCACACTGCCCTCTTGGGAGAAATAGCCTTCCACACGTATGCCGGAGGTAAGAACCTTGCTGATGCTAAATACTACACGGATATTTTTTGTTTGAGCTGTTTTTGACCAGAACACAGTTTTCTTGTTTATATGAAAATATACACAAATCAAACCAACATACCATAACCAAACCTCGTAAGAGAAGGCTGTATTCGACATTCTCGCTTCATGAATACAGTGAAACTTTGCAAATAATAATTAAAGAATAATGCGTCGTTCGGCATTTTTCGTATCTTTCGTTATCTCTGGATGAAGCGACATACGAGTTTCAATGATTAGACATTTTGACAGTCGATTAATGGTTTTATGTATATTTTGATACTCTCTTTTCTTCTATGACTTTGATTGTTATTATATCCGAAGCCTTGAACGAACCGGAAGAGAAGGATAAACTGTTGCGCAGCCTGGGACCAGTTTCCAAGGTATTGCTGCTTTCCAATCACGGAGCGTTGTGTTGTGGAGAAACTATTGAAGAAGCGTTCTATCATGTCACCCATATGGTGCATGCCTGCGAAGCTCAGTTGAAATTGTTGCCTGTTGGTTTGGAAAACTTGATTTTGATCCCGGAGGAAACCCGTAAAGCTATCTACGATGCTGCTCGCAAACCATCGGGCGAGGGACAGGAGGCAGCATCAGCTCAAACGGCGGATAATAAGGAGGGACAACTTACTAAGGTGAGCAGACTAGGTTTTCAATATCTCTGTTACAAATCAGCGCGAATACGTATGCGATAGGCGATTTTGTATGATTAACAATTTTATTCAATTCCATAACGTTTTCAGACCCCGAAGTGGCGTGTTGGGGGTTCCGAGTTTGAAGCCCTTATGCGAATGCTCGATAACGCCGGCTTCCGTACCGGTTACATCTTCCGCAATCCGTTGATAAAGGGCGATGTTCCAAAACCACGCAACGACATTGAGGTACCACCAGCTGTGTCATCATTAGGCTATTTAATCGAAGAAGAGGAGCTGTTCAAGCAAGGGTATGTTGAAAAAAGGGTAACAGGATCTATTATGAACTTTGAACAAAAAAAAAACATTATTTTTGCTTTCTTCTCACATTTCAGCATTTGGCGTAAGGGTGATCCGCGTAAGGTTGGAGATCGCACTCGTTGGCTGAATTCGCCTAATGTGTACCAGAAGGTGGAGGTGCTAGAAACTGGTACACCAGACCCGAAGAAGATTACCAAGGTAGAGATTGTTACCATTGAAGGAAACCTAAACTAATGCAGCTATTAATAGCATTTGACACTAAGCAATGAGCGATTTTTAAATACTTTATAATGGCTTCGTCTAATAACGCCTTCGGTCCAAACAACTAACGGTCATGAGATTGATCTTTTGACTGTTTGATCTTAGCAATTCGTCGGTTGGATTTGGAACCCTTACGCACGTATTTGTCTTCTCCTTTACACCACATTTACTCAATGCTACTAACAAACAATTGTAGTTTGATTTTACTTGCTTTTGGAAAAGGTTGGAAAGGGCTCGTGTGTTATATTATTATACATTCTAATGCACAAACTAATTGTAGCTATTCCAGCAAAACAAACAACAAAAAACAGGAGTTGTGCTTTTATTTCAATTATACTAGCAATTTATGAATAACCAAAAAACGAAGCTGTCGGTCAGCGAAGAATGTTTTATTTTATTAGCGTTTTATTTTTAACATATTTTGGTGTATTTGGTATGAGACAAGCTGCAATATTTTGTTATTTTGTCAAACCACACCAAAGAATTATTTAATTTGTTTTATTTATGTTATTCGAAACATTTATTCATCGCAAACACCAATTACCAATGTCTTAAAACATTCCTTTTTTAGTGAAGATACAGGTTCTATTGCTGACAAATGAAAGTAACTAACATTCCACGGTGAAAACAATAGAATATTCATTGTGCAAAAGTTACACAACACAGATTAATACTCGTACATTGAATGTGTTTAGATGCATATAATTAGTTGTCAGCGTAAACAACTGCTAAGGTTTTACTTTAATCTCTGTCACAAAAACAAAGCAATAGCCGATTGATCGTCTTACAAAATGAAATGGATTTTAATTTAACAAAATCAAATATAACATACATTTCAACGCCCAGTGTATTTAGCGTGAAGCGTTGTTAGCAAAGCACAGAAAGTAGTAACTAGTGTCAGAACATGGATAACTTGCGGCACTACAAAAAGAACCTTGTTACTCTAACTTCAAGCACATTAATCTATTAACAATAAAAGGCCACTAGCCACTTGTGTGAACCAATGCCGGTGGGTTTGTGCAAAAACTGAAGTTGTTGTTTTTTTGTGTTTGAACTGTTAAATGTTGTTCGAAACGTTGGCGCTTTATTGTAGCTTCTACATGAAAATCTAGTTCGAAAACAAAACAACACTCAGTTTTTCTCACCGCACTGTATGATGATGGCATTATGGTGCATCCACTACATCTTACAGCTATAAATGTAAATACAAATAATATATCGTACAGTTTGGTCTAACCCAATCCTTTCTAACATCTTTATCGTTTCATCAATCGTGCATTGAACTCGTGCAGTGGGTCGCCGAACCGTCTCCGACGCACTCGTCGACACCTGTTAAAATCGAACATGCCCATCAGTTTGTGCCGACAAACACGAACCCGCGGGAATTCAAAAGAATTCAGCAACAGGTAAGCGACTCTAACGGCAGTAAGATATTTGACATACATCCTAACATAAGTTAGCTTATGAAAATACTCGATCCATTTCTTTTTCTTTTGCAATACTATCGTGTGCATAGATAAAAGATAATCGCCGAGCCGATAAAATATCGGCTGGACCACAGTCCCACATTCTGGAAGGAGTTTCGTGGGATGAGGCAAACCGGCTGAAAGATGCCAATGTTTCGGCCGCTGGAGATCATGTAGTACTAATGGGTGCCGCTTCTAAGGGTATTATTCAACGTGGCTACCAGCACAACGCCACTGTCTACAAGGCACCGTACGCGAAAAATCCATTCGACTCCGTAACTGACGACGAGCTGAACGAATACAAAAAAACGGTCGAAAAGAAGCGACATGGTGACGGTGAGTAAAATTATCCTGTCCCTGACATTTGTATACACGCATCCGTAATGCAAATAACCAATGACCTTCATCACGTGCTTACAGGCACGGACACTGATTTCTCCGAATCGGAAGCACTGAGCTCATTGCAGATCAGCGGCCCTGCCAAGGGCGCCTCGCTCGTCAGCCCGCCCAGCCAGTCGGAGCAGGAAGACACAACAGCAGGTAAGTTGTTTTATTTTTGTGAGATAAAGTTGAGCGAAAAACGTGACCGTAACCACTTTTTACGTCCGATTTGGTTGTTTTGTAGAACATCACGTCCTAAGAATAGAAACTAAGCAAGCGCCCAAACCAAGCCAGCCAGAGGTGGTACTAAGCGATGGTAAGTACGAAAAAACAACCACAAATACCATTTTGGTAGGCGATCGATCGATCGCTTTACTGTTTTATGTTTGAAATGTTTATGTGTTGTGTTTTGCTTGTTGGTTGGAACAGAATCTGTTATTTTATATTTTACTAAACTTGTCTTCAGAAATTGGAGTTTCAGGTGTATGAATTAGCAAGGAACGCGCTACTAGTGAGTAAAGAAAAAATCGATTTAAGTGATCTTTTGCTACTTTGAACTTCCAAGCATCGGAAATTAAAGTTGATTTTCGAAATGCATGGTGGTTATGTTCACGGTAGAAAATATCATGTTGTAAGAGTAATTTTCCATTGTCCGGGCACACCAGATTGGTTGCTGTCAATGTGGTGGTGGACGGTTTTTAGTGACTATACTTCGTGTATGGTACATGTATGTATTTCAATGTTTTTTTTTTATTTAAAAATGAATGAAACTAACATTTTTGTTCTTTTTCTCCTAAACATGTTTAAACAAAAATTGTTTGAACAACGAACTCGAAAAAAACAATCCTATATTATGATGTTTTAGATCTAGGTGCCGTATATCCCACATTTAGGACAAATAATTACAATGGATTTCGTGTAGCCACAAATATGGCAAAAGTGCATCATTTCCATTGCGCGAATAGAAACAATCCCTTAACACAGCTTTCGTATGAACTTGCGGTGCCTATTTGGCGTTTAACAGACGGATGCGCTATATGGCGCATGCCCAGATTTACCGATTCACCAGAAGCGTATGGCGAAAATATTCGTTACCCGACGTTTCGGAACTCTCACAAAATTGGTGCATTACGAAATTGGCATTATAGAACAGACTGTAATAACAATGCTGCCGGCGTGAATTATAGTACACTGTTCGTGGAAAATAACTGGTCAGTACAGGAATACAATATGGTAGAAAACACTGACTTAGAGTATGAAAAGCTTACGGCAATCGATGTCTTTATCACCGTCGGAATAATTAACAGAGTGTTCTGTAAGATGGAGCATGACATGAAAGAGTTACAGGAGTCATTTACAACGATCGTCGAGACTATGGGAGAGAACAACAATAAGAGAATTAATATTTCTGAATGCGACGATTAGTAGAAGCATGTTTTGTGTTTTTGTTGATATAATTTAGCTTTTTTCAAAAGTGTGCCGTGTTAGAATAAAAAAAAAAAAACAATGCAATTTATCATGACAATTTTCAACAATTTTTGTCCCAGGCGAACAAGTACAAAATGGCGAACAATCCGATGCACACATGAGCACATTTTCCCACAGCAGCAAAGAGGTAAGAGAGGCAAGCTAAACATTGGCTTAGTCATAATCACAACGATTGGATTCGTGCATTCGATATTCTAAAAATGTGTCTTCCTTCTGAGTTGCAGGATATTTCAACCGATGGATCCCCCAAGAAGGACAAAAAGAAGAAGAAAGGATTGCGAACGCCGTCGTTCTTGAAAAAGCGAAAGGACAAGAAACGCGTTGAGTCCTAAACACACTCGACCAACATCACTATGCAGGCAGCAGGATAGATTTTTTCAGCAAACCTTTTTCCTAATCAATTGGAAGTACAGCAGCGGGCGTACCCTCGCTTGTCAAATTAGAACAAGGAGCAGATGCATCCATCACACGATTTCCTGAACGTGAGCCGAACCCCGCTCGACTCGATACAAATGCCCATTATTATACCCTTGTAGTATGTAAGTTTTTTCAAAAGAAAACAAATTGTATTTTGTTTTCTTGAGTTTATTGTTTACATTTTATATTCCCGTATTGTTTGTTGAAGCCTATTCTCCTTGAGCCTAGGATTTATAAAAAAAAAAATACCGCTGACGCTAAGTAATTCGATGATCGTAACGAATGATGATTTAAACAGAGAAAACAGTTAAACTCTAGCCAAGGAGACAGTGTAAAATGTATGGACAAGTGCTGATTAAAAGTATACAGATTTTGAGTTAGCAAACGTAAGTGAATATTAATACTATTTATGTATCGACGCAGTTTGCAGGATTTAGTTACATATTTATGTTTTTTTTTTGGGCAATGAATAAGAACATCGCGAGTCAACCAAGGGTACAAAAAATGACAAATCGCACATACTGTTTTGTTATTTAGTAAGGGTCGGCATTGAATCGGTGTGGCAATACTATCAAATAATTCAATTATTGGATATTAATGTCAATGCAACCGGAAAACCAATGGCTTTCGTCAACTGCTCTGCTCATCTGTTTATCATCCTGCCGTAAAATGTTAATGCGAACATGCAATCGCCGAAATGATGTACGACGTTTTTTTTTTCTTTTTTATTTAACTACTACAACATTACTCATTAACTGAAATGTAGTCACTGATCTAGCCTAAAATCAGTCCGAACACAGATCCATTGAATTTCTTTCCCATTGTCAGTGGCAATGAAATCACATAACAGTGGACAATGAGCTATTCATAATATTAAACAATGACCGGAAAAAAAGAAACATGCCAGCTTATTCATCGTAAATGAATGACGAAAGCAAAGAAGTACGATAAATCGAAGTTGATATACTGAAGAAGAAGAAAAAAAATAACGAGAAAAAAACATGGAGGGATTCGAGAAAGACGAAAAATTCGCGAAAACTAAGGTTTTATTATAAAATCAAAAACACCCCGCTAATAGCTTCCTACAATTTGCATCTTTATCGGCGCTGCAATATGCGACGCAATACTGCATCATTGTCACCCTTCAAACAAGCTGTGTGTGTGTGTGTGTGTGCGCGCGCGTGAGAAAACGAAAGAAACGTTTGTAATGAGACGAAAACTTGGAAGGGGCGTGATAGAAATGAAAATCATAACGAACAAGACGTTACATTTATAGCTAAAAGTCAGTTGAACAGGATATCCCTCAAGTTGTTGAAAGTGGAGAATTAGAACGTGGTTGATGCGCATTTGCATTGCATACTCTGATTGCATAAATAGCTTCTTACTACCGATGAACTGTCCTTTTTCTTTATTCTCTTCGTTAATGTGAGTTAATGTGAGTGTCCTTATTGCGTGCTATTATCCTCGGGCGTGAATATACACACGAGTGTGTGTATAGTAACGTCATGCTGGTTGCGTTACCGCATGACGCTCTAAACCGGAATGTGAAGGCTTCGTGACAGTTGTTTGAAGCAAGAATAGTGTTAATCCTTGCCTAAATTGCTAACATTACAATTTCCTATCTGCTGCACCAGGTGCGCTTTCGCAATTTATCTTCAACCGTTTGCACCTATTTATGACATTGTGTGGCATGCGTGCGAGCGGAGTCGTTTGCTCTATTCTATGCTTGAAAATGGACTATTTTTCTTATGTTACAAATAATGATTTGTTTATTTAGTTTTTCGTACATGTCGCAAATGATTTCTTTTTTAATTTAAAACTGAAGGAACCCTACCTATCTTTCCCTACCTGAACGCTTTTCGAGTCGGTTTAAATGTATGATATGGAATTTATCCGATGAAAGCATAAAACCCGAATAAGTGGCAGGATTACAAATTGAAGGGGGTCCTCTGTCGCATGAAGTGTAGATACACACAAGGGCCGCAACATTTACACGCAAAACGATTACGTTTGATTTTCCTTCCCCGGGGAAAGCAAAAAACAATACACAGCGCTTGGGTGTTGTATAATCTTTCCATAGTGCTTTTCTTATGAACCCTTCAGTATGTAGGATATTTACAAATGAAATTAAATCCGTAATAGATGAAACTAACGCATTTTGTGAACGTGTGAGTGTGTGTTGTTTATTACTCGGGGGGGGTGATGGCATTAAAAAGGTTCGTGGACGAGCTGCCCGACCAAACCATAGTGGGGAAAGAGACCACCGATGATGGTAGCGCAGTACATCCAATTATGCATCGAGAAATGTATTTTGTGCAGCGTTTGTGTGTGTGTGTGTGCAATGAAAATAAGAGATCCACAATGACTGCTTTTTTGTAAGTGAGCGCGCATATAAATGTATATCCTTGTAGTTCACACGTTCCTTGTGCTTATTTTTTTCCTATTAAAACTTGTATGCAGCTGTGTGTGTGCGTGTGTGGGGGACACGGATAATGCCACGAGAAAAAGCGAAACGTATTTCGATCTACAAACTGATCGGAGTGAACAAAAGCATCCCGTAAAAATACATCGGCCAGAACATATTTATTATAACTTCTAGCGTTACTGCATACATGGCTGCTTATCGTAAAGAGAAATGCTTTGAATCGATTGAGTGTGTAATTGTGGGGGGGGGGGGGGGGCATCCAATTGGAGAGGAAAAAAGAAAAAGAGTATAATCAAAATTACATTTCAGTTGCGTACATGTGAACCGAATGTTTCCAACAACGGCCCTCTAGCGTGCGCGTGCAAATGTGTTAATTTCGCAACCAGGATCATTCGTTTTGAGGTTTTTATTAAACATTTGAATTATGTTTTTAGTTTTCGTTTGTTCAATATCTTTGCTGGCACAAATTTAGCCGTTAGTGAAGCAAACAAAAAAAAAGCAGAAGAGGATAAATAAAAAGTCCTACATTTAAGAGATAAAGCTTGATTTTCCTTCAACTTAATAATGGGTTTTTTTATTTACAATACACATTGTTTTGTTAATTTATACTGTATTATATTATGTTCTAATAAGCCTCAAGAATCTGAATAGATCACACCGAAACCTAATTTTTGAGGAGCAGGTAAGTAAAATTTGTAAATAAAATTGGCAAAAGATAATAACACATTTTACGAGAAATGTTAACAAGCTGAGACAATGTGTGGAAACAATGATTAACTGGGACACAACTCCAACAATTGCGTGTTTGTTTTGCTTTCTTTTCCATTACAAATGCTGAACCCGGGACCGGAAACATGACCCACAACGTTTCTAAGTTCCTGTTTGGAGGGAATGGAAATGGTCGAAGAGAAATGGCAACTCTTTCGATCACCCACCACACCAAACTCAAAATGATAGAACTAAAAAAGCAAATAGACTGGTGGAGTACAGGTTTATGACATTGAGGCACAGGCACAAAATCAACATTGAGCAATTGGAAAGCAAAAATCCCCCATTTTACGGTCTTTCCTAAAAATCTTCCAATACATTACATTATTTTTCCATTCCAAGCTGAACCCGTGAACTGATTGTAACAAAGGTACAAAATGTACTGATAATGGTAACCTTTTTGGTGTTCCTCTTGCTAGTCTGGTTGCGTGATCGTGCGAGTGTGATAAAGTACAAACCGTTAAAGAATTCCCTTTGCATCAGAAACATTGCTTCCAGGCGGAGCAGTACATGATTTTATCAGGATGTTTTTTTTTATCTGTTTCACTCGAGGAGATAGAAATGATGCAGTATAAAAGAAAAACTTATTGGCGATATACTTTCATTTGTAGTTCCATACTCGTTCCAGTACTTTCGCCCACGTGTCCTATCACTTGCAGCTGTTGTTGCCCTGTAGCGGTTACTATTGGGCAGTTGGTATTGGTGTAAAAAGGGTTACAACATTGTAAAATGTTAACTCTGCCGGTGCGATTGGCTTTATTTGTGGTGGTACGTCTAACATCTAGGATCGGGATACAAACTATCGTCTATTGTACCAAAGTCGTGATGCAATCTTAGATCGGCAACATTATATGCACTGAACACTATCGGTAATCAAAACCATTTCCAAGAAAGGGCAACTGGTAAAAAACACCGACAGAAAAAGTTTTTTTTGTGGACATCGTTAATAAGAAGTGAATCAAGTGAATACTGCATGTACTGCAGTTGTAATTTGTTGTCTTGTTGTAGTATACGACTAATTTATTGCTGAAATTGAACTCATAATTTAGTATTTGCTTGACTAAATGTTTCAAATAATTCTTCATTCTCAACTTACAATTTTAGTATTTGGTTAGTGCCACCGGTGGAAGCCATGTAGTGTCGGTGACACAATTTCAAACTTCATCATGTGCCGACCGCCAAGCGCCCGGTATAATTTGCGCCAACTGCAACACGGTGGCCGTTTGCGTTAAGATAGGCTCGGTGTGGGAACCGTCTCTGGTCGAAGCCTGCAACGCGGACGAGGGCCTGTACTGTAACGAGTTCGAGGGAGGATGCTCTACCAGCATTGGGTCGTGCAATCCGACCGGGGGAGGTGGCTTTGAGTGTAACACGCCCGGCGTGTTTCCGGATCCGTTCAACTGTCGGCAGTACCACATGTGCTTCCTAAACGGCAACAATCCAGTTGCGATTAATATGGACTGTGGAGGGGCGGCCTTTTCACCAGCAAGTGGGGATTGCTCCCTACCGCTGAACGATACCGTCTGCCTAACGCCACAATTCAACTGCAGCTTCGTGGGACAAATGGCGGCCTGGCCGGGAAATAACAACATCTACTACATCTGTGCAGCGGAAACGGTACAGGGAAATCGTCTACTGCGCCCACGGTTGTACCGCTGCCCGGCCAATCAAATGTTCGTCGAAGGACAGTGTGTGCAGCGTGACTGGTCCAACATGCCACCCGGTACGATAGTTCCTTACGAATGCGTACGCCCGGGGTTGTTTGCTGATCCTGCCCACTGTCGGTACTACTACAGCTGTAACACGGAGCTGGTCGCAACGCATCTACAATGCCCAGAAGGAACCTTCTTCAATGAAAATACCCTCTCGTGTGTGTTGGGAGTTTGCTAGTAGGAAATGTTTAGTTGCCGTTTACTTCATGTTGCAATAAACAATCACTTGCGAATCGAAATGGCTACAAATAAGTTGTGCGAATGCTAGAATCATAAATTGAAAGAAAGGAATGAAATGCTGTTAAATGCGAACCAGCTTCATTTCAGATGAAACACGTAGACATTATCGTTTTAAAACGAAGTTATCGAAGTTGTAACGAACGCGTTTAATGTAAGGGATGATCCATAGCTAACGTAACGGACACAGGGGGTGGATATCTTCCATCGTTTTATTCAGGAAAATACGGGAGAGAGAGAGAGAGAGAGAGAGAGAGAGAGAGAGAGAGAGAGAAAGAAAGAAAGAAAGAGAGAGAGAGAGAGAGAGAGAGCTTTAACATTTTCTTTTGTTTTGTTTTGCACAACTTATGAATTAAACTTTCATAACGAAAAAATCAGGTTAGTGATAGTGATGGAGAAAATATGAATTTGATCCGCTACGACGCATATTCGTCACTGTCTTATGGTGTAACGTGGGACGCGTAATACGCGAAGAACATACTACTAGACCCCTTTAAGTAACGCGTTACTCTACGAGCTCACTGGTGGAACTGTTTTCTAATTTTTTCTTAATGTCCCATGAAATTTAAAAACATAAATATTATAATGGACCACACGGATATGAGGAATACAGAATACCAACGAAAAAAAATACTAAAAATCAAACACTGAAAAGAGGTAATGTTCTGTTTCACGTTCAGCAAAAAATTACGCAAAAGAGATTCCACTTTTTTTCAGCTATCTTATGCTTTGCATTAACATAAATTAATTTTTCTCAACATAATTCTACGCAAAGCCAATTCCATTTACGCGATATGTCAACCAATATATCCACGTGCGCGATTCATGTGCCTAGCAGGCTGCACGAAATTCGAGCAGTTCAGCATAGTTCGAGCACAGTGCAGGCGAGCAGGAGGGCGGTCTTCGTAGAGTAGCATTTAAATGGAGTAAAATAAATGAAATCCTAACTTTTAACTCTCAAATCAAGTTGTAAAGTGTGCGCGAAAGGTTTAAGAAGAACCAGTGATAAAGGGTTGCTTCGGAAAAGTAAGTTTTTGGGTAGTAAATTCAGTATTCCGTTCATGCAGTGTGCAGTGTTTGAACCTGTTTCCCGAAAAAAAGGAGAGGGAGAGATTTGTTTGCGAAGGTAGCGTTCCTTGGTGTGTATGGGTGTGTGGTGGTGTGCGTGACTCCCGGTGTTTGTGTTACCTTTATTTGAAAGCCAACGAGAAGAGCGATACAAAACGAAACTGGAGTATGTGCAATAAAGGTGGCAAAGAAAAGGGGCGAGAGAAAACATAAGAATGCGTGTGTTTCCTGCGTACAGTGGTTCATGAAATTGCACTTGTCGGTGCGGTGTATCCTTTAAGTTGTATAGTGTGTGTGTGTGTATGTTTTTTTTTAATTTAAAGGTGTGTTCTTTGGAAGTGTGTTTTGTGAGAATTCATTGAAAAGGTTAGATGATGGAAAGATTTAAATAATTGTTCAAGATCAACGTGCGCCTGGAGCCTCCATTAAACACTCAACCGTGTGAACCTACGCCGTAGTGAGCGAATTGTGGAGAACGATATTCAATGAATGAATTCCCGAAAGCAGGACGGGGTAGAAACGCCACATCTCTTGATGGACCATGCACACATCTCCCCCCCCCACCGCCACCCTTATTTGTGCAGTGAGATTGGCACACACACACACAAACCCTCGCATACATGCTTCTCTGGAGATAGTGTTAAGCCAGATCCGCAAGACATCCCCCCGCGTATGTGTTGCTCAAGACGACCCCAACAAAAAGTGGTTGAAGAAAGAAGTGGCGACGGTCATTGACAGTTTACCGCTAGATTGAGTTTGCCGTGTGTGTATGTCTGGCTGGCTGGCTGGGCGTATTAGGAGGTGCTGCACGGGGAGATCAAGCGTACGGTGCTGCGTATGCTGTAGCCAACATACGCGAGCGCGCTGGCATGATGCTGTAGGCTCGTGAAGCTGCTTTCTGCTCTCCGCAACCCGAAGCGCGAAGTTCTCGCGTGATTTTGCTTACGCAAGCATATTTTCCTTTCGCAGCATGCCTAGGGTGAAAGATGCTGTGCGGCTGGATCGTGGATAACCTGTTTGAGATAAGCATTTTTCAGCGCTCGCTGGAGAGTAGCGGGAAAATGTAGGGCGGTTGGTCTTGGCACAGGAAATGCTATGATAATGAAGATGGGCTCAAATTGGTTTGTTTGCTACCGAATTGTGGAATGCGTGTAGACGGGGTGTGAGTTATTTAAACCCTGTTTTATGATACTTAAATGCATTTTATTGAAAACCGGAATCGAACGCGGCGGTGAAATAGTGCTGTCATGCTGCTTGTCGTTTTGTTAAAGGCTTGTTATGGGCTTGTTCTATAAACAAATTAAGAAATCTTCTACAAACAGTAAAACATTAACTATTCCTTGCGAAAGTACTGCTCTTAAGACAAAAACTTACTCTGTTGCTCCATTTTTGTAGTAATAATATTTTTAAAAGCACCTTAAATCTTGCGTTAAAAATACCGATGTGTGTAGTTGGAGGGATACCGTTCCCCCAAGTTCAGAGTTCACATGTGCAAAAATGTCGTTTCTCTGTGAGATTACTTTATTTAAAAGCAAACTTCGCGTGTACGCTGCCCCGAAAGCCCCCCAACCCGTAATGCTTGCACGCTATGTGGGGAAATGTTTCTGCATTTCGCAAGCGAACGATGGATTGGCGTATTATATGTATATCAAGCCCTTGATAAACCAAATAACAGGCAAACTGTGTACCACCTTCTTCTGTATGTATAATTTACACTCGCCAATGGGGTGAGCGAGAGCCCTGCTTGTATTGCCTGTCTAACGTTCTTACCGATTTCTCGGAACGTAACGGCACCGGGAGAGCGAATTCTCTGTATATCCTTGTCGGCTGTCTGCCGTACACAAGAAATGGGGGAAAATCGATATTTCCCTCGAGTCAGCGGCATGTTAGGGAAAACGCCGCCGCTTGCGTTGATGATTCATCCTGTTTTCGGGGCGTACGGAGAAGAAAAGCGCTTGACTGCTAGGGGTGCATTTAATACGCGACCAATCGCCGTGCGTTGTGTACGGTTCGTGCGTAAGGCTACGTTTCGTTCGTTACCATAGGGTTGGAAAAAGTTTCAAATCCGTAGGGTGTGCGCTGTGCTAGTGGTTGTTGTTAATTATTAGTTCGGTATAGCGGATTCTTTCGGTTGGTGTTAGTGGCGTGCATTTGTTGACCGATTGTGTGGGATTCTCTTTTCTCCACAGATCGTCTACCATGTCCGGCAGTGTAGAACGCTAGTGAACAAAACTTAGGCTGGATACGCGGAACAACAAACGGTAGTGCCGGAAACAATTCGCCATGAACGTGCCACGGTGCACTCTGGCGGCAAGGCTTGCTCTGATAGCGGTGCTTTTGCAGCTTCTGTTGCTTTGTAGCACCTGCAATGGATATATGATAATAGCAAGTGAAGACGACGAACCAGGGAAGATACTGTTTAACTCTTCCGTTTACAAACTTGGATCGGAACGGCAGTACAAAATCAATGCCCATAAATCTGCCCACTACGTGCACCATCTGCTCCGGGTGGATCCGGACAATGGGCAAGTGAGCTTGAAGCGAAAGCTCAAATGTGATGGCATCTACTATCCTACACTATTTACGTTTTACGTCGATTCTACCTCGAACAGACTGCGTAGTATAGACTATTACAGTTTACCGATAAGGATATTCATCGTTGGGCGCAATTGCTCCGACGAGGACGAAGCGGTTGCGGCTAGTTTTCGTAAGCTCTTCGAGGAGGATGATACCGGATATCATCATCACCAGCGACACAGACGAGAAGCAGTGTATCGCTTAGCAACCGCGAAGGATACTCCGCTGCCAGTGCGGGAAGACGATGATGCTGAAGAGTACGAGCAACGCATGTACGGCGAGTACTTGGGCGATCGGTTCCATTACTATCGTTCCGAATATCCGTGGTTGGCGGCTACGAGTGTCACTAACTACACGACCTTTCGCGAAGGTGACATCCTGTTCGATACCGTGCTTGAGAATGAATATCGACACGGCATAATCACGCGAAAGCGCCGTGAAATACGGGATCTACCGGCCGATCGAATACATCGCAAAATTGCCGACGCCAAGCAGTGGATCTCCGAAACGTACGCATCGTATGCCATTCACACCACTGACAAGTGGAAACACATTTGCCTAAAGAAGTCACAGTATATTAACTCGATTGGTGCATTTTTGCCGAAAACGGTACTACATCACTGTACGGTTCGTTACCTAGATGTGAACGATGAGCGATTCGAGATTGAGACTCGCACAGGCGATTTGATCGCTACTGGAGATCTGTGCATACCGGAAACTCTATGGAAGGTGATTATAACGTACAATGTGCGATGCGATCGGAAGGATATCATAGATGCCGATCATCGCCTAAAGATCGTATACCACCACCAGGAGCTAAATGATACCGATATAGCAAAGCGCGTGCGACGAGAGTTGAGAAATCAAAGTCCCTATTTCGAGCAGGCATTGTACGTGGCCTCAGTACTGGAGGAGCAACCGCCCGGCGCAAATGTCATTACGGTGCGCGCGCGTGATCCGGAAGACTCGCCAGTGGTGTATTCACTCGTTTCGTTGCTGGACTCACGATCCCAGGCAATGTTCAAGGTCGACTCGCGCACTGGTGTGGTGACAACCTCCTCCACCCTCGACCGTGAGCTAATGGACGTACACTACTTTCGGGTGATAGCAACGGATGACAGTTTTCCCCCTCGTTCCGGCACCACCACGCTGCAGGTTAATGTGCTCGACTGCAACGATCATACACCAACGTTCGAGGCAGAACAATTCCATGCTACAGTGCGCGAGGGAGTGAGCGTTGGCTCAACCGTCATTACAATACGCGCGACGGATCAGGATATAGGCAAAAATGCTGACATCGAGTATGCCATCACAAGTATCCTCGGCGAGAACCAGGAACAATCGGGGACAGCGGCCAACGGTAGCAACGAGGGCAATCCAGTCGAGGGCGATAATAACGGCAGTTCACAAAAGTTCCGCATCGATGCGCGCAGTGGTACAATATCGACAAGAAGTGCATTAGATCGCGAAGTGTCGGGAATGTACACGATTATGGTAACTGCAACCGATATGGCAACGCCACAATCGGAACGCAAATCGGCCACCACGACGGTTTTGGTGAAAATTTTAGACGACAACGACAACTATCCGCAGTTTAGTGAGCGAACGTACACGGTGCAGGTGCGTGAAGATCAGTGGGCAAACGAAAATAATGTGATTGCCCATATACAAGCGTCGGATGCGGATCAGGGAAATAATGCTGCAATTCGGTGAGTATATTCTTCAATTAGACCTAAAAATCTGTTTAATATTGTATATTTAATATTGTCATCAGTTATAAGTTACTTTCAATATTTTGTATTTTCATATATAAATAACTTAAACCCTTTTTTAAAACTAATCATTTTTCTAATTCTTGTTAAAAGATATTGCCTATAAAACTGGCATAACAGAAAAGATAAATTTTGCAATAACGATTCCATTTCAATCATCGAAAACCAATTCCCTCTCAAGTCTCTCGTTTGCTTGCTAATCAATTCTATTGCTGATGTCAGCCACTAGCCAAGTGCCCTCAGTCAGACGCAGCTAATTACTTTCATGTACTTTTCTTTTCATGTTCCATGCGCACGCTTCATTCTGTACAGCTATGCCATAATCGGTGGAAATACGCAATCACAGTTTTCCATTGACTCGATGAGTGGTGATGTGTCTCTGGTGAAACCGTTGGACTACGAAAACGTCAGGAGCTATCGGCTGGTGATTCGTGCTCAAGACGGAGGAAGTCCTTCACGCTCAAACACAACACAGCTACTGGTGAACGTACTTGATGCGAACGACAATGCACCACGCTTTTATACCTCCCAGTTCCAAGAGGCGGTGCTTGAGAGTGTACCCGTGGGCTATAACATCGTACGCGTGCAGGCATACGATTCCGACGAAGGAGCGAATTCGGAGATAACGTACAGTATACAGAACCGCGACGATGGGATGCCACTAGCTGTAGATCCACGCACTGGCTGGATTCACACGACCAAGGCGCTGGATCGCGAAGAGCAAAGCCGGTACAGCTTTCAGGTGGTTGCGGTCGATGGTGGAATCCCTCCGAAATCGGCCAGCACGTCAGTGATAGTGACGATCCAGGACGTGAATGATAACGATCCGACATTTAGCCCCAAGTACTACGAAGCGATGTTGGCGGAGGATCAACCGCCAGGTACACCGGTAACGACAGTGACTGCCACCGATCCTGACGAAGATTCACGGTTGCATTATGAAATAACGGCCGGCAATACGCGTGGTCGGTTTGCAATAACATCGCAAAACGGTCGGGGACTGATAACCATTGCACAGCCGTTGGATTATAAGCAAGAGCGAAGATTTGCGCTTACCATCACTGCCACCGACAGTGGCCAGCGGACGGATACTGCGATAGTGAATATAAACATCACGGATGCTAACAATTTTGCTCCCGTTTTCGAGAACGCCCCCTACAGTGCTTCCGTTTTTGAGGATGCACCCATCGGTACAACCGTGCTGGTAGTGTCTGCATCTGATAGTGATGTAGGTATCAACGCACAAATAACATACCTACTGAACGATGAGTCAGTGAATGGACTCGGAGCGAACGAACCGTTCACCATTAACGCACAAACGGGCGCAATCATAACGAACGCTAAACTGGATCGGGAGAGTACGAGCGGATACCTGTTGACCGTAACGGCAAAGGACGGGGGCAACCCGTCCCTGAGCGATACAACGGATGTCGAAATCAGCGTGACGGACGTGAACGATAATGCGCCGGTGTTTAAAGTTCCGTTGTATCAAGCGACGATTCCCGAGGACGCATTAATCGGAACGTCGGTGGTACAGATTGCAGCTACCGATCTGGATATGGGGCTTAATGGGCGCGTAAAGTATGCGCTCGGTCAGAAGGACATGGACGAAGGTTCATTTGTGGTAGATCCCATCTCGGGCGTGATACGCACCAATAAAGGGCTCGATCGTGAGAGCATTCCGGTGTACCACCTGACTGCCATCGCTAGTGACAAAGGTACGCCCACAATGAGCAGTAGCGTTGAAGTGCAGATCCGGCTGGACGATGTGAATGATTCTCCGCCGACATTTGCATCCGATAAGCTGACGCTGTATGTGCCGGAAAACAGTCCAGTGGGTTCCGTGGTCGGGGAGATATACGCCCACGATCCTGACGAAGGTGTGAACGCGATCGTACACTATTCGATTATTGGAGGAGATGATTCGAACTCGTTTTCGCTCGTTACACGACCAGGTTCGGATCGAGCGCAGCTACTAACGATGACGGAGCTGGATTATGAATCGCCACGCAAACGGTTCGAGCTAATCATACGAGCAGCTAGTCCACCGCTTCGGAACGACGTTTATGTAGAGATTCTGGTGACGGATGTCAATGACAATGCTCCCGTATTACGCGACTTTCAAGTGATTTTCAACAACTTCCGGGACTGTTTTCCGAGTGGAGTTATTGGGCGTATTCCAGCGTTCGATGCAGACGTAACGGACAAGTTGACGTACCGAATCCTTTCGGGAAATAATGCAAACCTGCTAAGATTGAACAGCTCCACCGGTGGGTTAACATTGAGTCCGCAACTCAACACGAATGTACCGAAATTTGCAACCATGGAGGTATCGGTAACGGACGGAATCAATGAGGCAAAAGCAATCATGCAATTGATTGTGCGCCTGATAACGGAGGACATGTTGTTCAACTCGGTAACGGTACGACTGGACGAGATGACGGAGGAAGCATTTTTATCGCCGCTGCTAAGCTTCTTCCTCGATGGGCTGGCTGCAATCATACCGTGTCCCAAGGAGAACATCTTTTTGTTTTCAATACAAGAGGACATCGACGTAAGCGGAAAGATACTGAACGTTAGCTTCTCTGCACGCAGACCGGATGTGGCGTTCGAAGAGTACTACAGTTCACAGTATCTGCAGGAACGGATTTACCTAAACCGAGCCATACTGGCACGGCTGGCGACGGTGCGTGTGCTACCGTTTGATGATAATCTGTGCGTACGGGAGCCATGCCTAAACTACGAACAATGTCTGTCTGTGTTGAAGTTTGGCAATGCGTCTGGATTCATACACAGCGACACGGTTCTGTTTCGTCCGATCCATCCCGTCAACACGTTTGCCTGCAAGTGTCCGGAAGGATTCACCGGCAGTAGGGAACACTATTTGTGCGATACGGAGGTCGACCTGTGCTACTCGGATCCTTGCCAGAATGGCGGAAGTTGTATGCGCAGAGAAGGAGGATACTCGTGCGTCTGTACCGAGCAATACACTGGGGTTAATTGTGAAACGTCGATAGCCGGCTTGAAACCGTGCATATCAGAGGTGTGTGGCGATGGTTATAGTTGTCTTACCAGCGGGCAAGGCGGACATTGGCCACCGTACACGAAAACGTGCGAGCTTATGTCGCGATCGTTTACGAGAAATTCGTTCCTCACGTTCCCAGGGATGAGGCAACGGCACCGGTTCAATATACGGCTAAAGTTTGCGACCGTGCGCGACAGTGGGCTCCTGCTGTACAATGGTCGCTATAACGAGCAGCATGATTTCATTGCTCTCGAAATCATCAACGGAAAAGTGGTATTTTCCTTCTCGCTAGGCGACAAGGTGGAAACAGTGACGGTTAACCAGCAGCGCAAGGTGTCGGATGGCAATTGGCACACAGTGGAGGTGAAGTACTTCAACCGCACCGTGCTGCTTTCACTGGACAACTGTGACACTGCTACGGCACTGGCAGGCCTTGGCGAGCGGTGGAATTGTGCGAATCAAACGACTCTCGTGCTGGACCGAAGATGTGCTTCGCTTGTGGAACCGTGCCATCGATTTTTCGACCTAACTGGCCCTCTGCAGATCGGCGGTTTGCCGAAAATTCCAGCCTACTTTCAGATACGCTCGCACAGCTTTGTCGGTTGCATCTCGGACCTGTACATCGATCAGCGGTATGTGGATCTGGGGGCGTACATTGCCGACAACGGTACTGTGGCTGGCTGTCCGCAGAAGGCAGCATCATGTGCTTCGGAGCCTTGCTTCAATGGTGGCACCTGTCGTGAAGGCTGGGGGGAAGGATGGGAGTGCGACTGTCCGGACGGTTTCACTGGTAACGCATGCCAGGAGTCCGTTGCGTTACCGTGGCGCTTTCATGGCGATGGCATATTAAGCTTCAATCCTTTGCTGCGTCCGATTCAACTGCCCTGGCTGACTGCATTTTCATTGCGGACCCGTAAACGCGATTCGTTCGTGATGGAGATACAGGTAGGGCAGAACAGCTCCGCCGTTGTTTCGCTGCGAGATGGCATCCTGCAATACCTGTACAACGGTGAGCCGTTGCAACTGGCTGGTGCGGATCTGGCCGATGGGCGCTGGCATCGGGTGGAAATTAAATGGATGGGCACCGAGGTCTCGCTCACGGTAGACTACGGTCAGCGAAGCGGCGTGCTACCCGTGACACAAAAGATTCAGGGTCTGTACGTCGGTAGAATTGTGATCGGTGGATTGGAAGGCACGATCGGGCAGCACTATGGAGGGCCGTCGGAAAACTTTGAAGGATGCATTCAAGATGTGCGTGTCGGCGGAGTACAATCCGTTTTGAAACGCCCAACAGTGCGTGAGAACGTGCTTGACGGATGTGTTTCCAATGCAAAGTGTCCGGAGGGTTGCCCGGAAGAGTCCGTTTGTGTGAGCAACTGGGATGAAGCGTATTGCGAGTGTTTGCATGGATTTGTTGGCGGTGAGTGCAAACCAGTGTGCACAGTAAAACCGTGTTCCGATAACGGCATCTGTCGGGCGGATACGGTCAACACCAAGGGTTACCGATGCGAGTGCAATAGCAGCTTAAGCTCCGGAGAGTACTGTGAGAACACCGTGCAACAACCATGCCCTGCCGGGTGGTGGGGCGAACGTAGCTGTGGACCGTGCAAATGCAACGTTAAACAAGGGTACCATCCAAACTGCGACAAAAGCACAGGGCAGTGTTACTGTCGGGAGAACCACTATCAACCGGTGAATGATACGGTTTGCTTGCCCTGTGAATGTTATACGGTGGGATCGTATGGCAAATCCTGCAACAGCTCGGGACAGTGCGAATGTCGCGAAGGAGTCATCGGCAGGCGATGCGATTCGTGCTCCAATCCGTACGCGGAAGTCACCCTAAACGGGTGCGAGGTCGTCTACGACGGTTGTCCCAAGTCACACTCAGCTGGTTTGTGGTGGCCTCGGACAGCGTTTGGAGAGCTAGCGGTCGAAAACTGCCCTGCCCCGGCTCGAGGCAAAGGTACTAGACGCTGCGATCAGGTACAAAGTGGATGGGGTGCCCCTGACATGTTCAACTGCACATCGGAAGCGTTTTTAGATCTGCGAAAGCAACTATCGCAAATAGAGGTAGATGGACTGGAGCTGAACACGTTTATTTCTGTAAAAGTCGCCGCGAGCCTACAGCAGGCCTGTATCAGTGTAGGTGGCCAGACTAGTGAGAAGGATGGAAATGGATTGCGCGATAGTAGAATGAACGATTTCTACACAATTGGTGCAGAAAAGACGATGGGCAGTTCATCGGCGTCGCTTTGGCGAGAAGACGATTTCGAGCTCGACTACCTACTGAACGATGGTCAATCGTTCGTACAAAGCAAGCTGTATGGGGCAGATCTATTAATTACCGATCGGTTGCTGCACGAGCTAATGCGCTACGAGGCATACCAGCACGGGTTGAACCTTTCCCACAGCCAGGACAAGCACTACGTTCGGAATCTGGTGGAAAGCGCCGGAGAGATACTGGATAGACGATACGCGAGCGAATGGAAAAGGGTACAAGACTTGACCGGGCGTGGACCGGATGATTTGGTGGATGCGTTCAATCAGTATATGATCGTGCTGGCTCGATCACAACACGACACTTACACAAATCCGTTCGAGATAGTCCACAAGAACATGGTGCTCGGAATGGACATTGTAACTACCGAGTCGTTGTTCGGCTATGAATCGCAAATGGTAAAGCAGCAGCAATTCAAGCAGGCCAAAGGGCATCAGGACCTTCATGGGCATCCTGCGGAAACAGTCATCTTGCCGGATACGAGTTCATTCTTGCAAAACTCGCCAAAACAGAAGCAACCGTTGATTTCGTTTCCGAAGTACAACAACTACATCCAAGATCGGTCCAAATTTGATCGTTCCACAAAGGTGCTTGTTCCGCTGGATATGTTGGGCATCACCGCGCCCGACAAGAACGAGGTGGTCAATCAAATCGCTGAGCATCGTGCCATTTTTACCTACGCACAGTACAAGGATGCGGGCGAACTATTTCCGACCAATTTCGACGAAACTGTCACACGTCGATGGGGCGTAGAAATGCAAATTGCCAGTAGCGTTCTGTCAATCGCTATCGTTACACCGGAATTGGACAAAGATTCCTATACTCAACCGTTCCCATCGTCGGGAGGACTAGAGAAGTCGGGTGGCAATAATCAGGTGGAAACGATCGCTCCTCCGCCCGCGAAACCTGTACCAGAACGAACCAGTGAAAAGTTGTCGTTGAATGAGATTAAAATATCAATTCACGATATGAGCGACCGGGAGGAAGGTTTAGATACGCTGGATCAACATGCACCACAAGTGCCGATGGTAAATACGGCGGAGAATAGCGAAGACTTCTTCCACGATGATGATCTTCCCGAAACGGTAGTTCTAGCACGCAGTGAACAGATGTCCTCCATCGAACGTACAGCAGAAACAGCAATCCGAAAGCGGCGTAGAAGTATTGTGTCGGCCGATGGTGGCATTCCCGAGTCGGTTGAGATGGATTCAGCTTCCCGCACGAATTACGTTCCCCTCGGTCAGCCACATCTGAAGCAGGCGATCAAGTTGCAGATGTGGTTAAACATACCCCGGAATCGATTTGTTTCCCGTTCCAACCCCCAGTGCGTCCGGTGGAATACGCATGCAAACCTTTGGACGCGCATCGGCTGCCAGACGGAAATACCGAACTATGAGATGATCGGTCATAATGATACAATTGTGGTGAACTGTACGTGCAACCAGCTGGCAACGTATGCGGTACTAGTAGACATTATCGATCCGGAAGACATCCCCGAACCGTCGCTACTGGTACAGATTACCTCGTACTCAGCGTTCCTGCTTTCGTTGCCAATCCTTTTTGCGGTAATAGTGTCGTTGGCATTGCTACGCGGCCTGCAGACAAACTCGAACAGTATTCATCAGAATTTATTGTTTTGCATCTTCACTGCGGAGTTGCTGTTCTTCGTAGCCATTCAAGCACGCAGGGATCTGCTGGACAATGAGGTAAGTGTTTGTGGATTGTTCAGAATAGCTCATAGTGGATTGTTGGTTTGTTAATACAAACAATACATTTGTTTTCTAGTTCCCATGCAAACTGGTTGCTATTGCGCTGCATTACACGTGGCTGGCAGCATTCGCGTGGACGACAGTTGACTGCGTGCATCTATACCGAATGTTAACTGAAATGCGTGACATCAACCATGGACCGATGGGTTTCTATCATACGATAGGCTACGGTGCGCCCGCACTGCTTGTAGGCCTTTCTGTTGGAGTGCGTGTACATGAATATGGAAACAGTATGTTGTAAGTATTGTAGATAGAATGTGTTTTTGGTACGCGGTTTTTACAATATTTACTAATTTCCAACAAACGTTTCATATCGTTGCACTACAGTTGCTGGTTGTCGGTGTACGAATCCGTCATTTGGTGGATGGTTGGACCAATCGCAATCGTGTCGGTATTCGATCTTTTCATCCTATTTTTGTCGGTAAAAGCAGCATTTACGATCAAGGATCACGTGTTAGGATTTGGCAATCTACGTACACTGCTTTGGTTGTCAGTTGTGTCGCTACCGCTCTTGGGTATAATGTGGGTACTTGCAGTGCTTTCTGCGTCAGAAAATTCGCAGCTGCTCAATATGCTCCTATCAGCTGTGGTCATTATGCATTCGCTCTTTTCCATCATTGGATATTGCATTATTAATAAACGGGTGCGTGAAAACCTGCATAACGCGTTTCTACGCTGCATGGGGCGCAAAGTACCGCTACTCGAGTCTTCAATCGCCATCAGCAATAGCTCACAAAACGTAGGATCCCCGAAAACACCCGGGTTCGCCGGTAGCTCTGGTGGACAGTACGATACGGCAAGAAGAAACATTGGAATCAGCACGTCGAGCACCACTTCTCGCAGCACGGCTAAAACAAGCTCTAGTCCCTATCGAAGCGATGGTCAATTTAGACACACATCAACGTCCACTTCCAACTACAACAGCGACGGAGTGGCTTCGTATATGCGCGGACATTACGAGGAGAGTGCACTGCGTAAGATAAAGAATGGTGGACAAGGACGGGACGGAGAACGTCGAAGTCACAGAAGACATCGTCGAGATTCCGACTCTGGCAGTGAGACTGATGGGAGAAGTCTAGAGCTTGCCTCAAGCCACTCGAGCGATGATGAAGAATCTCGCGTCGGACGCAACAGTAGTACGCATCGTAGCACTGGAGTGTGCAGCACATCATACCTACCGAACATAACCGAGCATGTTGCAACAACTCCACCAGAATTGCACGTAGTGCAGAGTCCACAGGTAAGAAGTAACTGCCTTTATTTGCATCTTTATGAAATTAATAATGCGACCCTTGATTTTTGCAGCTATTCCCCAACGTAACGCCTACAAGATGGCCAAATCAAAATGCTAACAATTACATGCCACCAGGCAATGGTAAGTGAAATGGAAAACAATCCATTTAGACAAATGTTTCATTCGACTATTATATCTCTACAGGTCGATGGTCACAAGAAACGGCATCCGATAACGAGGCACATCCACATAAATCTCCTACAACCGGTGGCTCGCTCCCAAACCCGGATATCACGGAAACGTCATATCTGCATCAGAACCGCATGAACATGCCACCATCGATTTTGGAAAACATTCAGGAAAACTATAACATAGGATATTCAAACACGGACCTTCACAGTGATCGAAATTACAGCAACTATGGTAATGCGGATAATTATGTCCCTCCGGCTGATTACGCGAAGCGGTACGACTCGCAAGCATCGGTAAATCCTTCCAGCACTCTTCCCCATCATTACGCATCGTCGGTAAACGGTAGTAGTACTGGTGGAGGAGTGCCGATTGCCGAAGCAAGGCACACAGGCTCGATGCAGGTCATCAATCATATGCGTGCGTACCAGCATGAAAACCCATACGCACTGAAAGAATCGCTCTACGAACGGTCACGAACGCTCGGCTATGGTACTAGTGCAGGTGGCGCAGAGTCGCCGTACCACGCAGGCCACCCTCTAACCGCTCCCAACGATCTGTACAGCCCACCCGGAGCCATACACGGCATGTCATTCAAGTCGAGTGTGCAATCGCTACTCAAGAACGATTATCAACAGCAACAACGACAACAATACAAGCACCACCAAACAGGCAACGGGGGCGAATCAGACAGGATGTCGGAAGGCTCTGATAAAAATCCGTACAATTTTCCCTACACCGCCGAGGAGGACCATCTAGTGCATAATGGTACAGCGAGAATGCACCATACTGGAGGGATGGAAAATATTGGACACATGGAGCATATCGCTTCGTCGTCGCCTTCGCCACCACAGCTGTTGATGAGAGCCCCGGAAGGGCTTTCTCCGGCACCACTGCAATCGATAGGGCAGTTGAATGGTGCTACTAACGAGTAAGTATTCTCTGCTGCTTAATTAACCCCACTAACCAGATGGAGAGTCGCGATTGAATGATTGATATAATTCAGTAATTTAAATGATAAACTGAGCTAACTTTTGCTACACCGTTTCTGTTTACTCATAACATTGACTGTGCGTACATTGGATTAGCTGGTGTTGGGACCGTCTAAAAATGTTAGAGTAAAACCGTAACAGCTGGATCTGGAAATTATATAACACATCTGAAGAACAACAGCGATCGACCTGTATGTAAGTAGGGTGAGGGTAGTGGGCATGGGTTTTAATTTAACGTTATTATATAATTCTTTTGTTATCGTATTAATTTCTGTAGCATGCAAACCCCCTAACGAAACAAACCAAAAAATCTTAGTCACATGGCAGTATATAGTAACAATAGTGACGAAAAGTTGAAGACATGAGAAGTAAATTGCATTTGGGTGTTGAATCGTTTATTTTACAACACATTAATTGAATTACTCGTTTTTTTTCATCTAAAATACAGTGAAAGCTGGATAAGAGCGATCTCATGAAAGTGGATAAAGTTATCGCTTATTGAGTTTGGAGATTTTGTTTCACATCTACTAAATACTTTACTCAATTCCGTGTAGTAAAAAGTAAATTTACTTTATTTTCCATTTGAAGAGTTTAAGGAATTATTGTAGCAAAATAATTAAATAATTAAACAAATTAGTAGTTTATGATCGTACACAGATAATAAAAAGGGGAATGTATGGAACTTATAACCACAAATGTATTAATTTAATGAAATCGGCTTTTAATTTTATTCTCTTTTAATCTTTTAACCTATAATGTTCAATTTCTTGTTAAAATTCTATCGAGTTTTCTCTCAGAGTCTTTAATATCCTGGTTTCACTGTATATCAATTGATCGTGTTGTTTTAATTTTAACATCTTAAACAATTTTTTACAATCGCATATAGGTAGGGTAGTAGTATTTTAGTACCTGAAAATGTGTGATCCGCACTGTATCCTTAACTATAAAGTAATGGATTGAATTTATTTTACTTTTCACAGTACACCCAATGATGACGATGAAACAACGGTGTAAGCCTGAAGCAGTGAAAGAGCGCAAAATCACTGTTTTGATTGAATTGCGCAACGTGTGTACATCGTTGTGCTTGTTCTCTTACGAGAAGCTCTCTACATTAAAATAGATACTTCCCGCCGCAGATCCATTCGGTTGCATGTATATTTGTGAAAAAATGGGACTTACAAAAAAAACAAAAAGCAACAACTGAACAAGAAACAAAGTTTTGTAATATATTTATACTAACAATAGCATGAATATAGCCACATGGCTCAACGAGTGGTGCTGCATTCATGTTTTGGATGTATATATTTATACAGATCGATATATGATATACAATGAATGTGGTTGTATTTTAAGTACCAGGCTACTCCCTTACCGCTTTTGCTTTGTTTTCAATGCAAACGAACTGACATCCTGTTTCCTGAACGTGTGTCCTTTTTATGCAAAAGAAGCACACACAAAAACATCAACAGCAACTTACTCACTTATTTGTGGATGTTCCAAATGTAGTTAAAACGAGCAACGCCTGAAAAGCAACTCCGAACGAATCTCGTGCGGTAGGGTTATTTATGTATATTCGCACGCTTTACTGCAAGCAGCAGATCGATAAACTGAAGCCAACTGCCATCATCTACACGAGGGAGCAAAATCCGACCACTGCCTTGATTATACTCATTGTTATTGCAGTTAGAGGGGAAAGGCACTCGAACCCATCACACGCAGCAGGACCGGAGTAGACATTAAGAATTTGTAGCGCAATGTGCTTTTTATACGATATTTAGGTTGTTTTGAATGCTAAATTACTGCAGCAATGGAATGGTTCAGAGACAGTAAAAAACAGTAAACGGGATTTATTGCGAGGAAATTGAGGTTTGAAAATAAGAAAGCAAAAAAAAAAACAGAAACGAAAGTACGTTTACACACGATTAATGAAAGTGCCTGAAAGTAGGTGAATTTTGTTTAGATTTGATTTTGAACGTGTTTGAATGAATTTATGCAGCTGCATTTTTAGTACTAATTTATCATCGATTTTAATTTGCAACTTTGCAAGCTTGAATGAAGCAAAACGGTGGCAAAATTTTAGTGGAAAACATTTATCTAAAACATTACCAGTGGTGTACCAGTTTCTCGGTATTTTATGAAATTTTCCAATCCTACTCCCAGGAATACGACCCTGTACTCGATATTCACTCTCTCTCTCTCTCTCGCTTACTATAGGCATTCTTCATAATTACAATATTTTTGGCTTGAGACATCCAAAAGCCATTATAGCTAAGTTAATAAACTGGTCTCCTAATTATGTGAATGTCTCAGCTTAGGGATTATTGCATCTCAGACGAAACAAGCTTAGTAGTGCAGCAGAGAAGTGAATTATTGAAGGAATTGGGGAGAGGGGGGGGGGGGGGAGAGAAAAACTTCTACATTCGAAAGACTTATTGTAATCCTTACTGCTTTATGCCATACAACTTAGGAAATCCGCTAACAGATAAATTATTTTAGCAACTAGACTCAACGGTATTTGTACAACAATATTGATTAAGTTCCCTTGTTCCCATCGAACGTCGTACTCTCTTAATTTTACCTGTTCCCAGTGGTGATAGAGTCTAGCACGATATACTACACACATTCCATCCAATGATTTTATCTCAACGCTTTAGTTTAACTAGTTAGTTTTATCTCAACGTAACCACCGGCGTTGTGCAGGCTCTCCTTGTATGTATGTAGGTGTACAATTAAGGGCTACACAATAATGGGTGCTAAGCGACATTCCAGTGATATATTTTTATACTCGAGATTTTAAACGTAACAAAACCGCACTTTTAAGTTTACAAATCCATCTCTCTACACTAAGAACGGTATATTGTCGGTGTATGTGTGCTTGTATTCAGTATAACGATTTACGTGTTTTAACTTTACACACTGCTTTACCCGCTCAACCACACCCAATCTCCATTTGGGGGGGGAGTAGGTTTTATTTCCTTTTCAAGTCTGCGTGCTGAAACTGTTGTGTAACCGAGTAGTTATATTGACTATGTACTGCGAAAGTGAGATTTTTTTTTAAATTGCTTTAGTATATTAGCATTTTTTAGATAAGATTGAACATGTAACATTCCGTGTGTACTACTAACTCGACTCACAAGACGATCAAGAGTGCACAACTAAACAAGGAAAAGAGTAATAGTAAGACAGGCTGGAGGAGGTTGCGATTTTAAAGCGATTTCCACGAAACATGAATTATTTTCATGCAAAGAAGAGATTGCATCAATAAATATGAATGAATATGTGACGATAGCGTACGCGTAACACATCTTTTACTCACAGCCATCCGAATTCTGGCAATTCTGCGTTTCTAGAATATATCTACTCGGCTCTTTTATAATTCTGCAGTTTTCAATGCAAAATAATTGGATGCTTATTCGGGAGTTTATTTAACACATCTTATCAATCTTACAGGGTTTCGAGTAATAGTTAAGAGTCATAGTTAAGAGAATGATTCAAACCGGTAGTGGAATCTTGCAAGCGTTCTGTGGAGGTTTGCAATCATATAATGGAGTTTGCAACTGAGTTGTGGAGTTTTGCAAGCATACTGTGGAGCGGCTATCAGACTGTGTGTGCCGCTGTAAATACCCCAAATCATTTTCGTTAATTTTACTTATTTATCATGTTTAACTATGACTCCGCGACAGGATTTATTTAGTTTACCTTGAATAAATCCTGAATGCCTGAATGCCACACGGAAACAACTAAAAATGATAGTTAAAAAAATAAACATCACCGGCAGCTTATTTAAAACTAATAGTAGACTTAAGAACATTCACACGGATCACTGTTATCCATTGAACGAGAAATAAATAATTAAACAATTTAAAAAATCAACTCCAAAAGCTTTTTACGCTGGCACGCACAGTCTAACAGCCGCTTCACAGTATGCTTGCAAAACTCTTGCTTGCACGATTTCACTACCGGGAAAAATTCTCTTAACCGATTGAACTGCTCCATTATATGACTCGAAACCCTATATGTCCCGGGGCGGTCCCGTGGTACAGTCGTCAACTCGAACGGCTCAATAACATGGGTTCGAGCATAGAATGGGACCGTCTCCCCGTGGCAAGGATTAAGGATTGACTATAATCCGGCTTCGTTGCGTGGTAATCAGTTAAGTCTCCGAAAGCCTGTTGTGTTTTATAGGCCGGACATATCTGCGAGGACGTTACGTCAAATAGATGAAGAAGATATATGAATCTTATGTACGCTATTATTGGGATTTTCAGTTAATTAAGATGTATGTTAAATTAAAAATAAATAGATCGATGTAAGATGATCAACGGTTTTTTTTGCACATGAAGTGCATTCGAAAAGTCGTATGGAGTCGTTCAATCGAAAAGGTTCTTCCTCGGGGCTTCGAGTCGACCAGCTTCCAACGAATTAGTTCAAATGTCTGTTACCTGATTCAAGGAATGGAATCGATTAATTTGTGAATACATCTGGTTCTACTATGTAGCTAAAGTCTATTAATGGATTGAGCAGGCGTCTGAGAACCTCATCCGGCAGATAAACGATTCAAAGAACGAATTGATGGCGACACTACTAATAGTTCTGCCCGACAAATTGGGATCTAGAAAGAGGCAACTTACGGATAGGGGAACACCGACAACAGCATGGAAGATGAGTAATCAACGCGTCGAAGATTAAAAACCTGGTCAGTCGAGGTGGTGAAAGAGTCGGACAACGCACACATTAGCAGTGAATATAGGAAAGGATGTAGCTCTACGCAAGAGTGTGCTTTCGCGCAATAATGCTACTTCATTCAAGGATCTTGATATATTGTCCTTAACCCGAGTCACTACGGCCTTTGTGGATCATGCCATGGATTTCAAAATGGAAGATAGCGAAGACATTTGTCATACCCCCACCCTTTCTGGAAAATGTTTGGATCAATTAATCCTTTTCGTTAAGAACGATGTATTTTTGTTGTTTCTAGTATACTGCATGCAATTGCTTTATTGTAATGTAATTACCAATTACAAAAGTGGAGAGAGGTTCGCTTCATTATCGTTTGATTTGTTTCAATTAGTTTTCTTAGTTCCTGTTCAACTATCGCATCAAAGATGATTACAGAACCGAACCCGTAATGTATGTGCCAAGAATGCCACATTCGTGTGTCTTTCAAAACGGATTTATCACGAGTTAAATTTAAATTAATTCGCTTAAAAAGTAATGATTTTGAAGCGTGCAAATAGTAAAGGTGTTTCAATAATGTTGGATCATAAACTCGTTTTGCCGCAGAGCGCTTATTGTTAACCGGCTATAATCGGTAACCAGCTGTCGGTTGGCCCGCCTATCGGTAAATTTTATCATACTTGTGTTATTTGCGTTGGTCTCGAACCTACTTGGATGATTTTCTCTTCTTTGCTGACACCGGCTTTTTCGGAGCTGTCTTCGTTGACTGACGTACATTCCGTTTTGCTTGTTGTATCTTCCGTTTTTTGGGCGGTTCCTCTTCACTCTGGTAAAGCTCGTCGCTATCATCGTCATTGTTGCCATACTTTGCTTCTAGCGATTCAATCAAGGAGCTGAAAGCGCTCTTTCGCTTGAGTGCAATTTGCTGCTCCAACGAGGACGTATCATCCTGCTTCTTTTTCATCTGGCTGGCCATTTTGGCTTCGCGGGCGTACTTCTTGTGCCGTTGTTTGCGCTTTGCTTCCGGCTCATTCGTAAAGATCTTGTATTCTGGGACCTCCTTGCTGTCGATCATTTCTTGCACAATTGCTGCAATGCGCGGTTCGTCCTCGCACTGCATGAACGGAACCGTACACATCATCGAGTTTTTGCAACCTTTTCCACGCAAGTACGCACGCTTGATGTCATTTCGCTCCGTTTCCGACCCGACGTAGCTTTTCTGGTAGTTGTCGATGTCCTCTGTAGTCAGTGGTTTGAAGAACTGTTGCCATCTAGCTAACCAGTTCGTGCTAGCGTTGTCATCATCATCGACGGTGCCTCGCTCGTCGTAGATCGCGCGCGAGTCTTTGTTGCTGAGAATGTTGTACAGTTTGCTTAGAACCTTAAATTTTTCGGTCGCCTCTTGCTTATCACTTTCCGGCACACGATCCGGGTGAGTTTGTAGCGACAGTCGGTAGTAAGCTTTCTTTACTGCAAGAAATAATAGAACCGAGAAGGCACATTCGGCGTCAAAACGGCTTCCCTTGCCAGATCGGGCACAACAAAGCTTTACTTACTTTCTTGATCGGACGCGCTTTTTTCGACGCCGAACAGTTCGTAGATGTTTTTCGTACCGTAGTACTTTTCACACACCTCGAGGGTTGACATAATTTTCACTGGCGTTAGTTCAGAATGCGCTCAAAATTACCGGCAACAGCGACAAGCAACAAACAAACAATGAGTTCAGTGTAAATATCCAACTATTTCTACCAGCCAATCGACTTTAGCGGGAAAAGCAAAAAAATGACAGCCAGTTATGCTGGGTAAATTTCGCCCGTTTCAGCGGCGCTGAATCGCAGCGCCGAAAAGGGACTTCTAGTTGGTGATATTCGTCTTTTATTAAATAGAAATAATGATTTGAAACAAAATTTGCAATATTGCTGATCAATCAAAAGCGGTCCACATGATTTATTCGTAAAATAACTTTTAACTTTAACTTTTACATCAACCGATATTAGCGCCATCTAGCGTATATTTTCGTTCCGTGCGAAATTGCCCAGGGCTGTGCTGAGTGTTTCAGCGCTTCACGCTGACAGCTGTCATCTTAGGATTGCATCAGAAACGAAATTCAGCATTTTCAGCACAAAATGGCGAAAGAAAACAGGAATAAGCAGGAACACAAGTGAAATAATCCGAAAAGCGCGATTAATAATGGAAATACCAGCCAAAAATATAGTGTCCGACGAAACATTCTGCATCTGGAAAGGGTGTATTCTGAATAGTGTTGAAAATTCGCAACCGTTCGTGCATTGGAAGTCGCATAACTGTGGTCCACGAGTTGATGTTGTTGGTGGTGTTGGTGTGGCGGAACAAAAGATTTCGTGCTTAACCACTCGAGTTTTCTCGACGTCGTCGAACAACGGGCAGTCTGTTCTACGCGTAATTATGCCAATGTTATTGATGCTAAATTCGATCACGATGACTAAGAACGCACGTTTGGACTCTAATATCGTGACCGTGACGTCGCACCGCTGGGAATAATAGGAGATTTCCCCAGGTGGAGATTGCATCGCAATCGTTAGTGAAAATATTCTGTATATAGAAACCCGTTCTGGCGGTGATACTAAAGATTCGTAGCAATAACAGTGTAAATATTCACCTCGTACGCAATGCTGTCCGAACGAAAGCAACCTTACTACCCTTCGTCGGCTGGCGATATCAACGGTTCAGTTCCGCCCATGAAGGAGGCTGCATTTGATGAATGGTCAAAACATCGACTTCCGCAGCACAACTATTCCATTACAGATGGTAGCGAAAAGCTAGCCGACCTTAAGATGGGTGACTCTAAATCTCCCGCGGTTGCTGTGTTAGCGGCACTCAAGGGCACCTTTTTAAATATCGTCAGCTGGTCAGCTGGTCAACTGTCTGTTCTTAACGGAACGAAACCAGAGGCACACGTATCGCAAACCATGGTGGAGAAAGAGGAGCAGGCGAAGAAAGTGACGAACGCTTCATCGTCGTGCATTCCTATATTCGAAACGACCAGTAATGGAAAGGGTCAACTTACGGTGCCATTGGACTACAGTAGCACGGTCGACGATATTTCCATGACCCCAGCTGGTGTTTATTTCGAGGAAACAGCGCGTAGCGATCGAAACGCGTCACGGCCTGGGCGGCGAAAGCGAAGGAAAGACACTTCCAAAAGCAACCAGAACGTACATGCAGGTAGCGAGGGCGGCAGTAGCAAAGGCTGTGGTAAAAATCGAAAAGATAAGAAACGACACGCGCTGCGTAGAGACATTCTGAGCGATAATCTAGCCTTATCTATGGACGATAGCTGCTATGGCTACGATTTCCGGGAAGCTGTGTATAGCAATCCTGTGATGGAAACACACTCGCTGCCCCAACGATGTTTGTCGTCGAGCTTCAGCCCGTCATCGACTGGAAGTATTGGAAGCTTTCACGATGCACTGCAAGACATCGTTCCAACCGATAATATGCACCTTCATGCGTCTTCCGACAGTATGACCGCATCACCTGCGTTGTCGGTCAACGGGTGGTACCAAAATGTCCCTGCCAAACAAGCGCTTACTGTTGCGCCCGATTCGGTGGACAGGATCGGCGAACAAAGCAAGCTGAAATGTGATATCGAACCTAACAACCACAATGAATATGTAGTGTTCAGCGACTACGACGTGTTTACTACTCCATCTGCCAGCCCTGCGCGACGACGTCCTCCTCGTCGTAATTTTTGTCCAGCTTTGAGTTTTGTTTTGCACCACCAGCATTCAGACGATAGCCAAGAGGAAAATAATGACGAGGAGGAAGACGGCAAGAGTGATTACACGAGCGAGGACATTTCGGATGACGAGGGTACGGATGGCGCAGATGGGCTTGAATATGACGATGATGATGACGATAGTATCGTTTTCTGCGAAGATTATGACGCCCTGAACGATGATTCCAACTCTTCGTCCGGATTCGAGGAGAAGAAGGTGGGTGTGCTTTAACCATAATTTCTTACACCTAGATTTCTTTGATATGTTTACTGATTAAAACAATGCACACACACAAACAACAAAGCCGCAGCGACGATAAATAGTAAACAATCATTTAAACAACAACTTGATATAAAGTATCGAAAAAGTTTATTTATTTCGCAATGCACATAGATTGTGTCCAAGACTGTATGTTAGCTAGCTTTGATCTTTCGTCATTCATGAGTCAGCGATCACTGGGAATTCCCATCATAGCCATTCCTCCATGTAACGAACGGCTGAACGAACGGCTGAAGGTCATTAGTTGTTATTTTTTTACTGACGCAGTTTTGAATGGTTTGTGCAGTTAATTTGTCTAAAAGACGTATTTCATTCATTTGTTGTTGTTTGTTTCTGTTAATGACACCCTTAACGAAATATATGTTTTTTCGAATCCACGTGAAAATTAAAGCATTTAAGTGGTCATAACGAGTATAACATTAGGTATTAGAGCATTTAAAGAAAATTCCGTACGATCTATTATGTATGACTATTGCTTTCCATAAAGTGCATTCTATAATAGTAAGGAGTATTTTACAATGTATTAATGGCGTATCGTATCGTCCTGTTTCGTATCATTATTTCGTCGTTTAGGTTCGGTTCAACTCAAAACCGGTGGTGCACGTTATGAGAGCATGGGACTTTGCCTACCGCCAAGCACGCAAAGGCGAATGGGAGATGGCAGCCAGAGATAGAGAGCGATTCCGGAAGCGCATCGCCGAACTAGAACCTTTGCTAGGTCCAGCACTACAGCCAGCGTTACGTGATAAAGTGTACTCCGAGCGGTTCAGCGGGGAGGAAAGTACGCGCAAGATCTTAAACTGAAAGTGAAACAAACCCAAGAGGAGTCCCGTTACTAGAGTTACATGTGTATGCTAGTTTGTTTTTGTTTGCTTTTGGCATCATTACACATGTGCCCTGTACAGGCGGTTACTCCCCCACACACCTGCACATGCGCTTTCAAAGGGTAGCCAATAAGTAAAGTTTCTGCATTATATTTATACGGTAAAAACTGTTTTTGCTTTAATTTAAACATTACAAAGTTTTGTTTTATATTCCTATCCATGTGGAAATGTTAAAGGAAATTCAAACATTTTCGCATTGTGGTCACGAATTAGGAATAAACTTCTGGCTTTTTCAGGATCGTTGATAATTTTAAACACCTATGTAAAGCATAAAATAAAGTGAACCTGTGGTAATTAAGAATGAAAACAATAGAACTAACGATGTAAAATATTAGAAGGTTTTATTTGTTTGCTTTTAAATGAATGAATTATCACAAATCAGATGGCTCATGATGACCGTGAAAAGCGGCATACTGACACTGTAGGTTGTCTGTTACGATTCGGCGTGCTAGAGGCTAGTTAGTTGAGGTTTGGTATACTTTGCTGGAGATATTTTTCCTTGGATTTTGTAGCGTGCTGCCTCTCGGAACGCAACCGCCAGTAGCAACATAAAGCACAAGTACAACACGTAAGGCAAGTATGGTTCCACATCCCGTATGACGTAAAATGCCTGCAGTGTACGTATAATATAGATGGGCAGTTCTTGTTGATGCTGTTTGCAGGGGAGGGAAAAGTACATAAAATTATTTTTCATTCATTTCAGTCAGAGCACTGTCAGATAGACGTACATATTCAATCCAGAACATTGGAATGATCATGTCACTGAACCGTTTGATGTCTGCCGAGTAGCCGGTGAGTTCTGGTATAGCAAGATTCGTTTGGGTACGGGCGCACTGGTCCAATGGAATTCCGAAGGATGGATCCACAATTGCATAGCTGTGTTGTTTTTCCCGATCTGGTATCATTCCTGTAATCTTATGGGCGTTGGAGAAGTTGCGTGCATAAAAGTGTGGACTTGTAGCTACGATTGGAACATCTGGAAAACAAGGTAAAATGGTTTCGCATGAAATCACAAGGAATATGGTTGATATAGGAAGCTTGGAAAATGGAAAGGATTTATTAAAATCATGGACTACATCAACATGACATGGCAAAAGATAAGTGTTTTTATATCAAGCTGAAATTGCCCTTTCGCCAGGTATGTAGAACTTACATATGGTACGAATTAGTGTTGGGTCATACGATTATAACGGTAGGTTCAGTTTGACCCGAGGGTGCAGCGAGTTCGGGTCAGGTATTGAACCTACCTTGACTCGACCCGACCCGAACTCGCTGCACCAATGGGTCGGAGTCGCTTATGCTTTCTCGCACCTACTGATCTTTCGGGTCGACCTGAACTCGCTGCACCCGCGGGTCGGAATGAACCCCCTCGCACCTACTGATCTTTCGGGTCGACCCGAACTCGAACTCGCTCGGATCAGATATACAAAGGGGGTATACTGTATATGCAGTATATGCATATGGGTATATGCAGTGCATTTATAGTCGTTTAATGTAATACAAACACATAAAACCAGTTTTTCAGCCCCTGAAAGTTTACCATTAGGTTAATTCAAATGTAAATATAGAATGATAATAGCATAATTTTTAAAAATAGTTGTGCTTTCATTTTGAATGATACAAAATTTTGAACTTAATAGGTTTGGACGGAACGGTCGAATCGATCGAAAAGTTCTCATCGATCGGAAAGGTTGGAACGCTCAAACACAATGCAAGCAAGGTCACTAGTAAAACACAAATAGAAAAAAAATAAATAAAATAAAATATTTCACTGCTGACACACATAATGATACTTCATTGTGGATTTTAATATAGATCTTTTTTTATATCAGACGAAATTTTCAGTCAACAGAGCCTCACGGCCCATCAAACTCATAAATAATCACAACAGCATACCTAATACCTAATACCTGTAATACCTGTTAATCTACGCGTGTCGTTCCGTTCTCTTTTCATATAAATTGTGTTCCATTCCGTTCCTAAACATTCAACGTTTACCCAACACTGGGTTTGGCCTAGCCAAGGTCGGACTACACGTGGGTGACTCTGATAGTAGCATGGCAGGAGGGGAGCAATGTCTGTTAGATAGAGTGGTTTGTGTATGAATCTTTGTTCTTCCTGACTATCCATTGACGATTGGACAAAGTGCGCTGGACAAACAACCCTGTACTAATTTACAGGACCTCAAATTTAAGCTTTTAATTTGTAAAATGTTACCACTGAAATAACTCAAGTTTGACATATAATTCTGCTTCCATATCTTATTTCATTTGTCGTATTTTTCTTTAATAAGCCGTTGAGTCTAATATTAAAAGATATTACTACGACTTTCAAATCTACGTCTGAATACTCTATTGTAGTGGCCATTATTTGCAATGCGAAAAACTCACATTCCTCAATACTTTGTTGTAGAAAACAGCATTTTATTCGTAAAAAATTACAACCATATTCCACCAATTAAATATTGTGAACATCTGTGAAAAAGGAGGCGCGTCTTTAGCTTAGCATCGACTTTGAAAGGCTTTTAGTGAAAGTCTCCCAATGTCTAGCCACATTAGTGTTCTAGCTATTGTTGTTAATAGAAATTAGATTTTTTTTTGTCAATCCTTCTTCTTCTTTGGCAACACAACCGTTATCGGTCCAGGAATGCCTGTACCATTTGTGGGGTTGGCTCTCAGTGAGGTATGGATTACCCTCCATAGTAGGATAGTCAAGTCCTCTACACGTATGGCGGCACGGTCCATTTGGGGCTTGAACCCATACGAGTACGAGTTGACGACTGTACCACGAGACCGGCATTTTGTCAATATATTTTGTTTTATTAAGTATAGAGCGGATCGGAAATCTTTTGATTGGATCTACTAACTAACTCTTACAATGTCGGACGGGTTCGATTCCTATCACGACTATATCCCGTCCTAAGGACAACGGTACATTTTGTTTCCAGTACCTCTTATTGATCAATGGGTATTATTCCTACTATTTGCATTTGCAATCACAGCGTATCTATGCATGCAGCTACATTTGTCGTAACATGAATGAAACGAATTGATCTGTACTTCTTTTGGGATAGGTTAGGCTTGTTGACCCACTGATCCGTATCAGAACGACCTAGTGATAATGCTCTTGCTGCTTACCTCAAGGTCGAATGACAAAGCACGGCCAGAGATAATGAACCAAATCGTGTTTGTTTGTCTACACCGTGGCCTGCAAGACTCGAGCAATCAGCATTGGCTGACATTGACACTCTTTGGCTTGAAACATAACGATCCTGCTTAGCTCCATTAGACGATCGTATAAGCAGAGGCTGCTGACGTGTCGTGCATGTCAAAGCAAACACAAACAAGGGTTTCTTTCACATTTCGCTCGTAGTTACACCATCTCAATTCTGCTTGTTTTTCTCTACGTTAAAAACGATGGCTTGCGTACTTTTCACTCGCTTATAAGCTCGTTTGTTTTTAGTGGTTGATAATTGCTGCTCTCGAGATTTGGTTGCTTTTAGACAGATTACTGTGGCAAAAGTACGCTTTGTGGGCTCGGTCGAGGGGAAACGTTTCTTTTTAGCTTGCCGAAAGCTATGCTGGCCTTGCTCTACATTGAGGAAATTTTCGCTTGTGCTGCGTTTGGTGAAGCATGAAGTGATATTAAGTTAAGCTACACAGATAAACCTTTGTGTATAGTCACGATTAAAGCCTTGTAAATATTATGTGCTTGCATTGCTAATGACAAATGATTCTTATGCACATTGATCTACCAATAATGTATACTCACCATGGGAACATTTGGAGGTGTCCGTCATTCCATCCTCAAGTAATCCGAACTGGCCTTTGTAGCAGTCAGCGTCACTGTCTGGCAGACGATCGTACGAATTATCGGGTAGCACGTACTTATACCCCGTTAGTGGACCTTTCTGCACTCGTCGCTCAAAGTACAGTGGCACTGCCCTGCAGAGTGTCTTGCGCCAGTAGATCAGCACCGATTGTTCGTCCAAGTTTTGTGGATAGGTAGCTCCTTCGGAGGAGTTCAGAATGGAAGCAAAACAGTCGCCCTTGGCGAGACTGAAGCCCGGCACCGTGGGTTCGTACTCGTAAGTGTTCATCATGAAAAATTGATCATCACCGTACCGCTTTCCATGCCGTACATTTACGTGATCCTCGTGATCCTCGTACATCTAAGCGCATGACGATAGGAAAATACTGTATATTAACAAACATTCCGCGAGGATGGCGAAAACAATGCGAAAGGATCGTACCGTTTTCAAAACGCCCACATTATCTGATGGCACCATTCCCGGGACAAACTTTCTAGCCTGGTCCAAGAATGGTGGTCTCGTGTTCCATAAGTAGTCATAGATTGTCATGCGGCTGAATACAGTATCCCCAGACATGGAGTAAATGAAATTGAATCCTCGCTTCATGAAGAAGTTGTCGTTTTCCATCCTCGCGGCTACACCCTGCAAGCAGACACGTTGGATATTATTACATCTCGACAGTATACCTATTACAGTTAGCACATTGCACATTTGAGCACACTTACAAGCAATGAAATGTTTGGCACGATGATGGTTTTATTAAGTATGCCCGGAACATTACGATCGGGTAAAAACACTAGACGCCTTCTGGTGACGTACGACATGGTAGAGTTGTGCTCGTGGAAGGTAACGTTGTCGTGTTCCAGTATTTCACGGTACACGATTGGAACCACTTCTTGCATTTTAAGCTGATCGTCTAGCCCACCCAACCAACGTTCGGAGTTGGTTACATTGAAGATGAATATTCGACACGTGACCTACGGCAGATAAGTGTATTGTTTTGTAGAGAAAATATCGTACGATAGCTATTTTAGTAGCATTATTGCAATAATGATGATAAATGCTGCCACTCATACCAAAACATCATCTGTATCCTTCCACCATCGGTAATAGGGCATAATCTGACGCATCGTTAACCGATCATCTAGTATTAATTTTGTTGGTTTATAGATATGAAAGAACAGTCCCATCGTAAAGCACGCAATTGATAGAGTGGTAGTCAAGCAGATGATAAATAGGGCTGGAATGGATCGAGGAAGAAAAAAAAACAATATTGATCAAGAAATCTAAACTACTTTTCATCCGAAGTGTGCTACATGTTTTCGATCTTACAAAACCATGTTTAAACAAATAAGCATATTTAGTAAATAATAACACTTTATTAAATAATAATATAAAAAAACTTCGATACCTTACACCTGTTTTAATTCTCAATCAATTGATCAACCATAATTATTAATAATTGATAACATTCTTCTAGCATCTACAATATTTTTTATTTGTTACAGCAACTTCAATCAACCAAGTCATCTGCTGCTATTGCCCGTATGGAACTTAAAAAAAATATTTAAATTATAAATTATAAGAAACTTGTAAAAATCTGAGCTTTTGTCATATTATCGTACCCAGGAGGTGCAACAATACAAGTAAACATAAAACAAAATCACAAATATAAACGATTATTCAAAACGATACATTAACGGCTATTTGCACAGTAATTGATTGTAAAAATGAAGTAATGAAAAACTAATTCTTAATTCATTTCAACCCATGTGCTCATTTAGACGTTGTTTTTATTTTATTTTGAAAACTTATTTTTGTGCCGCAATACATGTCTTTTTTGCAGTTGAAAATGTTTATTTAGCTCTTCATGGTGATGTTGTGATCATGATCGTTCATTGCTAAGTAAACATTAAAATCACTCAATCATTTTCATTAAATCACCGAAGAAGACACATCACTATTGTTGTATCCAGAGTAATGTAATCCCGTTCTGTGGTTTGTGAGTGGCTCGGTCTAGACGAGAGTTGAATATGAGACGACTTGCCAACAACACCTCGGGACTAGAATCAACCAAGTCAGGCATACCCCAAGATGGGTGAGCTAAATTCCATAATTTCTCATAAAATCTGATTGTTTACAACTTTTCTGACCATTACTAAGGTTCAGTCTAAAGAGCAACCATCTTCTTTCTACAGAACATAACATCAGAAGGATGTTGTAATCAGTTTCGTAGCATGGTTTACGGGTGCCCTTTGACACAAAGTTTCACCTAGCCATATAGCCAGAGCCAGATGATGAAAATGTTTTTTGAATAATTTTTTTTTTTTATTCTTAGTACACACCACGCAATTGCAATAGGTAGTTAAGTTAAAATTCTTAAGTTTGTTTTTATATTAGGATACAAATCCTTGTTTTGATGCTGTGTTTCAGTAACAATAGACAGAGCCACGACTGCTGATATGAACAATCTGTTTCGCCATTTCGAAAAAATAAATGTAGCATTCCGTGCTGGCCCGTGTGACCCGAGATAGAATAAATGTTGATGAAAATATACAGCTACAATCAGGAATCTCCTTTGCATAAGAATGCTGTTTTGCCAAAATTTACCTGGATTGATTTGAATGTATGTGCGTATGTACGAATAATATGCTAGCCTTAATTATCGGTAACAGTCGGTTGTGTGGCTATCTGGGCTTTTGCATCGGTTCCACTAAACAATCTAATTAATTCATTTTTTATATTGCACACGGTAGCAACGTAGAAGAGACACACGTACATGATTCCTCCTTTGTAGTGTTTCTCGTCATTGCGTGTCAAGCTCATTAGTATTTTTTAAAGACAGTTTAAACATATCGTCTTGTAATCTAATGGTTCGAAATAAAAACAAAAAGTTTTCAGTTCACTCCCCAAAAAAAATGCAATGGATTCATACAGTAGTAGCGTAGTCAGATCTCTTTGTAGTCAGGTTACTTTGGAGCAAGCAAGAACTTTGAACAAGCTCAATAATCGTATTTAGGGAGCAAGTTTGCGTGATATAGCAGCCGTAAAAAATAGCAGTTGAACGATATCAAACTGTATCGACTTCAGGGAAATTGTCATTTTTGTTCATTGACAGAGGCCTAAAACTAAACAAGAAGTACTATTGGCAACACGTTATCATATGCCATTCAAATCAAATGTAGCCTTGCGCTAAAATACTATTTGGAAAAGACAGTTTTTGCTTTCAGCTGGGTTCAGCTCCAACCCATAAGGCTGCAATCCTTCGAAAATGGCGAGCGAGGAATTTGTTTTTATTTCATCAACTCATCTGAATGGCCTGCAGCTTCTCAAGAATTCATACCATTGGACTTTAGTGTTTGCGGATATATGCTAGGATATTTAGGCATTTGAGTTAGGACGAATTCAACAATCGTTTGGTGAAGATTTGGGATAAAATACCGAATGAAGTTTGTCAGTGCGGTTGGGAATGACATTGAAAAGAGTTGACGGGCCTTTTTCAAATACACAGGAGAAAGAATTAAACACAAATGAGAATAGTGTAATTTTACTATTTTGCTATTTTACTATGTAATTTACTATTACTATTATGTGGTAGACATCAATTCCGCAGATAATTAAAATTTAGTTTGTATTTTACAACATAAACCAAATGCATCACATTTATATTACCACCCTATTTAATTACATGTTTTTATGTTTTTTCATCTTGTCAAAACGCCAAAGTTCAATTGAAAATATATTTAAAAAATGCTAATTGTGTTCTTTTCTGATAATGGCTTTGTAGTTGGAAGTTACTATCGGTGCAAGAAGCTGTAGGAATATCCTTTGATGCTCAGATTATCGGTGGAGGTAACTTAATTTTTTGTATTATTCTTAATTAATTTTTAATTTTATTAAAAAAGTAATCTTAACTTCGTAAATTCTAATAAAAAAAACATCATAATAACGGTACATCGGTGCTAGCCTTAGTGAACGACTCTAATTGCCTATGAAACATTTTTTTATGCGTTGATAACACTTTATTGAAGCTTTGAGATGTTGCTGCGTGTCACAACAAGAAATATATGGACGTACCATTTCCACGAGGCGCGCAGTGCACACTTACGCGATGATTGATGGCTAGGAAATCAGTTATAACATAAAGCTTTGATCGATTTACTTATCTCGAAAGCACATGCTGTGTATCACATAATGTACGTAGCAATAATGTGCATGCAAACACTTGCTATTATTAATATACTAACGATTGGATTCTGTCTGTTGATCGTCATAGACGACTGTGTACTCCGAAGGTCATTTACGCAGTGAGGAGATAAGTGAATCTTTCTCGCAGAGGTATGTTTGCACTGGTAGATCGCGTGTAACGCGTGTGTCAGTAAGACGAGTGTCGGTAAATATCAATTTTTTCCGCCCATAACTTCCATTATTTGAGAAATGTTTGATTTTGTTAGCTTCTTCTTTCAAATACGTTACATTCACAATCCCTAAACAAACACATCTGGCGGCTACTGGGTTCATGTGATAGGAGCAGCGTTATTTTGATTTTTTCACTCACATTTCCTATTTGTTATTGTGTCGTGTCTAGCGATGAACATTGCGCGAATGCCTTATCAATGGCCTGGCCTGGCAAGCTACAATATCACACAATCATATTCCATTTCCCTATGCAAGCAATCAACGTCACATTGGGAATTTAGCAGTTTAGGTTTACAGTTCCAATGCAAGGTATGACGCTCATTACCTTTGGTGTTAGAATTCCTCCTTCGACTAGGAAGGTGAACAGGAACTTTATTTGTTTTCAGTAGCTTCACATCCATCGTCGGGCGTATATTCCGAGCAGTTTGCAAAATTAAACCTCACGCTTCACCAATTACACTTCACTTCACCACTTCATGCAAATGCGAGGGGATCTTTACTGTTGGGACACTGTGCAACCACACTCAGTCGTTTGTACAATATGTGTATGCACATTCGATCCTCTTCAAATGCTCGAACTCCCGCAATACCGCAGCAGAAGTCTCGTGTTACACCGCTTCTGTACCAACGAGCTGCTGGCAAAGAACTGGTGGGCATCCCTTGCGGCTATGATTAAAACCCAAATATGCCCGCAATAACTGAACTATCGCCTCTTATCAATCCTATTAAGCGATGCCGCTGCTACTCCTTACGATCATCGGCTCCATCGCGCTAGTAGTAGTCGGCAATGGTGTGTGAGTGCTGTGTTTATTATTTTTAAGACAGAAATGCCTCGTACTACATGCATTGATAAGTGCCAGCGGTTGGGTGTGATTGTTTGCAAACGGCGTGCGAAACGCTGCATGCTACAAAAGTCATGCCTCCAGCGAATTCCAAATAAGTATACCTTATTAGATCTTTGCATCCATGCCGTGGCCTATTGTATGTATTAAGTGCTCTGTTTTTTCTCGTAACAGTGGGATAATTTATTTATTTGCATTTTTTTTGTTACTTTTCGTTGATTACATTATTTTGGAGTTATTCCGGTGGGCGCATGTTTGAAATTGATAACGCTGAAAGTATCAATAGAGTTATCAATATGAACAGCTAAAGATACGGTGTGTGTGTGTGTATGGGGCGGTTAGTAAAAGCGTACCCATAATCAGAACCGCGTGGCATTCGATCCAGCGTGCTCAACTGTTGCGTAAGCCGGCGAGCTCCATAATGCTCTAGATTCAGTCTACACGCTGCTAGTCACCTAGTCAATCGTCGTACCAATTTGCCATTGATATTGAACCCCTTTCGAACTAGCGTATTTAGCGCAGCAACATTGACCACTGCCACCAAATGAATGTGCGGAATGAACTGTACAAGCATCGAACGAAGATGAATATGCGCGAAACGTCATTTCGTTTGCGCTGCGTGTTATCAAGCGCTGCGGGTCGTTATAGAATAGGATTAGAGTAGTAGAGTGATGTGTTTTTTTTTGTTTGTTTTGTAACAGTAGCTCATGGACGATGAACATAACGATCTTTCTATCATCTTGGGATCTTGGCCTGTCATTATGTGTTAGAATTAGAATACAAAAGCTTCGGAAATGGGGAATCTGTGAAATATTTTTACATGCCGTTTTTCTTTCTATGCAAGTACTCACCTTACAAATGTTCTGTCATTTTGATTACTGGGTGAAATAAAACTAAACCGTTTTTTTATTGATTGTTTATTTCTGTCCACTTTGTTCCATAGTACAAAAGTAACGCTGTAATCTTACGCGTCAGCAACGTGCTACGAAGAAAAAAGTATCTAAATGTACCTATTCACCCACGGGAGTCACGGCATATCTGCGTTTCATCGAGTCATTCTAATCAAACCTAAATTATTCGATACAATCTGTACCCATCACTCGCCTCATAGCGCACATGTAACGGGTTCGCTTGCCTGACCTATTATATATATAGTCTTACGTGTACAGTGTGTTTGCATTTATTGTTTTGTTGCTCATACCGTTTCCCGTTTTGTAGTTGTTGTTTTTTTTTTGTTGTTTATTGTTAAAGAATTAAATTTTATCCCCACCTGACCTTAGCCACCGTACTATTTATACACTTACTAGCTAAAATATTACATTTTACCAGTACACACAGTGCGGTGTACGATCGTAAAAATGGACGATGCTATGCCAGCAGTAGCAAGAGGATAAACAAATCGTTCATTTATATTTGGCAACTGAAGCACTACGCCGATGTGTCCAGCAATCAAATGCCGGGCTTGGAGTTGAGCGATTGTCCGAAACTGGATCGCAGTATGGTATGTTTTAGGGAGTTGCCTCTAATTGTCAAATGATTGGCTAATTTTCACGGTCGGTTAAGAACTGTTTTTGGAAGCGAATTTGACCTCCAGAAGAAATTTGAGCGCACATTTTAATTTGAATTTTAAACAAAATTTGAAAATGTTCCTGATCATGTTTTTCCTACGGTAGAAAGTTAGGTCAAAATATGATTAAAATAACAATTTTGAATTGCATTAAACACACACCAAGCACTTAATAAATCGTACGCATTGAGCAAAAGTGTGATGTGTGCAATAATGATTAAAATAGATGCCATTGATTAAAATCTCCTTTTCCTGCACGTTGATCGCTGCAGCAAGCAGGTGCCCGTAACCTAAGACACATACACCATCCACTATAATAGTTGTAAACGATTGTTTATTGCAAAAAAGGCTCTCTTCGTCGTATGACCTCAACCATTACCTTAGATGGCATATGCGTCTTAGCATAAATGTTTCCCCCCTTTTTTTGTATAAATCACATAGAATAATATAACAATGCAAAACTTTTGTTCATTTGCACTTTCTTTCTAATCCGTACGCTAGGCGTATTCGAGTTTCCCAGTTTTTATAGTTGTTTTAACCTCTGTTGTTATTGCTTTGATCTCCACAAGCGACTCTGTTTTACTTACTTACACACCAATTGGCAATAAAGAATAGAAATTTCCATGACCTTCACTTCCATTACGCTGTTTTGGGATACTTTTTCGAATGTGGCATGAAATAATCCCTCCTGATACGATAGCGATAGAGTGTTGAGCGAAGGATGTTACCAATAAACGATCGTGCTTTCGCGATCAGTGTTTCATTTCGACCAACGGATGTCCTTTATCACGCATGACACGATTCAGTATTCCACGAAATGGCTATCAGCCCTACATATATCATACAGCTTGCTTCCGCGATGAGTCTCTTAATGGTTTGCTTCACACCAGTTGCATCGCCGAATATCGTTTGCCTTGCGGCTTACAGGCGAAGAAGTTATAACCGACAGTGCTGCTTAGCGGTACTGTACCGAGTCTAGTTGCTCTTGCTGCTCATACCATTGTCCATTTTGGCCTTCTTCTTGGCTTGATCGACGGACGCCGTGGCCAGATAATTTGAACCTTCCAGATGCAGTGTACTCTGCCGGTGCGACTTTCGCACGAGACAGATTACGGCAACAACGAACAGGAAACCGCCGAGCCCGAACAGTGCGATCGTCAGAATGAACTTCGCTCGGGGCGGTATGTTCGTGGCCACCTTCATCAGGTCCAATATCTCATCCGGTAGCGAGTCGATACCCTCCTCGAACCACAGGATGGGGAAAACGATGTCAGGGAAGTTGGCAACCTGTTTGATGTCCACCACCTGGCTAACGGCAAGGTTGATCTGGATTCGTGCCCGTGCCCTCAGGGCAGTGCCCATGTCCTGTTCGGTGATACAATAGGAAAATTATTAGCATTCAGTATGCCGTGCCGTGGGTAATTGTGTCGATGTTGTACGGAAGTTACTTACCGGTTGCACATCAATGAACAGCTGGTGCTTGTCTTTTTCGGGCGGCGAAATACCCTCTACCGCGGTACGTAGCGTTTGGTCAGCCATGTAGAAATGCGGGAAACTGAGCAAAATCGGCGAGTCTGTCAATAGTCAATTCGATTAATTTCGATGAGGAAGCTAGCTATGAAGAAGTACTACATAGCTACTGAAAGCACAACATTCAGTTTGATTCGAATCTTTCAAATCTAACTTGCTTTCTTTGGAAATCATATCTGCAGCAATACGTACCATACTGGCAGAGTGATACATTGAACAATCCATGAGGTGCGCACGGCGGCCCGGCTGGGCAGTAGCACATATTGTTCGGGTTCTTGTCCACCGAAGCAAACACATCCGGGGACGGTGTGAAGCGGTATCCCTTCACTCCTCCACGCACGGTGACCTCCTTCTCGAAGCTTAGGGGCAACAGTCGGCACAGATCCTTCTCGTAGACATGGAGTGTCGAGTTTTTGGTAATGCGAGGTGGGAAGATCGACCCGTCCGTGCCGTTCAGCCGGTTGCACTGTTCCGACAGCCAGTGAGTTTGGTGCGATCGGCCATTATACTTGTCAATGATGCCGTACTGGTTAATATCGTCCACACCGGTCCAAACAGTCACAGTGTCCTACAGATCGGTGATATGAATAAAGCAGCAGATAAAGAATTACAATTTGTCGACAGACGATGGGCTAATTGGATTATCGTCGCATATTTCAACCCGGAATGCGGAAGTACTATGCTTCCGCTTCCAAGAAGGATCGTTCATTTACATTTTACAAATGTCAGACGATTGACGTCACGCTCTCAGGCGGCACAAGTGGCGGAACTCTTCCATCGGATCGGTCAGATAGAAGAGGTGTAAAATGTCACGTTGTTAATACGGCAAGTACGTGATTTTAAACAGCACCCTAGTGTATGCGCATACCTCCCCGACGGGTGCTTAACGTTTGCTTTTTCTATTATGAAGATGTCACACAATGCTTACGATCGCACTCGATCGGCCCGATAGTGTTTACATCGCTCGGCAGTTCACCATTCGTCAGTGGGACAGATGGTGGGATCGTTGACTCACCTTCGAGGTGCTGTTTTTGCCGTACATCAGTCCGAACTCTTCATACGGTAGCTTCTGCTCCTTCGGCACAACGTCCTTCGCCAGCTTTAGTAGCGGGTCTTCGTAGCCCCACAGCAATTGGCCAACCGACACCTCAACAAACGGTTTAATCTTCAGGATGTCCATAATGCTCGCCATCGCTAGTCGTAGAAACCTGTTCCCCAAAAGACATCGTAACCGTGCATTAGTTAACACGTGGAGCAATCGGCACCAGTCCGCCGTTGCTATTGAAAGCTAGATTTTTTTTCTTGGATTTTTTGGAATGTTTGCTACACCCCTGCTCTTCCAAAGATTCCGTGCTTACCGTGCAGCGTGTTTACTCTGCGACGTGGCGCTCAGCATTGGAATGTTCGGTACGATGACTACATCGTCTTCCAGACCCCCGGACAGGTCCTCGTTGAAGATATATACTCGCTTCTGGTTGTAGCTGATAGTGCCGTTCGGGTTTTCTTTAATGTTGACCTTTTCCCATGTTTGACTGGAGGAAGAGAGCGGAAAAAATAAACAGAAACGTACGAACAAAAACACTATCACACAATGATGAAAGGAAATGATGGGAAGTAAGAAAGCAAAATGACATCCAGTCCCAGTTTGTATTCTAATTATGTCTCTAAGCATGAAACCAAATGATTAAATAAAACTATCATCTTTGCATACTGTATTTTGTAGGTTATGCTAATTGCTAACTCAGCTTTGCACATTCAATTAAAGTCCTTGAACTAATCAGCCGATGTGCAAATCGAACAGGATATCGCAACAGAAAATGACCTTCTTTCAATTGGTTCATAGATCTTATAAATGTTGAATATCGCATATGAATGATAATCATATGCGTTCACCAGGTTAAATGTTTTAACAAAAGTTAAGTTGAATATCAAGTCCTTGAATAACAGCCATGGATGTATGGACTATTCTGCAATGAGTACACTGACAAGTCACAAATAGCTAAGCTCATTAGTGACTTACACAGGCCTAGATCGACTAATGTTGCTGCACCAACTAAGCAGATCTTGATTTTTTAGTATTGATATACTAATACAAATACTGGAACTGGATGGTTTTTTGTTGTCTGATCTTTATCACTGCGAAGCTAATTTCTTTCAAAAGTTGAAGGTCACAATTGCAATCAACTCATGCACTATGTCAACCTTCTTACAATTGCGCACGTAAAGACGTCGGTTAGTGCTTTACAAATAGAAGAAAAACAGATATCTGGATGTACACATCGGTAATTGCGGTTTAATGACTTACACATAAACGTATGGTCCCAGCTCGTCCAGAATGGGTTTGGTTCCGTTGTTCAGGAACTCGTCGGCATTCGTGACGTTGTAGACGAAGATTCTGATGATTGGCTCGACTGGAGGCCGCGACCACCAGCCAAAAGACTGTCCGCCCACCCTCAGCGCTACCTGATGATCAATGATCGTCCTGATAAAGGCCGTGAAACCGAATGTGACTAGAGCACCAAGCACGAGCAGGCTTAGTGCGAACGCTATCACGAACCCTGCGGATGGATACAAATAGGAAATAAATAATAAGTACACTGAACATATAAGAAGTTTATCTAGTGCAATCTTTGCAGCTTGAGTTATGCAGCTGCAGCTTCCCTTGAGTTATGGAAATGATTGCTAAATATTCTAATATTGCGGCCTGAATGCGATCGATCAAACCCCTGGAGGTGATCCGGTTCCGGTAGCATGTAACACATCAGAAGTTTGATGCCATGGGAATGCATTGATGCCAGAACGTAGATTTATCGATTAGACGGACAGCTGACCTGCCACCGCGGTGATAAGTTGTCGTGCAAGTGCTCGCCCACCAGAAGGTCAAGATCACCGCGAGGCCGGTGCTAAGGGCAACTAGGTCTCGCACGGGCCAGCAAATGCAAATAAATTAATCTCCAATAGCAAATATCGCGAGATGTGCATCTTTGTTCGTGTTGATTGCATCTCTCTCAGTCTCGTGGTAGCTTTCGCTGGCTTGTTCGACGGAATGCCTTGAGGTGGCGAAGGTGATTGCTTGACTACAAGGGGCCACTGGTTAACGAGGCCTTTTTGCGAGCTAACAAATGAAGAGGCTGGAATTGCATTTCGAGGATGACCTAACCCGAACTCGCCGGTCACCTGCTACGGTGGTTCGGTATGATGCAATGCGCTTATGTCGGTGGTATGGCGGTACGGTTTTGCAGCAGTTTGTGGAACACATTTTTTTCCAACGGCTCAAAACCCACCCACCGCACCCTCTCTAATTCACACCCCACTCCATCTTGTGACTACGCCCCGGTAGGCCGGCCATTCCGCTGTATTGCCTTTGTGGTTCGCAAATGACCCGAAGCCGTTGTAACCATGGCTGTCTTGAGGGGTGGTCGACGGGCGAAAAGCTGAGAAAAATTCCCACCTGACTGATTGGTGGAGTCGGTTTAGCTTTTTTTTCTAGGTGGATAATGAGATGGCCGCGGGTAAGCCACGAGCGTAGAAACAAACCCTCTGCACGGTATATGCATTGTTTTATGACCGAACGCAAAGGTAATTCCTCGGTGCGCGGGTATGTGTGGGAAAAACGCACGCCGAAACGATAGCTCACCAGCAGCGGATGGCGCAATAGGGCGTTTGTTTGTGTAACCGAGTACGTGTGCCATGTGGTTTTTGGTTTCAATTTCGGTTTCAGTTTCTGCTCTGCTTCGATTCTCCTTTGGCGCACCGAAACTAGGTTTCGAGAGTGTCCTTACATTGTAGCTTCATTAGCAGCGTGTCAGCACGTGGGCATTGAACGGGTTTCGGTAAAGAGTCGTCTATGTGGTATGTGACCGCATACAGGGGTTGACACTAATGCTAGATTTAGTTTTGTAAATATGACTCAAACGATGTAAAATTTCTGTTAGAAGGCAACAACTTAGACAACTTATGTTACAACAGCGTTCATAAAGATCGATTATGTTATCTAAATTTTTATTTCGAATTATTGCGATATTTTGAAGTCAGTTCCCCTACAAACTCTGCGCAACATTAACGTTAACATAAGCATACAACAAATAAAACAAAAAAAACGCTGCTCATAGATGATCGTTAAGGCTACAATGAAAATTTACCTCAATTCTTTTTCGCTTCATTTACGAACACCAACCAACCGCATATGATCGTTCTAAACCAAATGTTGTTGCGCATAATTGAACATTCCTTGAACTTCTTGCTTCATGGTGCTTTCTCGTACCATTTGCCAAAGACGAAAAAACGGGCTAATGTATCTTGTCGTACCATTAGACGACCAGAAAGCAACCTTATACCGGTGGGTAACGACGTTACTATCATTAACAAACGTCGTAGCTTTGCTACTCGTTGCCTAATTGATATCGCTTCCGTCGGTGACCCTGAAACGGCCATCAAAATTATCCTTCAAACGCCATCGCACTAAACCTCGAAACGTACGTTGAAAGTCACACTAGGTCCACCATCTCAGGTTGTTTCTACCCTCACACAAACACAGCACCACAGCATGCAAGATGGGCAAATTAAACCGGATGAAGCATCAACGTTTGCGGGCCCGGGTACCACGTAGCCGTCGTAGAATAGAAGAGATGAGATTTCCTCTTCCAACGTCATCGGACCTCTCTTTCCTGTCCCTGGTTCGATCTCCGATTTCTTAATTGCCTACGAAAACAGGTCTTTGACCCGAAATACCCTTACCATCTTGGCGAGTTCTATGGTGCATCATCAGACATGCGGGGACCGTTTAGCAGGAAATAGCGTCACGAGCTAAAAACCTGATTCGTTTTATTAACATGCAAATTCCAAAGTCTCGCCGAGTCTCAGCGCAAGCTGTCGAGAAGCTTTAGTTTCAATTTATATCGCACAACATGGTTGGAATGTGTTTGTTTGTGTTTGTTGATTTTAAAATCATATAATTTTGCAATGAGAAATATAAAAACATATTCAATACATTTGAATTTTGAGTTAAGTTGGGGTGAAAAATCTGTACTCTATGTGAAGATGATATGTTCTTACGCGCCTTACGTTGATGGCCTTACATGAAACAACAGTCAATTTCTGGGCAAAAATGTACGCACAAGTGTATACAAATGACTATGATTCGTGGACTATTTTTACCACTTTCAATTTCGCCCCAAACTGTTAGTTTCAACAAACTCTCTATTTTTTCTTCCCCAGGGGATAAGTTTAGGAAAAAAAAGAAACGTATCAAAATTTCAATCCAATTTTATTCATACTACTTGATCTTTCATTTACCAGCAATGCATGAGAAAGAAAGCATGCACAGTCCAAAAAACGAAAGGAAGCACGACCTAAACAGATTGAGGTTTAATCTGTAAACGTTATCTGAAGCACACTAAAGGTTTATTTAAATAGCTGGTGATGTAACGTAACACAATTATTTCTATCTCATGGACCGTTTTCTCACCCCCAAAAGCTCATCTTCGTTGCCATTGATTGCTTTCGCGTCGTGTGAACTGCTTGAACGTAGCGCTATTTTCTCATGAATTACTTTTAGCACTGCGACTCATGTGCGATACTGCAGTCTTTGTAACACAACTCAAAAGCAACACCGAAACACCGGGCGCAATGTGTCGCCTTGAGTTTCCGAAAAGGTGTACACAAACCAAGTGCGCATTCGGCTCTTTGCGGTGTGCGCATGACAGCCAACATGGTATTTCGGGGTTACTGCTTTTTGCCGTGGTGTTTTTACAACAAAACACACCTTTTTTATGTGTGCCATATTTTTGCTTTCTTTGTTTTCCGCCCGTTTGCCTGCGTAGCCTTTCCCCTATCTACCCACGACTTCGCCAACTCCCTTACGCAATGGCAATTTCTTTCCATTAACCCAGCACCAAATCACCAACACTATGCCACGTGCTTTCGGCATGGGGAAAGGAACCGGATTCATTACGTATGGCTCACACCGGCCGCTCTAGACCGAGGGACAGTGTGGAAAGGAACTTTCGTCTCAAGGTGGACGGACGGCGGCTGTACCACATACAGCAATCATCAATGAACACCACTACCACCGCACGTTTGGTTCAACGTTAGCCATGGCTGATCATAGCAAACCGCACACCAATAGGCAGCGAATGGGTCACAACTCATAGCTGCTGCACTCACGATCGCGAAGAAAGCCATGCAGATTTTGCTTCGGTTGCTAAATCCACCGTCTCGGAATAGTGATGGTTGGCAGCGTTGCGCGTTGGTCAGGTGGCTTTCGATCGTTTGCGGCAGACAAAGAAACAGAAAATAGCACAAAGAGAAAGAACGATGGAAAGCAGTGTGGAGAAGTATTGGTAAAATTGAAAATTGTACATTCCCTGGTAGATGTTCATCATCCACTAACTACAGCGCTGCTGCAAAACAGGCCCTATGTGAATAATCTTGTAGCAGAGTAGAAACTCCAGTTTAGGACCATGTTAATTTCATCATATGAAAATGTTATGCTTTGTAGTAAGATAAATGCTTACTAAGCTTCAAATGACACCGCAAGAGGAAATAAACTCGTACGGAAAGTGAAATACTTTCACTCTATATCATTTAAACCCTTGCATGATAAGCATCTAATTGCTTCCTAATGGATTTTTTTTAAACTTTATAGTTAGTAATGGTTTTTTTTCGAATTATACTATTAATTTGATTGCATAGTATTCCATCAAGAAAATTTCATACTAAGCTCCTAAATACTAGATTGGCATCACTCGTTTCCCACAAATGTTTAATTGAAATTGTACAGTTTTAAGCTACCAAGCTCAATATTTGATGGTTTTTTAAACTTTCTAAACGCATCATACTTACACCACTTTCGAAGAAAAGCGCTGGACAGTTTAGCACATAACCGATTGCTTCTGCCGTACATTTTTTATGTTTGTTCCGTCGTGCTGTAGATGGACCGATATTTGTAGATCTATTCCGGCGAGTTGAGGTATGTGCGAAAAAATTTCCGCAATTTCTAAACACTATCGCTATTTTAACGGAAAAAATATAGAGTCACACATGAATGGAAGAAAAGCCGTGCCACGAATATCTTAGCTACACTTATTACAATCTTTTACGACCAAGGTGATCTGCTTCGTTCACTCCACCATACGAATGGAATGGTGGAAAATGGGGTCCCTGGTACTAGTTTTACTCTTTGCGCATCGTGAGTTATTCGTTTACTGGTGTTCATTGTTCACTACACGTCTACACTCTCCTTGGTGATCACTTTCGAGGAGGGATGGTGTAAGTCTGCTTTGTTTACACGATATACACGAGCCTGTGAACGATCCGTTCTCTCTCTCGCGATTCGATAGCGTGGCACGACCTTGCATTTATGTCCGGTTTGGTTTTGGGGTATGTTTTGTTTTCATCATTTACGCATATCCCATTTGTTCCGATGATCATTTTGATGATCACTTTAGTTACTTCTTCGATCCCGTGGCATACGTATTTAGCTTAAAAAATCTCTTAAAATCTTTGCCCTCTTATCAACCAGAAACCGACACCGAACCATTCAAATTAGCTTAATTTTAATGCAGATTTGAGCTGCATGGCTACCATAATCCTTTTTTGTTAAGGGTTTGCGGCCATTTTATCTCACGGACGACCAGTGTAATGAGTCGATCATTGGCTACGAAGTTCGCCTTGTTCATACGGCGATCGCTTGAAGGCAGGCTGCCCGGAAAAGTGATACCCTTCGCCGACGGAAACCAGTTCTCAAACTCGATCGTCCACAGCCGTACCATGCCCATACTGTTCGTGTTTGTTTATACGTTCGAAAGGTAACACTGGTAGAACGCGGAAGTCAGTCGTTTTGGAGTGCTGTGTGAAGGAAGAAGGTCGTTCAGGGATTGTCTTGTCGTTTTTGTGTTATCAGACTGGTTCATATTTTGTTATTGTTGCTTGTGTATAAGATTAGCATCATCTTCGCATTATCTTGCCAAAGTTAAGCTTCCGAAACCTTTTTGCATAAACTACGTTAGCCCACTCCACGCCACACCATGCGATATCGAACGAGCATGGTAGCGCAACCGAATTGCAACAGCCGCATGAAGCAGGTCCTCGTGCAAATGTCACGTTTGCGATCGCCATCGTCATAGAAAAATAAAACTGGTTGGCGCAAAATGATACCACCGGTAAACGGGGTCCTAACGATTGCTAAACTGAAGAAGAAATATCCTATCGAAAACCCGGCCCGTTCGGGACGGGCGGAATTTGCCGTTCGCCTTCAAGCACACGTTCGGGGTCTGCGTATGGCGGCAATTCAAGGGTTTCAGTGTTGGGCGAACGAACGAACGGCATTATGCAATACATGGCCGAGTATGTAGCAACCATGCAGCAGCAATAGGCCATGTGCACTGGAACGTCGTTTACGTTACCGCTTGCACCGTATCACCGTGCCCATAACGCACTCATTGTACACCATGTGCTCTTGCTGTTGTTCTTATGCGATGAAGAAGACCCCAAAACCGTATGAAACGTTTCGAGTGTGGTAACGTGAGCCCACAAACTGCAGGCTCAATTCTAAAACGTGTCGTTTGACATGTTTCAGGCATAACGTAGAAAAAAGACACACAAATGCTCGTAACAGTAGCGGACGGCTACCAAAGATGTTGTTAGAGTATGGGACTAGTGAGTATCATCTCAGGCACACCGTTGACATCGAACGGACGATACATTCGTCGCTCGCCATTTCATTTGCCAACGTCTAGTGTATTGATTACTACATTACGCCTTTTTGACGCAGTGCGCAATATCAAACAGCAATCGTCACCAGTTCTCTCATTCCAAACGTCTGGCACGTGCTAAAGAGTGGTCTGCTGCTTCGGTAGTGCATGGGGCTACTATTTTCACCTTCGGTTTTCACCTTATTTTGAAGCATGCGTCGAGATCGCAAGTTGTTCAAACGGCGCTGCTCTCGTGGTTCGGCTCAAATGTCGATTGACTAATAGACGAACTCATTGCTTCAAGCCCGGCCAAGAACTGCTATGTGGTGGTGGTGGTGGGTTTTGAACGAAGGTCACAGCGACATGTTTTCTCCTCTCAAGACGCGCTACATCCTCCGCATGCGTTCGCCAGCAGCGTGCCAATATCTCGTGGCGTTACGAGATAGACGAACGAACGAATGGCACTCAAACATTTGGGCGCTTTTTGGGGTTGCGAAAAATCATCAAGTCAAAATCATCGACCAGATGATGATGACGATGGAGCGGAATCAAATCAACCATCATCCAAATGTGCCACCATCTGTGTGATGTTGTAATTTGAACGCAGCCACGCACCGGTTTCGGCGAAAAAACTTGTTCGCTCATGGTGTATATGTGTGTGTTATTTGGTTTATGTGATCTGTGTATCTGTGAGCGTCTATCGCTGTTCTGTTCACTAGTGTTGTGGCACAAATGTCACAAGTCCACACCGTCTGTTGAGGCTGCGTCTAGTGAGGCCAGTCACCCGAACAGTTCCTATTGCGTTAGAAACACTTCTCGTTCAGATCAAACTAGCAATCGACCTGCGTATTGACCAATCGGTCCATTGAATGATCTATTCGAATCGAAAGAATCCCACCAATGGTTCCATTGCCGTTCATTAGACACCGCGATTGGGACATTCTGTCTGCTGAAACCGAATCACTCGGAATGGAATTTCTTGAGCAGTTTTCGCACAGGTGACCATCAACAATCTACTGCTACTTCTTCTGCTCGTTGCGTATTGGTGTAATTTAACCAACAACAACAAAAAATACGGCAAGATTGTACCGAAGCATGAAGCACTTTCTATGCAATGTAACGATAACAGCGGGAGGAGCGAATTTCACCAAGAGTGAGATCATCCAAAACACCGCTCTCCGTGTGGCACCCTGGCAACGGATGGTAATGGTTGTTTTCATGCTGATCCATAAACCACCTGCATTGCTGTAAGTCTTGGAACGCGGCTACAAAACGACTCGTTTGCATCGTTTGCATTTAATTAGAGCACTCGTCCGCCAACCGCCTCTTCTGCGCTAGGTGATAGCCATCATATCACTACACTTTGCTTTCTATTAATTATATCTAGGCTAACAGTGCGCTTTTTGCTCGCGAACAGCCCACAGATACGCTTGCTTTCGATCGCTCAGTGAACAAATCACACTCCGTTTTGCTTATCGATCGATGGATGAGTCGGCCAGCGCACAGGGGTGATGTAGGTAGGATTTTTGCTTTGAAGAAAGCATAAAAATCACCCAACCAAAGGTAACGTTCGGCGTAGATGTATCGTATAGCGTTTTTTATGTTGTTACAACTGCTACTGCTGCAGTCTGTGTGGCCTTTCTATCTTACCCCTCGAACAGTGCATACAGCTCGAGATATTTGTTTTGTTTTGACAAAGTGAAAACGCTACTTCAATCTGCTATGAAGAGAAAAATTTGCAGGTTTATGGATTGCAATGCTTATTAACAGCAGAATGATTTAGTTTTCAAACAAACGTTTACTATCATACGCAGAGCGTAATTATCCTTCGAAAAAGGCGGTGCTTATCTGGAAAAAAGCATCTGAAAACAGTGACGGGTGGTTTTGAAGGTAAAACACTTTTCAAATGCCCTACCAAGGGGCAGGTTTTTATGTTTTGAGGTCACAACCTAGGGTCACCAATGCACGAAACTAAATTAAGCTGCGTCAAGAGCAGAGTGGCACTACTCGTGCTCAGTGGCCTTAGACAAAATTGTTTCTTGCCCACAACGGCGTTAGGAGGTTAGCTTAGTCCAGTTTGAAACCCTACCCTCTCTCAGCCTCCTGCACTCACGATGTCATTATCATTTAGTATCAAACAACGACGCTATGTCCTGTGCATTCAGGGTGAACCTTGACGTGTGGAGGATGCTGACAAACTATCTAGCAAACGCTCCATTGGGGTAGAGACGTGCCGTGGCGGGAAGGGAGTTAATTGCCGGCTATATAAACCATTGCTCTTGCGTCGCTTAGAACAAGTTACTTAATTGTAGTCGACCCACGGGTAACTCTCCTCCCCCTCCCCTCCTCCTCTCCCTCTTTCCCAACAAGGATTATAATACTAGGCAGCGTCAATCGTGAGGTTCGATGTGGCACGGGCTGTAAATAGCACCAGCATATGGATGGAAACGAAACGGTTTGAAACGTGCCTCAGTTGATACTGTTGGAAATTGCTTTTTTTGCATTATTATTGCACTTCCCCTGGGTCCCTGGGTTGTACTCTAACTGGGAAGCCCATTCGCAGCAGCCCTGCACTCCCGTGACATCAATTGACTTCACTGTAAAGTCCGAACAATGTGAACCCCTGCTCCGTTGGTCCGGCAAATAACCGACATTGCAACAAAGAAAACAACAAAAGAAAGACAGCGAAACGGATAATGTATATAGACACGGATGTTTGTAAAGACCCAAGCCATTTCTTCCACAAACATCCGCCTTTAATCGAATGAAAAGGGAAACCTTCCAATGGTTTAAAATATTCATTTCCGTCACACCAAGACCAATCGTAAACTTTCGTGCCAGTAAACGGCCACAACGTGACACATAAACTGTAGTTTAAATTTTTCTCACGATTATTTAACGTTTGAAAAGCGCTGCAATCTCGCCTGTGGCAGAATTGTACTGTTATAAAGCATTTTACATTTGCTTCTGTGCAATCGAGCGAGGCGCAGATAAAACAGCTTACGACGGTCTACTTTATCCAAATTCAATCAACAGACGAGTTTGCGCAATGACGCTCCATGAAAAGTGAAGCATTCATCAAACACTTCAATGTTAATGGGCCACAAATTGGGAGAGAGGCCACGTTCGTCGCTTGCCGTATCGTGCGAGTCTTTTGTTGCTGTTGTCATACACGACCCAAATCTCGTCTCTCCAACGTTCGAATCGGTGACGGGGACATGGACGAGCAGTCAGTTAATCTTTGTGGCATGTAGAAGGCTTTCCAACCGTGCACAGATACTCCTTCCGGTCCTTCCTCGTCATATGTCGTATGCGGTTGGTCAAATGCAAGGTCGTAAACGAGCCAAGCGTTCGGATCCAGCTCGATGCGAATCGTTACGCGAGTCACGGGATCATTCCACAGAGGTGTATAGGTAATATTACTTCACTACACTGACGGCTAGAAATTGCATACAGCAATCTTGCATCTCGTAAAACTAGTTTCTAGCCCGCTTGCAATCGTTCGAGACAGTTCTTAACGTGATATTCCCCTTCTCTCAGGCTCACAGGTGGCAGTGCTTCCCAGCTTTCAAAGGTACTCTGAACCCGATTGGTAGTACACACATTACCAGAAACATATTCACACATTCGCGTACAAGTCTGATCGATAAATGAAGAAAAACGAACGAATCCTCTGAACAGAAAATTAAAAAAAAAACACTGCTCCTGACTTGCATTTACAATGCAGAGTATAATAATATAAGACAATACAAAAAAGCATACGCGGACACGTTATTGGGCAACCGGGACGGACATGTTTTCGCCACTTGCACCACTGATCCTACACATTCACATAGGGTGTGCACAACACCCCGTTTCACTGGTTAAATATTTATCAACCCCACAAGCGAGCTGTTTTGCTACGCCCGTGTTCAGGAAACAGTAGCTCTGAGCGAAATGTACAACCGATCGGTGTAAGTACGTTTGTGTTCGACCGTTTCTCGGCACTGGTAAACTCGTTGCACAACGTACACTTCAACTTTAGCAAAATTCCACTTTTAGCAGCAGTGACCACAGAAAGAGTAGTATTCGGAGATTGGATTTATTTAACGGTCACATTTTTTGTATTGTGTTTTCCTATTCTGCTGGATTTTGGATATTGAGGCCGATTATCTACCCTTTCCCATCGACACACACGAACACACACGCAAACACATATAATCACACATGCTCACAAACGCACACACTAAATATTCATCTTGACACATAAGGGTGGCGATTGCAAAAGATTTTTGTACAGCCCTCTCACAAAAAAACGGCTGTGTCACACGTTCCTTTCCAGTTCGCCCAATTCACCACGTTCTCATTGCTGCACTCGTTTGTCCGTTGATACTCGCACCATGAACGAGAGTATGTATGATTTAAGAAAAAAACACTAAACGTGCTCAAGTGAAATAAAACTGCTATGGGACTGATTCGAACGAGCCTGGGAGAGCAAAACATGAAACAGTGAACAAATAACTCATACGAAAGTACACAAAATCATACTGTTAAACTAAAAAAAATCAACAACACTAGATTAAATCGGTTACGTATGAAGGTACCAGTAGAAATGTGGTGGGAAAAAAGGTGTGAATGTTATTTTGTAAATCACAAACGAAACAAACAAAACGACAGAAACAAAAAAAACCGCAACGCACGAACCACAGCACGTTGCGTGTGCGCGCTTCAACGTTCACTCGAAAACTGGTCCCGTGGACGTCTTGCAAGCAATTCGAAGTCCAACTCATGCTGTGTTTTCCCCATCACCAACCAGACGATCGTCGTCCACAACGACGACGACAAACCTAGATCGCTAGCCGCAGCGATCACCAAGACGCGCGAAATCAAATAACGACGACGGTGACTTAGCGGGCGCACTGTAGAGACTTGAGCCTTTCGGAATGCTTAAACCAGTATGCCGCAGTCAGTGTGTTGGTGCAAACTATTCGCTTACATCTGTGTGGATGATGGTGGGCCGCTGCAGACCTGGTGGTGAGCTACAAATTACTACTGCTCCACTACTTATTGAGCTTTGCGGAGCATAGGCGCGCATTGGTGTAGATTGATAAGTCTTAGGAAGAGCACCGAAACAGTTGCTATCAACATGAGTATGTAACATTTTGGAAAAAAAACTATACAAATATAATGACACGTTCTTATTGACATCTGTGTTTACAAACAGCGAAATGCTATTGTTATAACAATAGTAATAATATTGTGTACTACACCTCTCAATGTAAAATTTGTTACATATAAGGTGAATTGTGTATATATTGTATTCGTTGTTACAACTGTTTTTGTACTGCTGTTGCAAAGAAATGATTTTAAAAGAGATATATAGTGTTTCAAATATTGCGTTTAACGGAGTAGGTCTGTCAATGGTTCAGTAATGAAACTGAAAATGAATTCAGTAAACTATCCATTGTTTCGGAAACGATCCATTTTATAAAAAAAAGATCATGTCGTTTAAATTGTCACATTTAACATAACAAATATTAAACAAGACAATATTATTTTTTTTTAATAAAGTATATAAGTAAAAGTATGAAATTTTCAGAAAAATGTCAAATAAAATAAAACAAGAAGCTTCACTTGGAGTTCACAAGGTAGTATGCACGAAAGTGCAGAGCAACACAAAGTCTTATTCTTTACAAATTGACCTAGTACCTCAAAAAGAAGTAATTCATGCATTCATAGTTCTGACATTTCGCTTTTTTTTAATACAAAATACTTTTCAACCATTACCACAAGCCACAGAGCGATTGCTAACGCCAAGGAAACGAAGGAATTACCTTCCCCAACTAGGAGCTGTTTAAACCGCACGGACAGTACGGTTGGTTCATGGCTTTTTTTCTATTTTGCCCATTCCCTGCAGCCGCCCAGCCGCTCTCCGTCCATAAACGTCTTAATGTTCCACAGCCATTGCAATGCACCGCTCGGGGCCGCTGGAAGGGAAACTTACATGGGGCGGTATACAGTGTTTTACTATTGTGCGCTTCGTACGGTGCAGACCGTAAGCAAGCCGGGAAGAACCGGAGGTGCTGAGCCTGCACATAAGCCGCACGCGGCCTCATGTACCGCTTTCTTTAATTTCTTTAACGCACGATTAAGCAATGTTTCCATGCCCGGGACTGACTGCCCCATTGTATCTTTAGTGCTTCTAGAAGCTGGATTTATGGCGTATGTTAGTGGTAGTGTTGAGGGATGACGTTGATCGTGCATTTTTTCTACTTTTATTGATACTGTCACCCTGCTGGTGTTTCTCATTCGCTGGACTGGGTACAGCGGTAAAGAGATGGTGGATGCTCTTCGCTGGCCAAAGGCGTTGAAACATGACGGCAAAAACATCAAACCTTGAACTCAAATTGACGAACCTCGCACTGTGTAGCGATTCTCGCCCAACCGCCAGGCGAACAGAGTCACGGGAAGAATTTAATTTCCATTACCGTCAGTGCGGTATTGTAAAAGTAATTTTTAAAAGCTAGACGCTTTTGTCGTATGATGCTTTCGGCTATGCATCTTGACGTGTTCATCTTTCATCTTGACCTGATCGTTGACGTAAGATCTATTCAGACGGAGCCATTGTCACTTATCTGAACAATGGATTTATTTATTTATTTATTAAGTTTACAAAGAGCGGTCCCATGGTACAGTCGTCAAATCGTGCGACTTAATATCATGTCTGTCGAGGGTTCAAGCCTCATATGGACCGTCTTCCCGCACCAAGGACTGACTGACTACCTAGCTGCGTGGTACTGTGTTAAAAGCCTGAGGCCGGCATGACTGCGTAGATCGTTACGGCAAATAGGAGAATTTATTTAGTTTTTTACGGCCCTGTCGTTTTGTGTACAATGAATTTAGTTGTAAGTAATCTTTGTTTTCTGTTAAAGTGCGTTTGAATATGTTTCACCATGGAAAAATATTTCAAATAAGTCTGTTTAAATAAGACAAACTGCCGTCAAACAATGTTTGTTTGTGCGAATTAAATAGGAAAGTAAACAACAAACTTTTTTCAATAGCCATGGTCAAAAACAATAAAACCTCTCTGCCAATGTCTGCCTATATATTTGCTAACGCAGAGACGCCAACGGAAACATTGATCAAAGCCAACACCAGACGCGCTAATGAACCATGGGACACTATGCCATGGTTGATCTGTTTCGATGACAAATTACCATCGCTTCCATGGAACGAGACATTGGATCACTGCTGAAGGCATGTCAAAATCGGTAAGCTACTTCAAATTCAGTTTCTAATCACCATTGGCCTCTATCCATCTTAAGGTCGTCGGACATCGGGTGTCACGCTCACACTGGTCAAGCGACTGATTGAGATTGAAAGATGCACTCATCTTAGAAAGGGACCACGAGCGGTGGGCAAGGACAGCGAAGGTCTTCTCTTTCTTTGTTTTTCTTTCCTCTCATTCGGAAGCACACAGATATTGCCGGTGTCAGCAAAAATAATCATAAGCTCGGCGAGCTTTGTATTATTAGCAGGGACGAACCAACGTTGGCAAAACAGCACGAACAACATTGGGATAAACTGCTGACGCAAAACGATCAACATAACTTTGTCCATCGGTTTAGCTCGTCACCATTTCATGGTCTCATCTTTTTCGCCACAAACCTCGGGTATGCTGAGTAGACAAAATTAGAGGTAACCAAAACGGTGGCAGCTAAAGTCCAGAAAATTAATCACCACAGAACGGAACGATGAAATGCGAAAACTACACAAACAAATGGAGAACAGCAAGAACGAACGCGGCTTGAAATGTACCTCAAAACACTAGATTGTTTATTTTTGGGAAATCCATTAGCAAACGCTTCCGATGGTAGCATTATCAATGCTGAGTTCTCTTCGTTTATTTATTCGTGAAATATTTAATCTTTTGGTTCAGTTCTTAACACCCGGCAACGCGATTTACCTAAAATTTTGTGTTTTGCATAGTGGAAATGCAAGAAGCTTCATCCACTATGTGTTTTGTGACGAGATGGGTTTCGGTAAACATGCTTAATATTCATCTTGATTCTATCTAACCATTAACGAAAAGGTTGCTCTTGTCAACCGGATTGGTATTTCCTGATTTGATACGTGTTTACGTATTGATAGCATTATATTCTATCACCAAGAGTTTTACCGTGTTTTCAAAGAATGGCATTGTGTATTTAAGGCTAAGAATTATGCACCTAAATGTTGAAGAATAAATGCTATCACACAAACCAAATTACATTTAGCCAAGGTCGTTAAAATACAAACGTCTCATACAGATCGTAAGTAAGTGTAACACGCAAAGAAAATGATTCACATCATTAGGTGTAAATTATAGGGAAAAGATTTATCACTTTTCACAATTAGCCAATTATTTACGCTTCATCACGTAATATTTGATCCACGTGCGGTCATCGGGTACGAGTGTGTCTCTCCGATGCGGATTTCGATGTTCATTAATAACGAAACGGAGAATGGTGCGGTGGATAGTAAATGATTCTCGCTAACGATGAGAAATGAGCTAAGATTCTTTTTCAAGTATGAATATACACTGCTAACACAACCGCATTGATTTGCTCTGGTATCGTTCCAATTTACAGAGGTGCAATCATCCGGGATCAACGTGATGTGCATTTTGCGATGCTGATACGATCGGATTTTGCATCTTATCTCGCACAGTCGACCATGTTGTGTTAGCAAACTATTTTTTAATTGCGCTGCCGGCGGGATCAATGGTGTGTGGTGGAGTGGTGGTGTGATGAGGTTGGGAAAATTCACATCAGTTACAGAATGAAAATTTCGGTGCTGTTAGTTCCGGACGATCAGGGAGCCTGAGAGAGCATCACGTCGCTGTCGATTCGCTATAATCGTAGACACGAGCTGCTGTGCTGAGCGTATTGCTCAACCGTGGAATAGAGCTAAAAACCAGAAAACAATCAAACAACCGCAACCGCTTGAACCAGCACTGCCTTCGATCGTCCAGCTTGATAACCGTTTTTTTTTGTAGACTACGATTATGCTAATTATCTCAAATGTTGTTCTGACTGATAAAAACACATGCATTGGAGTGAGTCGTACTCAGCCTCCCGTAGTACAGCAACGATGTGTATCGTTGTAGATCGTTGAAAGGTGACTCGTTTCTTCTGACCTTCTAACAATTGTGTATAATAAGGATCGATAGCGAGTGGCACCGAGGCGACAGCGCCAGAAAGTGGCATGGGCAAGGGGGTTTTAATTGCTATCACTGGGAAAACATGTTTTCTAGCGGTGATATAATTCAATTGGTTTAGAGGCGTAGTAGGAAAAAGTCGTAGATCCTTCGTGCGGCGGGTGCGTTACTGAACCGGACGCAAACGTTCAAACCACTTTAAGGGTAGCAATCACCATCGCTGTTACACGTCACTGGACAGCGATTTGCGTGAGGAACAGAGCTTCCTGGAACTGGGCTGGGCAGAAAGCTAGCATTATGAATCAACGGCGGGTATCAGATCTTGCGATGCGGAATTTAACGAATACCAATACAAGTAGAATCTGTTATTGATGCGTTAATGCGAGTTTTTTTTCTCCATTGACCAATAATTGAAGACGTACGGTACGATCATAGCTGTATAGAAAATGACGAAGCTTTTTCGAATTTCGGCAAGAACCTTTTCGAGTGTTGACGGCGTGGTATTATTCGATGAAGAAGTTCTTTGGAAGCAAATATAATTCAAGAGCAATCTAGAAGGAACTGAAGTTGTTTTTGTGTTTTTAAATTTAGACATGATTAAGAATGACTCTTAATTTATATTGGAATGTTATTCTATTGGTAAAATGCAGGCCTTGGAAAAGTAACTTCTAAAGTAATTGTTTGATCGCGTTCATTTCGCAACCCCGCAATGACATACTTTGGTTTTCTTCGAACTCTTATTTTACAGCACCATGTAGATCGCATACACCAACAGTAAAGTAATATTACAACGCAAAAATAAAAAAAGGCGTAGTTTGAATGAAAAGGTAAAACTATTGTGATGCTCGGGTATTATAGGCACAATGTCTTTCAATGGTTCATTGTGCTTACAAGGATTCGCACGCAGTACGCCCGTCTAGTCATAATCGAAGGTCATATTCTGCATACAAGCTGCGCGCGCAACCTTTTACGATTGGTCAAAGTAACCCTTTGCATACCCAATGCGGTTTGGTGGGTTGGTTACTGTGCATCACCACATACAACTCAATCAGCACGCTAATACTGACCTTACAATAATTATTCTTAATGGAAGTGCGTGAAAACGTGATCACCAAGCGAGTACTAGAATTATAAGTCGTACGATGTTTAAAAAGTTAAAATTATTGTTTCTAAACTCTTTCCATACACCGTTGTACATGCCAGTATAATAATAATTGTTCTATGTTCGATCATATAAACAAATACATTATTATTACTTTAAAGGTGAATATAATATAAAGGTGAATATAATAAATATTTTGGCAAATATAGTCAATATCCACAATCTGTAGTAAACAATTTCATAAATAGATAAGTAAAATACAAAAAAAAAGATTGTGGTGCAATAGAGCTAACTCTAAAAACCGCCACCATTCAAATCAAAACGTACACGCTACTCGGGTTGCATACATCGCGGCGCTTATGGCCAGTGCTGTCCAACTTCATAAGTCTGTACTTGCTAGTGATCGCGTGCCGTAAGTGCAATAAAACGAATTTAGATGTTTGCATACATATTGCATATTGCATTGTGTAAACATTTTCAACCGGCTATCGTGGTTGAAGTGCATATGGATGAAAGCAATAGGTGATTTCATTCAATTCATTTCGCCTAGATTCCATTTGGTACTATTGACATTGAAGCAGACGCAAAAACACTACAGCACATTGTAGCAACATCAACCGACCTAGCATTGATCATTTGGTAACGAAGTCACGCATCCACACCGATAAGTCAATGAAGGTTGTGGAGTATTTCTAGTCTTGTTTACTTCCCCGCCACAATTACCAGCACTCGGTCATTAGGAACGCACTTCGCATAGACAACAAAATAAAACATTCACATTTTGAGGAGTACTTTGAAATTTACAATACCTTATGTGTCGAGAAATCATGGACGAGGTTTTTTTTTCGTCTTTTATTTCTAAGGAGACCGTTGAGGGTCATGTTTGGACTTCATTGTTAACAATCACCTTTACAATTACCATAAGAAACGGTGTAATAAAACATTGAGCCTGTGACAATGAGGAAGTTGATGGGCAGTTGAAATAATTGCTCCAAAATCAATTAACCTGATCGAATGTCGAGCTACGCAATAATAGTTAATATAATAGTTATTATTTAATATTTTCAGCACAGGTACAAGAACATTGGCCAGTTATTGTTCAATTAATCACCAATATTTTGGTTTATTGTAAACATAAGTTGGGGTAAATAATAAAATTAAAGTTATTTTTGACAACAAAATCATTGCTGACGTTTAGTTTAGTAGTTTAGTGAAAAAAATCCAGTTGGATACATCAAAAGTTTCACATTATCATTACATTATTCATTTTCCCTTTGAATGGTTTTTTATTTTTTTAACGATTTTTTTAACAATTGTTTTATTCAATACTACGTATGTAAACCCTTTATATATTTTTATTTTAAAACCATTAAAACAGTTTACCAGGTTTATTAAGTTTCAAGTTACACAATTAACGGTTTAATTTTGAACAACATGATGTTTTCAACACGATTTTCTAGCTTTTTCTAACATGTAGCGTATTAACAGAAACAAAAGTTCTGTAAGCAAGCTGGTACAGTTACTGCTAATTAACAGCACGTTACCCGAAAGGAATTCATTTGCGCATCTGCACGCTCATGTGGCAAAAATTTCGCAGAGCCAGAGGGTGTGTATTTATTTTAGCGGAGCTAAAACCTTCAACATCAACCAAAACCCTAAATGTAAGCAAGATCAATTATCGCTTCACATCCCAGTGCACGCGCTCGAACCGAAGCGATTCAATCCGTCATGCCAGCGCGGTGGAAGTTTTCGGTTGCGTTTTTGGATTAGTAGACGCCGTAGTGTTTTCCTCTGTGCGTGGTTCGCGAAACCAAGGATCTTAGCACGGCATGTGACCTACTGACAGTGAAACTGATCGATTTCTCGGTCCAAGCGGAGGCTACGTTCCGTTTTCTGTTGTTGTTTTTGTTTTCTACCTTAATTTGCTATACTCAAGTTTGCGCCGGAATCGGTTTTCATGCGTCGGTTAGCAACTCCGAACCACGCAACCAATTCGCATGCAGCACGACATTGTCGTGCAGGTATAGAAAAGAGAGTGAATGTATGGGGCACCGAAAAAATAGAATTGATACCACACGCCGATGCGCACTGCATCGGGGAAATGTATTTGCTTTTTTATTGCTACTGCTTGTGAAAAGAGAAAATTTCCCTCCTCCGAAACGGGTCATATATAGTTTTTTTGCATCAAATCGAAATTGGAAAGGATTCCGTACAAGAGCGAGATGATTCATATTACGTTACGATAAATTTTTTGAAAGCACTTACACAGCTTAAAGTTGCGCCTTCCGAGAAACATGATGAGTTGTTCCTTTTGGGGTTTTCTCGTCGCCTGGTACTAGTGATCCGATATGGCCGATGGCAATACTAGACGCTTGCAGATCGTTAAACCGTGTTGCACTTCTGTCGAGCGCCGAAAGCCCAACGTGGTGCTGGTCGGTGTCGGATGATGTCAACACACCACAGTTTTCGCACAACAATCACAGAAACACGCACGTATAACCACGATCGCACTTGATCCTCACCTCAGAAGTGGAGGCCACGCGTAGGTGCGTTTGTCAACTGAATTGAACACTCAAAATTTGGGGATTTTTTTGTTTTGCAACCCAGGCGAACTCGGCACGCGGACTCACGAAAGCAATATCGACCGAAAGCTGCGATTACAAGTAATAACGAAAACAATATTGGTTAAAAAAGATTACGGTATAAGGCGAGAAGGAAAAAAGCAGGAGGAATAATTAGAAAGCTTTTTAGCAACTTGGCGAACAACCGGAAGTAAAAGTGAATTGTAAGTTTAAAAGAAGCATACGGGGAATTGAAGCATCCGCGATGCAAAATGCCAACAATATGGATGATGATGTGGAGCGCGCTTCAGAATTGGTCAGATAGTGCCGATGGTGTAATGCGTTCACGTCATTGCTCACTAACAACGGCTTCCACACAGCCCGAAAATTATGTCAATGATACATATTTCGCACTCCAGGCGAATTCAAATATATCACACTCTCCACGCTATTCTTTGCCCACACTAATCGTTTGCAATATGACAAGCGAACTGATCATGATCGGTGGCACCGTTACTTTCTTTCCTCAGCTTAGACCGGAGCGATCCGGAGACCGTTTGGACCGCGACCGAAATTTTAACATCCGTAACGGGATTGCGAGCTGCAAAAAACAACAAACTGAAAACTAAACACACCACCTTCACCCTCGTGCACCACCACATACACACAGACGCACTCGCCTACCGGACGATGACGGAGGCAAAAAGGGCACACGCTTGGGCCACAGCACAACAACGAAAGAAACCGCTAACCGGCTAGTGTACGCATACGCAAAGCAATCACTGAAGGACTGGGGGAGCTGAAGCTGAACCTAAAACGTATATCCGACTGTGCGCTGGACGGTTCCACCACGCCCGCGAGACTTACTTCCGAACGTGTCGAGTTCAACCAACCGACTGAACCAACCGATGTAAGTTGCGCGATCGTATGCGATCTGTGGTGCGTTTCGTGGGGGCTGACCACGGTATAGATTATAGTTTTTGCTTTCTTGCCTCACCATAACCCTTGCTTACGATTCATTCGTCTGAATGAAACTAGCATTCGTGCTATTGTATTCTATTTCTAAAAAAGATATGATTTGATGTTAAATTACGAATTATGATTTTTTTGTGTGAATTTCTGTCAGCTCCTTTTATTGGCCAAAAAGCTTCAGTTTTATCGATTGTATCCGTCATACACCCCGAAGGGTTAAGCGCTAGTTTCAATACACTCTGGAACAGGCTTTTAAGCTGTTGGCATGTGGAGGACGCTAAATGTAAACGTGTATGCGCTGGTGGGGCTTTCCTTGATTTCATTTCATTACCTTCAGCTTTTGGCATCGACGATTCGGTCACTCATCGAAAGACTTCGATGCAAGTCAACCGGGACACCCAAACTGGCTGGACAGAGTGTTTACTAATGTTCGAGAGTGTTATTTGTTTGTTTAGTTGTACTCAGTCATTCCAGCAGCTGGATGTACCCAAACGATGCCAGTTATTGGCCAAGTCAATCCGGAAGCGTTAGATTCTTCCACACAGCATAAACCTTGAGAAAGAAAGTTAAACCGCAGAACAACAGACCACACACGCCACGGTGCGGCGTTCACGGGGGCAGCAGCAATGAGCAAAAGTGCTGATGAATTATACAAAAATGTTAATGTTTTTTCATACGTTGTGTGGTGAAACTCTGTCCCGAAAAGAGCAAACCTTATACGTTATAGTAACGTCCTCTAGCCCACACGAACTCACCAACAGCGTTCCATTCCGTGGGTGAAAGAAATGGTTGCAGCTGATTATATTAGAAAGGTTAGCGATTTAAAAGCTGTAATATATATGTACATTTGAAGAAGTATATCGAAAGTTTATCACAAGAAAACGTAACGAGAATTATGAAATTTGAGAAGTATTTTTTTAAATTATAAAAAAAAACTTCAGATACATTCGATAGTCAAGATTAAGGCATAAAAATTGTTTTTTTATGTTTATCAGAATATGATATATTAGAAGTCTAATTAAAACTGACCTTGTAATTTTCCACTAACTGGAGGGAACCAGAAAAAGAAAATCGCGTATGATGTTTCTTGTTCAACTTGTTCAGCCTGTTCTCTGTTTAACTCTATTATTGATTCATCTATGGTATTACCACACTTGAAAGTATAAAAAATCCTTGTAAACCATACTTACTTATCTCTGAAATTAGTAACCTAACTACTAAATCATACCATTGTCTAATCATCGACCAGCTCAAACAGATAACACAGCAACGCAAATACCGGGACACCTTTTTCCTTCTCATCAAACAATGCAGGTCGAACGTTGGAGACGTTCAATTTATATCCACACAACTGCAACGAATTTGTTTTATTGCTTTGATTGAAGTACGTCACTTACGGCAAACGGCGCTGCCATTATCGTTACCTATTATCAGACCACCGCCAAACGGTTCTCAGCGGTGAAATGAACGGGGCTTTGTAGTACGCAACACTGAAGCATTCTGGTTCGCTAATAGCTCGACAATCGGCTACAAACGGCAGCTACACTGCAGTGAAAAGCAATGCAGCGCATCGAAGCACGTTCTAAAACGATTTTTCCCGCGCATGCATATCGGTGATCAGTAGAAAAATACGCCGTACGCCGACTAGAACCGGCGGGAGAATGATCGTACTGCATTTAGGTATCGGCTAAGACGCAGGGAAGGGGTTAAGCTAATTTACAAGGTAACAAAAAAAACAGGCACACTACGTAATGCATATTCTAACTTATTTCGTACTAACTGGCACATTTAGATGCGCACTAGCGCGGGAAAATAGCAAGCTAGGAGGGGTGCTTTGAGAACCATCCCTCATCTTAAGAAAATAAAGCAAACGTCTAACGAGGCGCTTGTAGCTGCGTATCAGACAACCTGCTATCGATATTTCGAACACTTAACGTACTGTTGCTAGCTATCCTACACTATTACAGGAGGGTAGGTCGGTATGGAAGAGCAGCATCGACGCCCTCGGAACTTCCTCGTAACGCCCAGCCAATTTTATGAGTATTCATGTGGCTAGTTCGAAAGGAATTTCCTTGCGAAATCCGTTTTGTTTTTACGATACTAGTGTTTGCGTTTCGGCTCGAGTGCGTTTTCAGCAATTGAGTTGCGGTTACTTTTTACTCGTGCTTCTTGTACTGTAGAAGCATTTGGCAATCAGCAGGACGACTGATAGAACGAAGAATGCTAGTGAACCGACACGTAGCGACATCTGGATGGCGTTGGCACTGTACGTGCTGTGATATATCATAGCACGCAGATCGTCGGATATCACTCCTGGTACGACTTCCAGCCAGATTACCGGTAAATATTGACCTTCGGTGAATTTTTCAAGTCCTGCAAGCAAATAACGATGCATACGTTAAGTAAAGCTAGTGTATGTGTTCTTATGGTGGCTCATTCTACTTACCTGACACCATGGCTGCCTTCTGCACTTGAATGTTTATCTGAAATCGAGACGCTCCGTCAATCGGAAAAGCCAGCCGGGGATGGATGTCAGCGTAGGTTTCATGTTTTTCCTGTACAGGGTTCACACCTTCGATCGACTCAATCAACTTTCGATCGCCGGTGTAGAAATGCGGAAACGAGGCGAATATAGGTGCCCCCATCGAGCAGCCGGTTATGTTGAACAGTCCACTAGGAGGGCATGATCCGGACTCCAGGTGGCAGAAGCAGTGGTTTGGCATGTGCTCGTCCGGATGCGAAAACACATTGTTGGGGATTTTGTATCGCCACGCCGGTATGCCATCCAGTGCCGTTACCTCACTATCGTAGACAAGCGGGAATTTTCGGCATAGTGATTTGATAAACACCTGTAGCGGGTGCTTGCGATCCATCAGATGGGGCGGAAATTGTGAACCGTCGGTTCCACCAACACGATCACATTCGTCGGTGTGCCACAAATCTAGCCGCGACTTGCCATCGAGATGTTTGATGACGGCCAAATCTTCTAAGCTAGATTCTCCGGAGAAGATTGTGAAATTCTCGGCACTAGTTCCATTGCGCTGCAATGAAGCGTTGGAAACAACGATTAATGTTTGATTTGCTGCGTAAAAGTCAAAAACGCTATCGCTTGCTTACCGTCATGAGCATGCCGAAGGAACTCGACACAATATCGGAACCAAACATTGACTTGGCCAGACTCAGCAATTTGTCTTCGTATCCCCAGAGCATGGATTCTACCGGTTTCTTGATGAACGCCGATGAACCGGAAGAGCTAGCGGCCATATTAAACGCGATTTGGTTCCACGTTCCTTCTGAACGTTTTTTGGAAACACCGGTAAGGAACACCACGTTCGGAACCACTACTTGATCAAATGGTTTTCCTTTCGATTCTTCCGGCAGGTACTGAATGTAGCGATGTTCCTAATCAATTAAAATAAAGGGACACGTTTTGCATTCGTTTCGTTTGTGTTACAGTAATCACTCCACTTACCCGATACGAGATAGTTCCATCTCCATTATGAGTTATATCGACTTTGTTTGCCGTTTCTTTGTAAACGTATGGTCCGAGGTCTTCTACTTGTAGCTTGGTTGCTTTGCCAGCAAAAAAATCTTCAGTGTTGGTGTAGTTAAATACGTGCACCTTAAGTAGAGGATATACAGGCGGGTTTTCCCACCATTCTGCTGCAGTCGAGTTTTCACTAAGTATTAGTTTCTGAATCACGTGAACAACAAAAAATCGCAATAAGAAAAATGTTTTTCATCGTTTCGTAAAATGAAAAGTTAAGTATTCAATTACCTCTAGTAGAGAATTGTTGTACATGTTAGTGAACCACATAATGAAGAATCCAATAGCACTTGTTATAAATGTAACAAACAAAACGACAAATGCTGAAAAGATATTATATTTAAAAAGCCGTTCATTATTGAAATGTTTTTTTTCCATAATATATGGTAAACATTTGTGGCATTGCTAACGCAAATGCAAGAATTTAGAGAAATGAATCTAAAATATATGGAAAGATAATTAGATTGTTGGTATTTCGAACTAAACGCAAGGAATGTTGGGTATGGATTTAAACCGATACCAGTTCTACCAAAATATTCAATCCAAATGTTTTTGGACCTTTTATTAGGTTCGAAGTATTCAGTGCATTTGAGAAAGTAAAAATTTTATAAAATTACAAGCATTGAAAGTACGTGTAGTAAATTAAATGACATAAAAAGGATTATTGAAAACACTAATCACTAATTTGTCATAACGTTTGCATTAAAAAAATGGACAAAAATGTGTTGATTTTTCATGGTTTCCCCTTAACTTGTTTTTCAAATTTTCTTCCACATTATCATCCTTAGCTTTATTTGCTAACTTATGAGTTCCAGGCCAAAATTTAACACCTCCATCAGGTGAACTCTAACCGTGATGGCTAAAAAACTCAAATAACTCTGTTTAGAAGCGTGCGCGACCAACAAAATTGAATCCCGTAGCGTCTAAAACGGACTCCGTGGGTCAGTTTGTTGTATAAAGTATTTTAGTATCCACAACATATTGGCGATATTAGAAAACATTCAGAGCACCAAAACAGGGCCCGGTACCGAATGGCCGACGACCCTGAGCAACGTGAGGATCTAAAGGAAGCTGAAAAGAAGACCGAGAGACAAGTACAGGTGTCGAGATACGACTGCATTTGGGACCGAAAAAATGTCCCAAAGCAAGGCGTAAGTCGAAAAAGTCGTATGTTGAATATCTATGAATATAAAGTTTATAACCGAACTTGAAGAGTTGGAATCTATGATATCGTGTATTTTATTTAAAATACAGGTGTCCCCCGAGATACGACTGTATTTGGGACCGAAAAAATGTCCCAAAGCAAGGCGTAAGTCGAAAAAGTCGTATGTCGAATATCTATGAATATAAAGTTTATAACCGAACTTGAAGAGTTGGAATCTATGATGTCGTGTATTTAAAGTAAAATAATGTTCAATAATGTAATAATTATATTTTAAAAGCCGTATAAAATATAGATATTCAATATAGGGTAGTTGTGGAATCTTTGGAAATGTGTGTATAACGGTTATCAGCCCAGAAATTCAAAAAAATACATAAATTTCTTGTCAATGACAATTTTTAACTGTCAAAATCAAAATCGTCGTATCTGCGAATCGTCGTAATTCGAGGGGGTCGTAACTCGGGGGACGCCTGTAACTATATCGCTGCGTAAGCTTGGACGGGAAGTCGATGCATCCCGCCAAACAGTGAAATAGTATCTGGGAAACATAAACAAACATATCAGGAAGCAGAAATTGGGTCCAAAGGCTTCAATGACGCCAAAACTCAATTCGACCATTTCAAGTGAATTACGGCTGACTTTCCATATGACACCCTAGTACGCAAACCGGTCCAACATCCTCCATTTGCGTTCCATCTAAAATGTTCCGACCAACATGATGCAAAAGCTCTGCTCCAACAATCTACTCCAAACGACAGTCGCGAAAACTGAAGATAAAGTATTAAAAATCGGGATGCCTGCTCGCATGTCCGCCACGGCGAAAATTCCGGATTACTTTTATAGAGACTTTGAAGATTCCGAATAACTGAGGAAAGGCAGCTCGCATGGTCGTAGATTTCTTTACTAGAAAATCTAAATAATTATTTTAAAGGATGTCAATGCAACGAAATTACCACTCTTAGTTTTTTGTTCTATGGCCTGCAGGAAACATGTCCATTTTTTATGCAAGCGTCAAAGCAATATATAAAATGTTATCTTTTGTTGCCCGTGAATCACACCATAACAATCGTTTATTCTTTTTTTTGGCCGATAACGTATTACAGTCGCTTAAACACGGCAGCACGGAAAACTATTTATTTTTCTAAAATTTACCATACTGAAATTAATTATTGGTAAAAATAAGCAATATAGCTCAAGAAAGGTCCTAGAGGCCATACTAGAATACGTTTTTTTTTAGTTATTTTAGATCTTTTTTAAATAAAACAATTAGAATGTTTCTAACGTCACAAGCAAGAGTAGCTACTAATCACTTATGGCGCTAGATGAAAGGATCCAAATTATTATCAACAGCGTGTTCTGATGTGTGCGTAGTGACCTTTTATGGCCTTGGTACAAACACATAGCGGCAGCAGTAGAGTGCACATAAACGAACGAACAAATTGTAAATTTATACTATGAGGGCAGGATTTAGTTGAAAATTTTGTTTATGTCTCCAAGCTGAGAGGCCGCATACTTTTTTTTCGTTAACTGACACGGCGCCCTAGCTGTATGTGTTACATGCGTAAATGTTTTTTTTTTTCCTAGAAAATAATGTATGTCATGTACATTGTCGATAATAAAAATTGCTTCCGACTCAGGAGCGTGCCACGAACAAAAGGGTATGTTTTTTTTTAATTCCCTTGACATGCCATGCAGGTCTACCGGCAAGATCAACGCTTTGCGATAATGGCCTGGTAAGCTTCGGCAGGGTGAGATGCAAGTGTTATAACACAGAATAAAACAGCCACTGCACATTTGATTATGATGTGCACCACACTACCCTTCATTCAGAGCGACTGGTTTGAGGCCGCTGTGATTGTGACCAACAATCAGCAAAAACGGTGCATGTGCAAAATGGCGTCACAGTATCGATAGGTAAGCGATCAACTGGAAAGTATTTCATTTGCAGTACAAAGGATTTGTGTGGCTAATTGAATACAATAGCTAAAAGCAAGACGCTGGCGGCAGAGTGCGGCTCTGGGGTGTAATCTAAAGCCGCGCACTTCCTACTCGATTAGAGTGGTGCGCAGAATGAGAAAAATAACAAGGCAATCAAGAAGCTTCCATCGTTACACCTAACCTTCTGTTTCTTGGTGGACAGGCAGCACTTCGAATGGTTCGCAATCCTTGACCCAGGATGTCATGTTTTCTTTTACAAAAATTGATATTGCGTCTGAAGCCAGTTTGCAGTGTATCAGTCCCGAATATGAGCTCCTTCCATATCACCGATCGTCGACCGCGCGCTGTTGATACCGCCGCAATGACGATCAGAGCCCTAGAAGATGGTGCGAGGCGCCAGTGTAGGGGCCTTTTTCGAGACGAAACGATGAAAAGCGCGTACGCGAGAAGCCGCACGGGCAGAATCTAATGCGGAAGCAAAATTGTGTCGACATAAAAAAGGCAAAATACATTACACTTCAAATCACAGCCGCGCGGGATCTGATTCAATGAGGGCGAGGGGGTCTGTCTTGGAGCTTGGGCAGTAACACGGCAGTACGATCGCGATACGAGCAAGCACGTACGACCGGGCCAATACGCGCATTTACGTTTCACTTTCGTTGACGGACCTTTTTTCGGGCCCTACCGTGATAAATGGAACAGATAAGGCGCCAGAGGTCACCGCAGTTCATTATTTAAATCTACTGCTCGAGCAGCCGTCACATTTCACCTGCCATCAGCTGCCAAGCACATGTTCACGCAACATGGTCAGCAGGCCCCCGTGCGTAATCAGAAATTCAGAAGTTACAGCAATTTTTCGGTACGATGTACGTTGTGCGATCGGCTTTTAATGGGTAGAAAATGGCACGCTTAACTCACTAAGTATTCGAATCCACTGGTTTTCTTTGGCATCCTCGCCGGATCGCTGCTCTAAGCCGAGATAGTAAAATATCGTATTTAGCGCACTGGTTCTTCTCTTCAACGGTTTCCGTGGTTCAGTATCGGAGGTGGTCGGAATAACCGTCTCTGGACTGTAGAACGCAACCATTTCGGGCATGTTGGACGGGCAGTTCGGAGCGTTTCTGTCTCGCGTAAGATCATACGACGTTGATTTCACTACAATTGCTCACTGCGCTCAACCTAACAGCTGCACTGTCCAATATGTTATGAACTTCCTTCTTATTGTGCCCTCAATCAACGAGGGCCCCAAGAAGAACTTACTATCACAGACCGCACACTTGTCGACTCGCAGCACTAGACTGAAGTCCTTAATCTATTCTTTGAGCACTTTTGATGCTTTCTTCCTCTCGCGGCCTCGACGTTAACGCACCCCGAAGCCTTATCTCTTGCAGTGGGAATATGTTAGTATTGGTCAGTTAGACTGATAACTTCACAAGCTGGGAAAAGAAATAGCTCAGCATGGCATTAAACGATCATCGATTGATGCGCCCTTCATTCACAAACACCAGCAAGACCTGTTCCCATCATTGAAATAGTGCAGAAGAGGGCCACTAGCCAACGATCGGGTACAACAGCATGGAAGTAAGAAAATATGTGATGTTCCCATGTGATTCCATTTCGTTTGCTGTACACAGTGTAATAGGGAAAAATAAGTTTTACCAAAATATTAATAGGATTCATATTTTCAATGCCGTTTTTCTTTTAAATTCATTTAAATTATCTTGACAAAATTAGGCCTTTTTTAAGGAAAAACTCACATCGTGTTTTTCCGCAATCAACGCCTTCAGGTTAATTGCGCTCAGTTTTGATTGAAACAATATTTATTGGTAATTTCTTTATTAAACAAAAATATAACTCAATCTTTATTGGATATGGTCCAAGCAAGGTGGTAATTGCATAGTTTTTGGTTTTACTATTTATATTAATATTAACTGTTTCTTCTCGATAGTTTGCGATAGTTTGTTGCGTTGCTATTCCATTTTTTGTGGACAAAATCACGACAAATTACTTTTTCTTTACTTTTCTGAAACATCAATTATAATCCTACTTGACGTCAAACTATTCCTTCAACCCTTTTCTTTTCCTTGTACGTGCAGAAAGTGTTTCATACTTTCACATGTATAAAGAATTTTGAATCCAACGTGTTTGGTAGCATATTTACATTCCGAATTCCAACTGCATTGTTGGTTGTCAAAAATGCAGGGCCAGTGACATCGAGAATAAATATTTTAAAAAAACTAACTTATAGTCGATGAAGATATTTTATTTCGATCCTACTATTGGTCAGACAATAAACTTGGATAGCGAAGAAATGTCCTAAATCTCGTTCGACTTGATTTGACGATTAAATATTGCAAAAAGCTTACTATTTTCAGAGGATGTTCAAGATGTGTATAAGAACCCTGTACTTCATTTGACTTTCAGCATCGCTGCTGTCAGTCTTGCCCTCTCCTAAACATTGCGATATTTTTCTGTACGTCCTCCATCAACAAGAATGGCTTCGATGTCGACGACAATTTAGTGCTACTAACGAATCCGAGAAGAACGCAAAGCAATTTTTAACTGTAGTGCTCAAAAAACAAATTTCCGTTAAATGTGAGTAATACTCGATTATGGTGTGCTTTCGTCGCTAGAGTACGCAAACCACGGTTTACCATCAATGAGAATGGAGGAGACAGACAGGCTCAGTGGATCAGCGGGGGCTTGTGGGCAGAGCTCGGCTGGACGGGCAAACACAAGCAGAATATCAAAAGCGGCCACTACCCCACGCACGTCAACGGCAGATGGACTTTGCCGGTTCAATTGGTTTCCATCCCTGCGAAGAAAGCGTTCCTCGTCAACAACTGTTGTGGTGGCCACAGCCCACAGCAAGAAGAACGATGGAGCAGGAACTGTCAAGGAAGAATTGTTTACCGCCAGCGATGAAAACAATCACGACAGCCAAGCAGAAGGGGGTAGCGTGTTTTACACGCTACGAAAACGGTTCCAGAAGAAATTTACCTCGGTCAAAGTGAAAGCCTTTGAGCCGAATGTGGCCGGTACGTTGGGTGGCGCTGGCACTCCAAATTCTACCACCTCGAACACGAACTACAATGACTCAAGCCACCGTACTGGCACGGCAGGGGAACGACTTCCAAGCGATACCTGCGTGAACGGAAATGATTTTGCACGGATCGTCATTGAACGGCATAGTCAAAACCCTATCCGGTTTTCGTCACCCAATGCTAACTTACCTGTGATAATCAACAGTAGAGATACTGAACCAAATACGGGGGAAGACCGAAGACCCCTATCAGTAACCGCCCCATCCGCTGACACATCCGAACCTAGCACCTCCGAATTGGACGATATGATGGCGCAAATGCGTATCGATCTGCTACAGTATGGATGGTATTGGGGGAAACTTACGCGTTTAGCGGCACAGAAAAGGCTAGCCCAACAAGTGAATGGAACATTTTTGGTACGAGATTCGCAAACCGAAAAATACCAGTTTACAGTGAGTTTTCGAAGCTTCGGAATAACCTTGCACTGTCGTATAGACTTTGAAAATAATTACTGGTAAGACCAAACTCTTCATTTGAACATCGACATGATAACCAAAGAAAAAATACAAACGATCTACGATTTTCAGGTCTTTTTCTGGCTTAGCGACACCCACGACGTACAAAACGATGGTGGATTTGATACAGGATACTATGAAGAAGTCCGAGTATGGGGTAATAGGTTATGTAAAGCAAGACACAACGTTAATGCCTCCGTTTCCTGTGCGACTGACTAGGCCAATCAATCGATTCTACGAAGTTTCATCCCTGCAGCATTTATGCCGGTTCATTATACGGCAAAAAATTGATGCCAAATCCACCAACGAACTGCCACTACCGGAAAAGCTGAAAAAATATGTAGAGGAAAACTTCTATGATCTCTAGTTAGGCATAGTTCCGTACTGCAAGAACAAACATTGACACAAGGCGTCTACCAGTGAAATCTCAATAAGTTAAGATTGGAGCGATTGTAGAAGTGGTCTAAATGCGCTAGAGGATGTTTATTTGAAGGAGAAAATATAAACCACGTTTGCAATGCATACATGCATGCACGTGTGCAACGCGAATGCAACAGTGCACTAGAACGCACAATCTTTCCGACATGCTCACGTAACTTTGGACTGTTGCATCAATCATAACGGCAAGCAATGTTACACAGAACCGTTTGTTCGCCACAGCAATTAATAAGTAGACAAATTTCAACATGAAAATGATGAATTTCTTTATCATTACTTTCCTTCTCAAATGGAAATACACTATTTGTACATAGCTAGTTGGCTTCGTCACGATTGTATCACCAAAGATAAGCAGAACGAATTAATCGACTATACAATAAAAACAGTTCCAATGCAAGAACAATCATGTGCGACTAAATGCTCTGTCTGATGATTCAAAATGACTCGTAACCGTATTTGAAGCCTTTGAGTTCACATGTTCATGGTGCTTCTTTTCATTATTACTTCCAAATTGCGTTCCATGCGCTTTATTTTGTAATGGTTTTTGTAATGGTTTTTGTTCTTTCTGTCACAAATGCTTTTACATTCACATGAAATGGTTTTTATTAATTTTATTCCTGAGCCAAGTGATTTGGTATGTTGTATTTTAGTGACCGTGAAATGGCTTTGTCTAACTGCGAGGAATCTTTTCGGTTTTCACTACGTTAAATTTATGTTGATAGTCATATCATCGGCGTTCAAAGTTTAATCCGAGAATGTTTCGCGCCTGAAACAAAACAAAAATCATGGTATGTTATGCCATTGGGTATTCTTATGTTAACTTTGCTAACCCTTACCGTTGTGAAAGCCGATCCTACAGCGTTTTGTAAATGATGGGTGGCATCTTCCGATTTGACGAGAAAATCGTGCACTAAGCTAGCCTCTTCCATTCGGCGTTCAAGAAATTTCCACGTTTTTTCAAATCCTGTGGAAGAATCTTGCAACATGTACAGTTCTGTAGTTTTGTAGATACATGCTAAACCTATGCGTCGTGTATACCAGTTAAACTGTAATGAGTGATAAAAAGATCATATAGCTAGACGTTGAAACACTCCAAGGATTCTGGTGCCTTCTGGTTAACTTACATCGACCGAGCGATCACCGGCATAATAGCAAATATCGTCCACTAGCGTTAATACGTTTGCTAAAGAGTGTGGTGCATTTGGTGGTAGTGCCATAAGACCTAATGCCTGTGGCCAATACTTCAGGTATGGTTCGAGCAAGCGGAGTCGATATTCGATTGCTTTGCGAGCGAATTCGGACGGATTTGGGACTCGTTCCAGATCCGCCGTCTCTTGTTTGAGGTAGTCGATGAGTTTCAAATTACACTGTTTGTAAAAGTGATGAACAAGCTCGATTCCACCGCGTGGGAACAATCCATGGCTGACACTAGGATAGTTTACTGTTTCCGCTCCTTTCGCAATGGCCTGCTTGGACCAGCCATGTGATTGGACAAATGCTAATGCTGCATCGAGAATCATTTCCTTCGCCCGTTCCACATCCGGATCAGGTGCTTGCTGATCGTTAGAGGTGGATGAAAACGAGTCGACCTGCGAGCTGGAGCTAGTACCTGCCGCTCCCGATGCTTGCTGTTGTTTGACATACTCCTGCTCTTTTTTCTCCTCACGAGCTCGAAAATCGTCGAAGGTTTCGTTGGCCCTGCAGAGAGTTCCAGTAATTCCAAAGTGCCTCGTAGGTATCGCAATTACGCTTTTAACGGATGCGCCCTTGCCAATTGTCCTAAAATTCGCCACAACATTTTTGCCTAAAATAAAAAAAAAATGAGAGAACAAGATGGGCATAATGCAATTAATACTGAGAGATGTTGTATGGACTGATAATAATAAGAAGAAGAATAATGACAAAATTGTTTCAAGATCCAAATAATGTGATTTTCATTTAAAGTATATTTATTCAGTGTCCATTTGTTGCGTTGAGCTACATTTATCCACGCCCATAGTACGTCTCATTTGATCAATCGCACTGTTAACCCTAGCCAAATGGAAATCCAACATATCTAGCCGCAAAAGCATTCCCTGGCACAGTTCTACTTTTTTTGCCTTGGTCATAACCGGTGGCATCTCTCCGTTCAATGTGCTGACCGTAATCTCTGGCAATTGTTCTACGCTCGAATGTTTTCCTTTCATTTCTGCTGCAGCCTTCATCTCGTTTTGGTAGTGTGCGCGGCTCAAGTCGATTCCTGTCCTGAGCTCGAGTAGGAACTGTTTTTCCAGCGTCTCAAAATAGTTCCAAATATGGCTCCGGTTAGATCGATCGGTTTTCAACAACACCCAGAGTGCCGACAATGCGCTGATAATACTGTAACTATTGTCCAACAGATCGGTCTTGGCGCCTTGTTTTAGCAGGCAGATATGGTGTGTAAGCATGTTTTTCAAGACATCTCCACTAAACCACTTGATGAGTGGCTCTTTTTGCAGTTTTTGGCGCATATCGTTCATGATCAAATCCTTATACACGTTGATTGCGTATGATCGAACCGAGTCATCGTCGAACTTCTTAAGCATGTAAGACACAATCATGTATCGGCCTTCATCATCGAAAGAGTGGATATAATCCGTGAGCACCGCTATGCCAACCTCTCGGTTACGCACGCTTCCTGACCTTTCCAAACCTCGTACATAGTGTTCGCAGAAAATGCTATGGATTTGAGCATCTAAATCACGTGCGGAAAGCATGTTGTCCTTTACTAACTTTACCAGGGCTTGCATTAATCGAATGCCCTTGAAGTACATCACGGTCCAATCCCCGCTCATTAGGACCACCACGTAACGTAATCCCATTTCGAATACGTAACGAGGATTGTAAATCTGAGGAACAGTTCCCGGTAGCAATTCCTCGCCAAGCAAAAGGTAGAACAACATGGCAAAACCCTCGGCCATATATGTATCCTGACATAGAAAGCAATCGTAGCTGGACTCTTCGTCGTAATCGTCATCCTTCTTTTTGCTTTCAAAGTGGATTCGTTTTTCTCCGTAAGGCAGCATAAATAGTGGATCTTTAACAAGCAGCAATAATGTTCCGATCATGTCTTCCGCCACTTGAATGGAATAACTTTTGCTAGCTAAAATGAGATAGGGTAGAGTATGGTTACTTTAAAATTATTTGGCAATTACTTTTAAGATTTTATCACCGAGTATTATTACCTGGCAGTTTTGGCGTTTGTTTGAGACTTTTTCTCAATTGCTCGGTTCTTTGGAGATGGAGAAATGGGAATAATTTGCCCACCAACCGAAGCAGAAAACATATCACTGCATTTTTCTGCGTCAGGCTTGTTTCGAAGAAAATATTGCTCGAAGGCTGGTTCAGGTGTTTTATAATTGGTTCCAAAAAGAGTAGCAATGTAATGTACAGCTGCAGCAATCTTCGAATAGATTCTTCGCATTCTAAAAGCTCCTCTTCCTGCTCATCCATGTCTTTGTTGATGACTTCGGGCAGCTTTATCTTGTCGAGGTATTCAATAAGCGTCTGAAAAACCCATTCCATACAACGGGCCCGCTTTGCAGGTAGCCGCAAAATAGCGACTTGCATACACTTTAATACGCTGGTAAATACATCATCGCTTGTAGTAATGCGCACTTTTTCCATCAACTCGTACAACACCTCCGGCGGACTGCATTGTTGAGCCACACGGGATAGTACCGTTTCTGTGGCCGAATACAGGTCGGGTTTTTTTTCGGCATTTTCATCCGTCAGGTTTTTAGAAATGAATGAAATAAGCTCCATAGATTGCATCTTTACAGCGATATCGTTTGCAGGGTCGGTTATTATATCAACAGCCGATTTATAGCTACCCTCCTCTAGCTTTGCAAGCACTGCTTCAAGAACATCCATGGCTACGGAAACCGGGAGGTAGCCCTTCGGGGGATGGACGCTTTATGATTGCTCAACAGTATGCAACACAAAATTCTCACAAGACAGGCAGATATACACGCTGTTGTTATCACTTCTAGGTGACGAAGGAAATATATTTATCACTGACTATGGTTTTGCTGATAAATTCTAGCAAAACGTTTCGATTGGTTGCGCCATGCGTTCACTGTACAATATTTTCTCCGAGCGAATCGCCCCGACTGAACCCATCGCATGTAAACGGTTCAATGAACGTCATTTGCTTACGAAACAGGTCCATTTTTTCTGCATCGAAATAAGCACTGCAACTTACCTGAACTGTATGTTGAATGACGAACGAGGATAATAGCACGGGGAAACATATTTTATACTCTCGTTTGTGTTCACTTGTGCACCAGCAGAATTGATAAAATTCGAATGATCTCGAGTTGCTTTCTGGTGAAATACTTTCATCAACAGTGTTTGACAGCTATGCTGAATACTGCTGAAAGTTGATGTTTATTTTCCTCGTCGAACGTGCTGCTGCATGTTGTTTTCGCACATTTTCGTTGTTGATTTTTACTCTCATCATTGTATTGTAACTTGAGCCACTTTATCAAAAAATTATTATCACTCGTAAGATGCCTATTGATTGGAGTGACTTCAACAATCTGTAAACAGTTCAAGTTGCAAAGTGCAGTGCTGAACTCGGTATGTTAAACCAAAGGGACAGCTGTCAGTGTGCGGGCAACAGACACAATCGAATTTTTGCATAGGATTATCAAAGATGGTTGTCAGAGAGGTCGTCTCTGAATTTGTAATCACTGCACCCAGTTCGTACCCCTATTAAAGCACCGAAAATACAGCTTTAACTCGCGATAATTATGTAGGTACAGACAGTGTTGCGCGGAGAAAGTTGCAGGCCTGTTACGTGCATTCCAAGCGGCTTGATAATGTCGACCCGTTCGCAGCTAACGAAGGATCTAAATGGTAAATAATGTTTGCAAAGAAAATGTTTACACCCAACCCACCGTTAGCCAAAATGTTGGTCGTAAAAGACTAGCAATTACCGAGCGCGGCGTGCGAGCTGCTTCCAATCACTCGCTTGTGATCCGATCAATGGTTGAAGAAAGTCTGAAATTCTTGGGGTTCATCTTAATGAATGAAGATTCAATAGCACAGACAATGACGGCGTACCATTGTTGGAGTACGATACAAAGCCACAACCCACCTAACCAGGAAGCAGATTGAGTCACACTGCTGTTTAAAAAAACTATGCAGGCAACCAGGCCCCTTTTTGTTATGATACATTCTTTGCATATCAGCAGTGTTGTTGAGGAGTTACGCCAGCACATCGCAGCACACCTCAAGTCTCTGCTATTGGTGATAATGATATCACATCGATTCGCTGATAAGCGAAACTTAGATATGAAGCGCTTTGATGTGTCCCAATCCTTTCTGGACCCCAGTATAACTTTGAAACACGTTTGGTCAAGATGCTTTCGAAACGCAGTAGTGAAGTATCGACTTCACAAATAGTTGAAAATGCTGGGAAATATTTGGCAAAAGTTTTGCAGTTGATCCATTTGAGTGCCAATAAAAATATTACAGGTGATGTTAGAAGCCTCCCATCACCCAACGAGTGAAGTACAGGCTGAAGTGCAGACTAAGCTGAAACATTTTCTGTTTTTTCTTCTCTTTTATTGTAACTTCCAGAGAGTGTGAAGACACTTCTCGGCCGCCACACCAAAATCCTTGTAAAGTACATGGTTAAACTTGAGGTAAAGAGCGATAAAACGGAAAACAGAGTTTTGGTAAGTAATTGTATTAGAAAAATGATGATGCTCATATTGCCTTTAGCGACGCGACCTTCGATACGGACTCACTTCTATCCAACTAAACCGACATGTTTCTTTAGGTTTTCACGCCCGTGCGAGTGTATCTTCTAACAGCCAAAGTACCGACAAGGGTAGGTGTTGCAACAAATGCTTATTTCACGCTTTATCATTCACTGCGATACGGGTGGATACGATAAGAGTTGCTAACTAACTTAACTAACTGGATCGAATGTATATTGCTTACCACCTTGCAGATAGACTGCCACTTTCACTACCTAGATATACAATCGATCGAAAGTCGGAAGCCAACGCATTTTACAATAACTACCAATGACAAAAGCTATTCCTTTTCAACGATTGGCGATGCCGGAAGTTTTACATCGGTCCGTATTTGTATTCCATTATGATCTGTTCATCTTTGTAAGTTCAATTTTTGTGTTGCTTCTTTTGCAGAATGCTGACGTGATTTTAACAGATTTATCATCTGCAATTAAGCAGATATTTCCCACGGTGCCGCTGCGCTACATAATTCGAAAGGTAAGCCATTTGTCTGCTTAGTAGGATCTATTAAATGTTCAAGTCATTTTTCTCTGCAGATTGATGTGAATCCCATCGAGCGTACTTCGATTTTTTCGGACGAATTGCGCCCATCCGATCCACGCAATGTGGGGCCGTGCGGTGGTTTTAGCATGCAATACGCTTGCATGTGCGATCTGCATGCGGTGCAATATCGGGAGGAGGTAGCATGGGACATCGATACCATATACCTTTCGCACGATGCACGAGTACTCAATTTGCGCGACTTTGATCATTTGGAGCAGAAAGATCTGATGGCGATTGTGGCCGCGCTAGAGTACAACACCTTTTTTCGTGGATTGAAGGCGTCTCATACACGATTGTCTACGGAAACACTTGAGCGGGTGTTGCAAGTGTTGCGGCGATCACTGTGGCTTGAAGAACTTCATCTAGAATCGTTGGGACTAAAGTAAGTTTACCAGTGTAGAGGAAATAATGGAATCATTTTAAACACGCTCGATGTATTGCTATTCACTCTTAAAGGTCTGACTTTATACATAAGCTAGCTGTTGCTGTGATATCAAATTCTGCGCCTGCATTACGATCGATTGACTTAAGCCATAATGTGATTGAGGACAAAGGTACAAATCGATTCGAAGAAAGCTGCAGTAACGTGAAAATAATATGTTTCAATTGTTGCTTTTCCAGGCGCTACACATCTGGCTGGACCAATAGCAAAAATGTCGAAAGGGTTTTCGAAGCTGGCACTTGCACATTGCGGTCTTACGGCCAAAGGTGTGAATCAGTTGGCTCATTCGCTTTCGTTGAATCAGAATATTTCGAATTCATTGACTTATCTGGACCTCAGTGGTAACATTCTGAAAGATGACGGAAATGTAATGTATTGTTACATGTCATGCCTACCACAAACTGGCAGTATGGCTGTCGAAAACTTATTGAATGTTTTGTGTGTTTTTGCAGAATCTTTACAACTTTTTGGCACAACCTAATGTTATAGAACATTTGGATATTTCCCGCACGGATACTACATTGGAAAGTGTAAGCATATGCACATCGAATTGGCATTCACGCGAGATGGAACATTCGTTCATTTCAAGATACTTATCAATCGTAGGTTTTTGGAGCTCTCTTACGTGGCTGCGCGACCCATCTTCTACACTTGAATGTTTCGCACAACAATTTTGGTACGAAGAAAGGCAAAGAAATACCACCTTCGTTTAAGCAGTTTTTCACGAGCAGTCTAAGTCTGAAGCATCTTAACATTGCCAGCTGTAAACTGCCATTGGAGGCCCTTAAACATCTGCTGCTTGGATTGGCTTGTAATGAATCGACGGCCGGTTTGTATCTAGATCTAAGCGGAAATTCACTTGGATCACAGGGAGCTCATGTGCTGGAGTCGTGCATTCACGGTGTACGAGTACTAGCATGTCTTGATATCAGCGACAACAACATGGACTACGAGCTGGCCAATGTTCTTACCGCTATTGGCAAGAATCCATCGATCCGATCTTTATATATGAGCAAATGCTTCACAGGCATGAAGCTGAAGCACATTGGCACTGTGATGGATTCGTTGGTAAATCTAATTCAAAAGGAAGACTTTCAATTGCAAGAACTAGTACTTGCCGAAAATCGACTAAAGACCGACCTGCACAACTTCATCAATGCCCTCGGCAGCAACCAACATTTGCAGATGCTGGACATCACGGGAAATCTGATGGGTGACATAGGTGCACGGTTGCTTGCAAAAGCGCTGCAGATCAATAACAAGCTGAAGACCATCGCACTAGATCGAAACAACTTTACGCTGCAAGGTTATGCGGACATAGTTTATGCTTTAGAGAACAATTTCTCAGTGCGCAATATGCCATTCCCGTTGCACGATATTGCACCTTGCCTAAAGCAGCATCCGGAACGTACCGATGTGTTGATGAAAAAAATGCAAGAGCTGTTGTTCCGCAATGGAAATGGATTCAAGCGCACACACGGACAAGGTTTTCGGTAAATTTATGATTGTTTTATGTATTTTTATCAATGTGAATGGTATTCACTGTCTGTGTTTGTATTTTGCAGGCTGCAACATGGATTTTTACTATCGTCCACTCATCAAGTGTTAGATAAGCTAGTTGCTGAAACCCAAGAAACGATGTCATCCCGCCAGAGCTCTCTTGATGGTAGCCTATCGCGTTTATTGGAAGACGCTGAAAACTGCAAACAATTGCTACCGAAGTTGCAAGAATCGGTACGATGTGACCCTCATCCGATTGAGGTGCGCCTCGGAAAAATGAAAACAGAGCTCCATCACTCGATCAAAAGCTACCTCGAGGTAACAAAACAAACATGAAAAAAGACGAATCATTAAAACAAACATGAAATTGATTGAATATGTCAATTTATCACTTTCTAGGAAACGATGGAAACCATGCTACGTACTGGAATCGAGCAGTGTCCAAAAACGTTAGGCTCTCAGGTAGTTCTGACCGAGTTGCGTAAAGGTTGCGAGGAACGACTAACAATTTCTGAAGAGTTTCTACAAAGTTGTCTCGTAAACAGCGCCGGAGGAGAGGTTATGAACCGTATTAGGTACAGTCTCATAATGTGTGCTGTCCATCATTACCCATGGACCGTCAAGTATTACGCTGGTGTGTTTTAATGTTTCTTTTTCCTTTCTCACTATAGCGAAGTGGAGCAATCATTGGCAAGTCTAATTTCTGATCGAGCCACAGATGAGGTATTGGAAGCACTAACACGTTATCGTAAAGGTCTGGGAATTGCCGAGGGGCCACTCAGTTACACAGACGATTTGCATTCTTTAGATGGGAGCAAACATAATTCTAGTCAGGTAGTTGAGTTCACATCCTCTTGAGTCACGAACGCTAAAACCCTTAGTCTAATCGCGCTTACTTTTTATTGTAGAGCACTGAGCCGATCGCAAACTTTGAACTGAGAGGTTTAGATTTACCCAAACTGGGCCTGGATTCACCGACGGTAAGTTGAGCAGATATCTGTTTTATGTACATCGTTACAAAATGTACCTCATTGTTTCATCATATTTTACCAATATTCAAATTCATTCCACGTTTTCATCGATTACCTTCATCCCATTTTTACCACATCGCACACATTCAACAGAAATTGGAATACCTAAACCTAGTGAGTATTATAGAATAGTGTTCACATACATACACTTACACACACTCTACCTTTGTGCATGCCTCCTTCATGGACCTACAGAATATTGGCTGAACAGTTATAATTTGCCCTGTAGTCCCAATGTCCAAAATCTATTAATTTAGCTTAATCGTTGATAGCAATGAAATGTATGCTTTAGCTGTACGCTACAATTATTGTTATGTCGACTAATGTAAACAATTACTTATTTACCAGGCTACACCCCAATTGCAACACAAACGTCGTTCTATCGCAAGGAAAGTAAGACCACAATCGGTAGTAGGTCTAGGGATCGAAAATCTAAGTCTTGCTAACATTCCCGATGTCACGGAGACATCGATGGCGAGTGTGTCGCGTAGTAGCAGCAATAATAGTGGATCCAAAAAGTACGAATCGTCCAATGCCAAGGAAGACGAATGTTGCGATTCTATTACGGAGCTTCCAAGTCAATCCCTTACCCTGCAACACTTGGTTAAAGGTATGAAGCTGGATGAGCTAAGCAGAATTGTATGAAACTTATTATTTTTCTTTTACATTCATAGGTCGCCCAAAACGAGCAAAAACAAGAGCACCTAAAAAACCTGTCATAACGGATACTGTAACGGCTGGTGGGACTGTAGTGAACGAGGGAATTGAATCATTCTTCCGACCAGGTTCGGCTACACCCTCGACTCTAACACCACTGGTTTCTCCCACCTCCGAGGAGTGCAGTTCGTTAAGTTTCGTCGATAGTCCTACGTTGAGCCGCGATGACGGAGGCAGATTCAGCAATGTCACTTCCGGCGAAACAACGCCAATATTGGAAGAACGCAAACCTCTTAAACTGGATCGCTCTTCACCACTGCTGAAAGGAGTGAATTGGACCTCCCGTTCACGCTCGTCAGACAACTTGGAAAAGGTATCACCATCTGTTAACCGCAAGTCACCATTGGTAAAAGCGGCAACGGAGGTAGTAGAAACGCCGGTGCGCGAGTCTCGACCGGTCGATAATGGTGCTGCTACTCCTATAACGGGAAGTAAGTCGCCTAGTAACGAATCAGTACGCAATCATCATGTGGAATCAGCTCATGGTGCGTCGAGGCTTGGAAATGGCACAGGCCAAAAAACACCGATTATTACACCGAAGCCCCGTCCGTGGTCGGTACTAGGGCATGAATCGAAAAATGAATTCAACGAACCATCTGTCGACAGCATCGACACGGATGGGGATCTCGTGCTGATCTCCGGACAAACACCTGGAGGATCGATTGTCGGCATTACGCCCGGAGCTATAAGTTCCGCTGGTGTTACTGGTGGAAGTATACTGGGTATTACTCCAGGTAAATACAATTAACTGTTTGCCTGATGTTAATAGTTGTATAGTTTAATGTACTCTACATTTCATTTATTAGGTGCTGTTATAGAAAAGAAATCCGTGAGGGACATGGCGGCAGGACTAAACAAACTTGGAGGTAATGCATGTCTTGCTAATGTCCCATTGTGAATTGCATGTTAGAATTTAGTTTGATTGGTTTATTTTCTGTTTTTGTTTGTATTTTACACCTTTTTTTTACATACGATTCTGTTCCCTGTGGTTTGTACGCCTTGATGGATGGTTTTCAACGTTTGCGCACTTTTTGTGTTGTTTTGTTTGTGTTTTCTTGATTTCGGATGGTCACCCGATTTGGCATGCGTTATGTTGCCGCATCTTGCATCAAGCAGTAGAGCTCGAGCGGAATTCGCTGATGAGGAGTTCGATTTCCTCGCACTCGGCATCGGCAGTGATGCGTACCTCACCATCCTCGATACTGGGGCGCAGTAGTCAAAAAAATAATAGCATGACAAGTGCCAGTAGTAGTAGCAGTAGCAGTCCAACTAGCAGCGTAAAAAATGGTGATTCTACTACTTCCGACGGAGCACCGACTATCAGTTCGGGTGCTAATATCGAGGAAACCGGTGCTATCAGTGTGCCTCAAAAGGACGAAAAGCACGTAAAACGTATAGTGGCTGGGAAGAAAATTACTGCTTTGTTTGAGGTTGGTTTTGATTTGTTAAAATTTAGTTACTCGCCATTTTTACCATCATTATTTCACGATCATTTTTCATAGAAATCAGTAATGTTAAGCACGATCATAGTTTCTGCACGTAGTTTTGCTGGTGTTAATGATTAATAACCCAAGGCAGATGTCTCAGTCCATTTGCTTCTTATACCTGCCTGCAATTTGACGGCATTGATTTGGACACTTTTCCTATCTTTTTTTTCATCCAGGAGACGCTAGTTGAAGGTCTGCAAAAATCATCACGAAAAACCATGTACAGAGAGTCCACCGTGTATAAGGACGAAGATACGGTGGATGTGTAGGCATGTCGTGGAGGGATGCAGGAGGGTTTTAAAATGGGAAAAAATCAACATTAGTTTTACCAACACCCACTTTAAGGCATTATTCGTAAATACGTGCGGCAAAACACAGCAAAGCATCACACAGAGCTGCGGTATAATGAACTGTGAGGCGAGACAGTATTGATGCAAAGGATATTTGGATACGGCAGGGTACATCAGATCAGATGGTTTCTTTTATCCATATATGTGGTTTACGTTCGTTTTCGTTGATCTATTTTTTTTATCGATCTTTTAAATAACTGTAACGCGCCTGCACAACGACTCAATGCAATGTACACCAAGAAAAGTATTATTTTTACTCAAACAAGATTGACTGCGCAATTCAAAAGTAGCTATTCGTTTTCATGTGTCGATTTACACTGCTATCGTGAGTGAGGTTCAGTGGGTTTTATTTTAGTGTATTGTAACTTTCTAGCTGTACTATCGCAACACCATATGGTAGCTCATGAAAAGACTGTTATTATTGTCCTCCAAATTTGGTAAAGGAATGGTGCGTTATTAGGATCTATCGGATATTAATGTGAAAGCATGTTTGTCTACTTCTTTGCCACTTGAAGGCGTGTTTTTTTGAAACAAGGAATGTTAAAAGTCTGAAGGTAGGGTTTAGGATAGCGACGTTCATTCCAATGGCTATTGCAGAATACATAATGACACAGTGTGTGCAGTGTGGTCTGGTAAACAGTCAAAAACAGAAACATTATTCGTTTCGATACGGCAAGACACTCAATGCAAATGGAGAGGTAACAGTGGTCGATTCAAATGTCTATGTCCTTCCGCAAGTTCGTACGATTAATTGGTGTATATTATGACAAAGGAAAGCAAAGGAACTGTGCCAAAATAAGGTAAAGTAAAATAGAGAAGAAAATCATTACAAACAACATAATAGAAGGGTAACCAATGTCTAAAGACATCGCTAATCGTATATAGTTTATCATGGCATCGAGTATAACACGAATAAAAACCCCAAGGATAAAGCATGGTAGAATAGATCACACACTAGATCAATTACACGTATTTGAACATAATATTTCGGGACCGTTTCATGATAAAGTTTGATAATTTCATTGACAGTGAAGATCCAGCACAAATATACGCTATCTATGGTTATGGTCCAAGTTTTGTATGCGTACCACATGGAAAAAATATATACCCATAGCGAAGACTAAGCCTACCGTACATTCGGAGGAGCATCGTTGCAATATAATGTCCCAGAATAATGGACGTGCAAGATTTGGTGCAAGAGAACGCATCCGTTTGTAATCGATTCCAGCGAGACTCTTAGAAGCACACGTTAATATGAATTGTATGTATTTTCAGTAGCTTAGACTCTTGTGGGTCGTTTCGAATAAATAGCAGAAGTGAAAAGAGCTCCCATACACTCCAGGAGCAATTGTAGTGTTGGTGGATTGAGAATTGTTTGATGACTGGGCGTATATTAATTCTACCGAACCATATATCTGCTGTAAGGACTGAATATCGGATAACAGTCATTTCCTGCCTTACGTGGATTTGGAGATGCGCGTTTTACTAAATTTGGCAGTGAAGCGAATTTAACTCGTGGACATTTGGTAAGTTGATTGGTGTTCTCATTCAAAGATTTTAACTAAACTTATATTCAAACCACGCTGATATTTTCGGAGCGCTTTCACAGCGTTACTGAAGAATAGAAAAAGTGTGACTAAAATGAGTCGATAAACGAACATTCATAAATGGTATAGAACGTCACGCCATAGAATCGGGATACTTTCAGCTCATCACATTACTTTTTAACATTTTACTATTTTTTAAAAAATCATGGTTTGCTCTTAGTCGAGGTGTACCAATATTGATGTTATTAAAATTTATCTCGGGATGTGCGCGGACGCACTTCCCGGCTACCAAAAATTGCGCATACGAGTTATCCACATGAGGGATAATCGCAGGGGTCAACCCAACCCAGAGTGCAATGGAAGAGCCTCGCCCTGGGGGAACCGCCTTGCTGATCACGGTAACCCCTATGCCAGGTAAGTATGCTTTCTTCACCGCTTTCTGGCCCTCCGGATCACTCGCCGACATGCTGCGCTAGCGATTGCTTACCGCACACACATGCGAAGGGATGCTAGCCGCCTCTTTGCCCTTATGCTCTCGCCGAGATCAACGGCTCCTCTCACCGGGCATACCTACAGCGAAGATACTCTTCTCATCGCAAATCACCACCATCACCATTGAAAGGACCAGAGCGAGATAGCGCATTTCTTTTCTCAGTACGCAGCGTTCATTTGTGTAGAGGGTGAATAGCCTCTTCGTGGAAATGCATGTGTTATGTTCCTCGTAGCCAGGGTTACATTTCTACCGAGAATAATCATGAATAGATGACGATATTTAGTCAATGCATATGTTGCCAATCGATTGGCTTTCGAGGGATGACACCGATTTAGAAGTGTACAGCAAATGAAAACCATGCCTCATTTCTCTCAGCGAATTATATGTTCTCTCTTGTGTATTTGTAAACAACTCACTTTGACATTACACTGCACAAGTCTCACTGTTTTGGTGCCGACAAATCAACACAGCTTCTAAAAAGCCGGCTAATTGCATCTACATTAACAATTTATTAAAACGTTTAAATATGTCTAAATTTTGCTCACTTTTTGCCAAACCGTTTCCAATCATTGGAATGATCCACGTGGGTGCTCTGCCAGGTAGGAAGTGAATAAAGTAAGCTTGATGGCTAAATATTTTCAACATATTTTGTGCGCCCAGGAACTCCCCTTTACAAAGGACATATGAATAAACTTATTAGTGAAGCGCAAGCCGAAGCGAACATTTATCGGAAATGCGGAGTGGTAAGCTTTTAACCTAAATTTTTATTTGATAGTGTTAGCGAAACTAACCTACCGCCTTTCAGGATGGTGTGCTGGTTGAAAACATGCACGACATTCCTTACATTCGACCGAGGGATGGCCTCGGTCCGGAAATTACATCTGCGATGACCAGAGTAACGTTGGCGGTGCGAGAAACAATACCGGACATACCATGCGGAGTGCAAATTCTAGCCGGCTGCAATCGTGAGGCTCTGGCCGTAGCCAAAGTATGCCAGTTGCAGTTCATCCGTGCAGAAGGATTCGTATTTGGTCACATGGCTGACGAAGGGTTTACGGATGCATGTGCCGGATCTTTGCTACGCTATCGAAAGCAAATCGATGCCGAGGATGTCCTTGTCTTAACCGATATAAAAAAGAAGCACAGGTACGAAGGTTCCTTTGTAACGCTGTCTGAAGGATGTTGAAACCGGTATAATTTTGTATTTTAGTTCGCACGCCATTACAAGCGATGTCTCAATAACGGAAACGGCAGGTGCGGCTGAATTTTTCCTTTCAGATGGCTTGATAGTGACAGGAAGTTCCACTGGTGCAAGTGCTGAACAGGGTGATTTGCAAGCCCTACGCGGTAAAACGAATCTACCGATAATCATCGGATCTGGACTGACGCTTGCGAATTTTCCTAGCTATTGGACACTAGCTCACGGTGCAATCGTTGGATCCCACTTCAAAGAGAACGGACATTGGAGTGCTGCGCTTTGTCAGAGACGAGTCCAAACTTTCATGGAAGGTGTAGAAACACTACGGTGTCAACATTCAAGCTAACGGCTAGCAATGGGATTGTTTATTCATATAGCAAAATCAAACTTTATTTTTTCTGCAACAATAAATGACCTTTGGGCTTCAGCTTTGCGGCTAGCAGCTTTTGTTTGGTTTCTTCGGCCTCGGCCATATTTCTTTGATGTCGTTCTACGGCAAAATCCATTTCTTTGGAAAGTGTCACTATATGCTTAGCAATTTCGCGCTGCTGAATAATCCGCTTCCTTTGATTGGCCTGAGAAATAAAAAAAGGAATAGAGAATGGTCATTGTGCTTTCCTAGAATTAAATCCAGACATCGACTTACTCCGAAAGGTGTAACACGTCCATCCATGTAAGTGTAATCGGGCAGATGAGTGAGCAAGCTAGATTTGTTCGGATTCCGCACGCACTTCTTCGTTTCGCCGTTTAGCACGGCTGAGCCCCGAGCAGATTGTACTGCTGTGGAATAAAGTTTAGCTATCAAAAGTGTAATTAACATGAGTGGTAAGCATTTACCTTTGTGTAAATATCGCATAGACATAGGTAGATTCTTAAGCAGAAGCATTTTGCCGGACACCGAAGCAGAGGACTGCACACTTTTCGTTTTATTTTGATTATCCAACACACGGTATTTTGACAGCCAGATGATGACACACAGTGGTAGTTACTCTTGGCCAGATTCTGATTTCATTTTCTTGAATGATTTACGTTCTTGCAAAACATTTTGGTCTTAAAATTAAAATTGGGTTGCGTCCATAACTGATCTCATTTTTTCATAATCAAGCGTGGTTATCGCCATCCAAAACAGCTGAACATAATTTCTTGGATAAACAAAAAAAAAATTATTTAACATGAACCCGCAGGGCAAAATCCAGTTTTCACAAGCTCCAAGCGCCAATGCTCTGAATCGGTGCAATTTTCCCTCGCTGGCGAGCATTTTTGAAAGTCGTTGTGAGGGTTTTTGAGGTTTCAAGATGGCCACCAAAAAGCTCACGCTGGTGTGCGATTGTGTTGGTGGACAAAATTAAATTACCAAAAAAATTATAAATTCCTGGAAACGAGTGCGTGCCAATCTGAAACGATTCGGCCCCGTGGGTGCAGCAGGTGCGCTAGGTTGGAGTCGCAATCAACGAGTTCGTGATTGACCCGAATGATTGAAACAAGAAATCATAAGCGACGTTGCTTCATTTGTGCAGCAGGTCGGGTCGGCTTTTGAGGCTTCTTTGGTCTGATCTGATTCAAACTGGATTGCTTATGCTTTCTTGCATCTAATGGACATTTGCAGTATTCGGGTTTACCCGCACATCACTGGATCAAACAACTCATCCTTCGGACCATATTAGACGGTATACTCGAACATGATATGTGGAGAAGCGCCATGAACCATACGGAAAACCGCTGACGGGAAACCGAACATACCGACCCCAAGCGCCACAGATTAAGCTTAAACGACTGGAAAATTGAATATCCATAGAAAAAAAAATGAAAGCTCCACAGTTTCATTGGTTTGATCAATAGATGGCGTATTACAACTCATCATTATATTGCTATCCTTTTCTTGCAATGTGTTTCGGCAAGTTTCATCTTATCATGACCTATATAGCCTTCTAACTTTCTGAGCAAAAATCTAAATTAATGGTCGTGTGATCAGATACGTGGGTATCAACACCAACGACCATTTCTTAAATCTCACTTGCTTCAGTACTGGTGGTATCCGTTGGAGTTTAGTATTTAAACAATCGTATCGCCGTTCTAGTTCTAGCGATGCATAACTTCAATGCGAAACCATACAACAGTACAGAGGAAATGAGAAAGCTCTCCTCCAAACGATGAAGCTCAACTGGTTGGGGTATCCCACCAACAGAGAGCGCCACCAGCTTTTTTGCTATTTTTAGAATGCATGAGTCGTTTGCCGTCTTCTAAACGAAGTCTTTCTATATTCCGTTTAGGTAGAGAGCTTGGGTCATTTAGAACCCGTTTAGTGGTCGTTTAGTGGATTTGTGGCACTTGGGATTGTAGTGACCGGAGGAGGAAATACGGTTTTTCGGATCTCATTAATACGCCACGCACTCACAGTATATGTGTTCCAGCTGACAGTTCTAACTCAACTGACGATTTATTTTCTTCAATTATATTCCTTGTCCTTCTCTCGCTGTTGATACAACTATCCATTTATCTCTTTTTTTCTCTTTTTCTCTCTCTCTCACTCTCTTCCTCCTATACCTTATAATCCCTACAGGGATATGAACAAAGGTGGAGAGGGGCACAAAATCTTACCTCGAAACGAGCACTGTAGGCACGTAAAGGAAGGGTAGAGAAAATGAGCGAGATGCAGCAATATTCGAACGTCAAAAACCCTCGCCACGTTGTACGGGATGTGTGTTGTCACTGCATTTCTGTCATTTTATAATTGATAAAATTTCGCAGGCTAATAATAACAATAAAAAAGCAAATCGTACCGTGGCTTGCGGATTTTACCGATTTGAAAGCGATACCAAAGTCGTGGAAAAGAGTTCAATTAATCAGTAACAATGGTAGCTAAAAGCCCCAATCCCGAGAAAATGGCGAAAAGCAAACAGTCCCACATCGCATCAGTGTGGAATCGTGCTATAAAACCCAACTCAGAATGGACAGAAAAGGTATGGTACACATGCTCTAGTGTAGAAGCCCCTGCTAAGTTACATCCCTTCGGCATTGATTTTATGAATCAAGACCGAAATAGATTAATCTGGCTTCTACATCTTTACAACACCTCATCTTGCTTGCTCTAAATCCCGAGAGTATTGTATGATGTGACATGTTATTCCTCAATATTGTATCATTAGCCATCTCCCTTGCAACATTAGATTATATCGATAATTTATCTCTTACAAAGTTATAATACTAATCTGGTTCATTTACAGGACGATTTTCTGGATGTCGTGTACTGGGCCCGGCAAGTGCTCAGCATTCTCATCGGCATAGTAATGGGTCTCATTCCGTTGAAAGGCTTCATCGCACTTGCTTTGTAAGGAGAGAACGATTTGTGTTGACGTCGTAAAAGTAACATAGCTGATATTTTCTTGCAGGTTTGCTCTACTGAATTGTGGAGCCGTCTATCTGTACAGCACTAGCTTCCAAAATATTGACGAGGATGCGTATGGCGGCATGTGGGAAGTTGTAAAAGAAGGCTTCATGACATCTTTCGCGTGCTTTTTGGTCACGTGGATTATCTTTTACACCGGCATCCATTTCGATAGCGTAGTCATAGAAAAGAGTATATAGAGATAAAGCAAAAAAAGAAGAAAAGAAAAGATTTAACTATAAAGGAATGGTAAACTGAAGCGAAAAATAATACACCCGTTGTTGATTAATTTATTATACTGTTACAATTCCCTACTACATACACACTCATGAAACTAAATCCGGCAACATGAAGCATCCTCAATTATACATATCTGGTTCGCAAGACCATCTCATCCGGAATCTATTTGGGGCATATTATTTTCATTGTAGTGGATAAGAAAATACATTTGCCACGTTTTTGATAGTTGTATGTTAAATATCAAAACAAATAAATGTTTTGCTTTTCTCTTGATTTGATCAATAATTTTCATTATTTCTTCTTGTGGTTTATGTACAAATTAATTCCGTGTTTTTATGTTATATGGTAGACAACTTAGAAGAATCGTGACAAAAATTAATCAAACTAATTTTGTTTTCTAACAATCAAACATAGATGCTACATTTCAGTTCTGCTCATACAACATCTAAGCTATACATAATCATCTTTAGAAATAAAACAATCCTTGTAAAAAGCTGGGGCGCAGGTTCTTGAATTTTTTGAATCCGGCCCTTTACTTCAATCAAACACTATTTTTCCCAAAAAACGCCACGAAAAAAATTCTATATGAAGGAAATGTTTTTCAGTGTTTCTCTCATTTGGTTTGAAGAGAAAATTATCACCTTTGATTGAGTTGGTTTTAATGACATTAGATTTCAAATACAGGCCGATATTTAATAGAACTACTATTTTCCGAAACCGTTTAATGCGCAATGAATTGAATGTACAAATCACAAGATTCCCATTCAAAAATGGACGGGGCGTACTGAGAAAAGAAATGCGCTATCTCGCTCTGGTCCTTTCAATGGTGATGGTGGTGATTTGCGATGAGAAGAGAATCTCGCTGTAAGTATGCCCGGTGAGACAAGCTGTTGATCTCGGCGAGAGCATAAGGGCAAAGAGGCGGCTAGCATCCCTTCGCATGTGTGTGCGGTAAGCAATCGCTAGCGCAGCATGTCGGCGAGTGATCCGGAGGGCCAGAAAGCGGTGAAGAAAGCATACTTACCTGGCATAGGGGTTACCGTGATCAGCAAGGCGGTTCCCCCAGGGCGAGGCTCTTCCATTGCACTCTGGGTTGGGTTGACCCCTGCGATTATCCCTCATGTGGATAACTCGTATGCGCAATTTTTGGTAGCCGGGAAGTGCGTCCGCGCACATCCCGAGTTAAACTTATATTACAATGACTTCTTTGAAGTGATGATACTAGCAAAGGACAGCTATATGTTTTAGTTCTCCTTTATTTCAGAATTCGTACATTTGATACAGAAGAAATATTAATAGATCCTTGATGAATAAGAATAAAACTGAGAAAGAAATGATTACGAAACCATTAGAAACAAATGAGCTCTACTCGAAAATTCCTAGACTGCTTGGTTCAAGCATCGTTGAATTGCTTATGTTAACATGAACCTTTTGCTAGAAAGCTGGAATTTATCAGACAGAAAGTGCTATAATTAAAACACTGGAATTACAATTGTATTTAACACCAGATACGTTTTAATAAATACGCAAACGGAGATTATATCAACTGAATTCATTAACTTTATAGTGTGCTTTCTGTATTTTTGGTTTTGTTTATTATTTTATTTAGATTTAGTTTTTTCTTTCTTTGGTACAACAACCGTTTTCGGTCAAGGCCTGCCTATTCTACTATTAGGTTTAGCTTTCAGTGACTTACTGATTACACATAGTAGGATAATCAGTCCTACATATGGAGGTATGGTCCATTTGGGGCTTGAACCCATGACGGATATGTAGTCAAATCACATAGTCAAAGATTTTACCACCAGACCGGTCTTATTTAGTTCTTTTTTTAATTTAGATGACTTCTATAAAACAGTTAATGCATCCCAAAAAGCTAGCTCATTTGATTTAGTTTTAAATGTAGTTCAATTATTAATTATTGATTATTATTGTTCGCGCCCTGTCGGATTCTTAGATCCAATTTCCATCTCCGTGTACCGCGCACCCGCAACAACCATAGCCATGGACACCCCATTATACGTATGTCCCTCGAGTTCAATGAAGTGTTAGATTTGTTCGATTTTAGTATGTCTACTTCTACGTTCAAGGAGAAATTGCGTCTACGTCACATTTAATGTTAGCTAGAGGTCTATTTATATGTTATAAATGATCATTGTCATATATATCTTAATTTAATTATAAGGTTGCCGATTAGACACGATGGTCCGTCGGTTGTGTATGAAAATAAATAAATAAATAAATAATTTATTATTATTATTATTAATTATTTTGCAATGTAAACTCTACAACGTGCTTTTTGTAAGGATCTGATTATCTGATCATCATTAACTGATTGTTGCTTGCATTATTCGAGTCTATGATATATATTTATTTTCCTTGATGTCTCGATCCATACACATCCATACTAGAAACAACAGGCATGGCAATTTTGTTATCACAACAAATTATAGCACATGATGTCCGCACCAAAACGACAAAAGAAGTGTGTCATCAATAATGCATAACTTTTAAAGTATCTCTGTTTCATTCTGCAGAAATGGTGCTTATAAACGAAAAATTGTACTGATTTACCGTTTGAAAATGGCTTTACTGCACATAATGCATCTACAGATGGGTGTTACAGATTGACATTTCTTTTGTAGCAACTGGTACTAACTCTAGAGAGTTCCTTTTGACAAAGCTTTGTTAATCATCATGCTCGCCAGTGTAAATTGCGATGGGTGATCCGTATCGCATGATTCCATTGCATCACGACATCTGTTACATTCCCTTTCTTCTATTCGAGCTCAATCGAATTAATAAAATTTGCGAAACGACGACCTAGAACTTTCGTAATACATCGTGGCGAATGAATGAGTGGGGAACTGCATTCTCCTGTTCTTATTTTTATGTTACCTCACAAAACCCTTGGGTGGCGGGCTGCATACGGGACTGTATATATTATCTTTAACTATTATTGCTATGCTATTTCAAGCAGCATTCGGTTAATACTAGCAAATTCATACTCATCATTATTGCACTTTGTCGAATGCAGAACTCATATTTTGTGACAATTGACCCGTTACATCCCAAAGGGTTAACGGATGCAGCGGCTAGAATTGGCAGCAACAAGCTTTGAAAGGTTTCAAAACGAAATCCAAAAATTGAAGCAAAAAAATGACCATCGTACGATGTTGACGACTCCTACCTCCCGGGTGATGCGCTTTCTTCATTACTCCGCTATTCTGTTCCACCTTTCACTATGGTTTCAGCTATGGTGCGTTCAATTATACTGTTTCTTTTTATGCCTTTTCCCTTATTGTATGATACTTTTCGAGTTCATCGGAAGAGAGTGTGTGCTTATTAAATCAGATAGTCTGGCTTTCGGACATTCTCACGATTTCTAGAACACCGTATATCGACACATCAAGTAAACGATAATTTTTGAATGAGATGAACGATATCAGTTAATTTTTAAACTGTACTTTTATCTGTATCCTTCACACTAAGAGAAACCATAAACCATAATGCATACAAATTCGCAATATAAAACAAATACAATAAAAAAAATCTTCCAAGGATTTACAGAGCATTTAAAATAATAGTATTACATAATCATATATTACAAATTACATAACATGTTTAAAACGCTTCAAAACATAGATTTTAACATAAGATTTGAGCAAACCAACAAATTCGAACATAACAAATCATCGCAAGTTAAAACGAACTAGAAAATATTTTTTTCTTCAAATATCATACAATGATCTTCCATTTTTTTCCGAAACATATATGTTGTTGGATCAATTGTGTCTAGAGCACTACAAGGGAGAAAATTTGTAATACACGTACTGTATGGCTAAAAGGAAATTTTCATTATCATCCTTCTGTAGCCTTTAAACAGAAGGATTCAACACAGACAAACTATTCTTCATTTTTCTTCATTTGGCACAACAACCGTTGTCAGTCAAGGCCTGTCTGTACCATCTAGTGGACTTGGCTTTCAGTGACGTATTGATTTACCCATAGCAAGATATCCAAGTCCTACGTATGGGAGCACGGTCCATTCGGAGCTTGAACCCATGACGGGCATGTTGATAATTCGTACCAGTTGACGACTGTACCACGAGACCGGCCCAGACAAACTGTAGATACTCGGGTTATGGCGGTAAATAAAATATGCATTGCATATCATAATAAATTGTCCATAACTATTCTAGGAGCAGTAAGCACTCTGCATTCCCTGGGCAATCGATACGGTCTCAATTCTCTTAAAAGTAATTGACAAATTAATCATTGCAGTACAGTAAATACACAGACTATAAGCAAATTTAGATCCAAGATACAAACCGCAGAGAGAACCAATCTCCATGAACACCGCAAATCAAGGATGAATAAACGCAGGACAGATTCATAGCCAGTTTCGTGGTACTGTCGTCAAATCATAAGACTCAACAACATGCCCGTCGTAGGTTCAACCCCCGGCTGGATCGTTTATAGGACTACGAAGGACTGATTATCCTGGTATTAGTACCCATGCGCCACAAATTAGGCTTAATCGACTGGAAAATTGATAGGACATACAAAAAAAAAGAAAGCTTCAAAGATTCACTCGATTGTGCTCAATAAATGTGTGGCTTTTTAATCATGATTATATTATTGCTGTCCTTTTCATGCTGTGTGTTTCGCTAACTTTCAACCGATTAAGCTTTTATAGCTATCTAACATTTCGAGCAAAATTATATAATAATTGGCCGAAAGGTCAAAGTCAGATACACGGGTATCAACACCTTCGACCATTACTCAATCTCCATTCTTCAGCTTGAGTTCAATTAACTTAAATTCTTAAATTCAATTAACTTAAATTTAACTTCAATTAAATTATTATTAAATTTGTTTATTTTAAATATTGTTTATAAGATAAGATAAGAGATTGCGAGATTTAGCGTCATCGCTTTTCATCGCCAAATTCAAATTTGTCAAGAGACAGTTTTGCTTTTCATTTAAGATTTAACAATGTAAGGCTTTGGCCATTTGCATAACTTCAATGCGGAACCATACAACAGTACAGAGGTAAGGAGAAAGCTCTCAAAGCTAGAACAGATACACTGGCTATCTAGAACAGATACACTGGGATAGCACCAATAGATGGCGCCACCAGCTTTTTGTTAAATTAAAAATGCATCAGTCGTTTACCGTTTGATAAACGAAGTCTTTTTAGATTCCTCTTAGGCTGCGAGCTTGAGCTATTTAGATCCGGATTAGGGGTCGTTTAGTGGATTTGTGTGGTAAGCACTTGGGTAAGCCTAGATGCAGTTATTTTTTGTGGTGTATGAAATGTATGCCAATATTCATAGGTGTTTGTTGCAAGAATATGTTCTTAAATCTTTAAGAAACATGAACTATTCCTAATAACAATACGGCCTTTTTGGACCGTTCCTCCTGAATTAAAAAAAAACTAATCCTTATCAACATCGAATTACTTATAAGATGTTTCTAAAAGCAGTTCTACATTAAGCGTGATTTCAATCGCTGTCAGTGCTCTCAATTTGTGGCAAAACTATCAAAATCGTTTTCGGGATTGAATCAGCGCAATCAAAGCGAAATTGGGTGGTAAAATATAAAACTCACATTTTTTGTAACTTAATGCGAAATTAAAACACTTTCATAGTACTTTTTGCTCTATGTGCTATTTATTTTTACGACAATATTGTTTGAGTTTTCTCCAAAAAATATTTCAATTACAAAAAGTGGTAAAAACTATTGCGTCCGAATTGAACGCAACTGCACTTATCAAAATGGATGTCAAACCGTATTAGCAATCGCAGTTGCGCTGTGATTGCGTTCAATCTACCGCGAAGTGGAATGTTTTTTGTAACAAACTGAAAAAATACACAGTGAAATTAACTATTGGACAGGTGAAACATCAACGAAAACTCGATGTATGTAATGTATGTAACGTATGTCGAGGTTTTCCTGTAAAAAAACTTGTACAATAGTCCATCGATTATCTGGGAACGGATTAAACTATAAAAGTTATACAAAATTAAAATATCAAAAAGCTATCACTCTACCTTATTCTTAATTCTTCATTGATTATTCGTTCAACTTTATGAGCATGAAAGCGTTAGATGCTCTTTTATTTTAAATGACTCTGTTTAGAAAAATTTGACCTGACAGTAAGTGTTGAATGCCCACAATGCATTGGAAACGAATGGTCGTTTTGATTTTTTACCAGACAGCTTATTCACGAATTTTGCACACACTTCCACGCTTGCCTGAAATCAACCAATCAGAGGCCGCCATACGATCAGCCGATCCGTTGAATGAGACAGTGAACCCCCAGGCATGTTGATGCAAGACAGAGAAGCACTGAAAGGCTTGACAGTTTAGTGAGCGCGTGTGTGTGTTGTACAGTGCATAGCGTATGTTTTAGAAGTATCATTTTTCGGTGTTTCATGACGCGATAAGAATCTAAGTGAACGCTAATTAAAAGCTAATCAAAAATTAACCGAGAAATTTATTCATAACTAATACATTAAAAGCTTATTATGATTTTTTTTTTAATGTTCATGCATTATTTTAAATAACTGCCAAAGTTCTTCGGCGCAGTAGTCTTAACAGCACGCACGGCACTGTAGGGCTGAACAGCAGCGAAGCGTTTACTTTGCTTTGCAGTAACGTATTTCTCCCAATTGAAAGTCGCCCGTCGCGTCGCGTAGGTTGTGTGCCTGTCCGTGAGAGAAAACGCAAACGGTCCGCGCCTTTAGCAGGGAAGCGAAATTCATCCTAAAACGTACAAGTCCACCGCGAGGAAAAGTCTCCGTGCGCCTTATATAGTTATAAGGCGAAGGCTGTCGTCGTTGTTCCGTGATAGAAAATTTGGCAGCAGAATTTCGTTTTCCACACCTATTCATCGAGGTGTGTGCTTGTGTGTGTGTGCGTGTATGTGCGTTTGTCTGCAGTAGCGAGCGTGTGCAAATTTTGAAGTGTGTTATGAGCATTGGCAAGGCAGGAGCAGCGATAATTAGGAGCGTTGCACTTAAACAGAATATCAGAAATATCTTCTAGCAGCTTCCAAGTGTGTGTGTGTGTGTGTATGTGCGTGCCTGCTCGAAGAAAAGGGCGTACATCTCTGTGTTAAATCGAGAAAGCGGTATAGTAAAAGCCAGCAAAAGCGAGCGTTCAGCAAAGGCATATACAAAAACCGCCTCAATTCAACCACAGCTAGCAGGAAAACATCAGCTTTCGAAGCGAAACGGGGGGATAAAACCAATCATACATTCAAGTAGTTGCAAAACGAAGAGCTGCGAGCTGCGCTTTTGATACTCAAAAAGTGTGTGATTGTGTGAGAAAGTGCCGTACGTGAAGCGATAAATTGAATTCGGAAAGGCAGGAGAAAGTTAATCATAATCCTGTGTCTTAAATTGTGAGCAACAATTTCCACAACACAAACATTTGTCCCGACAGCCAAGACAGGACGACATGAACGGATACACGGATCTGCCCACAAACATGGAAAACAGCCGGTAAGCTTTCAACACCATTGTATGAGATTCTAAAGCTGTGTTTTGGGGAAATCGTATCGTCTGCACCGTTGTGCACATCCTTCCTTGACTTTTGCTAGCAGACTTACTCGCTACGATTGATCGCAGTTGGCCATGGATCAATGTTTGGTATCTTCGACTCGATAGATCCGAGGATACACGGAGCTCGACATGTGTGCCTCCCGTTACTTAAGGTCAACACTTATGTACAACTGATCAAGGTAGTACAAACGGATTGCAAACCCGTCCGCAAACACCAGTAATTGTGCAACTACGTTTTGTTTCAGTTCGTTGCAAATGGTATTTCGGATACACTTTATGCCTCAGTGATGGCCATGGGGTGGTGATATGGCAATGTATTTTTTTATGTGAGCTGTTTGAGTGCGGATAACACTCGATGCACATCAGTGTATGTAAGTTTGTTGGAAAGCAAATTAATGATGTTATTACAAAGAATATAACCATTTTTGTATGTGTCGGTCGGGGAATTTTTACAACGATGATTCAGAAGATGATTCAATAACGGGAAGCCCCTATCTTGCTAGTGCCTGAAAGTACTTATAAAGATCATGGGATGAGTTAGGAAACGGTATATGATATCGTATCATCAGATGAGATAACGCCCGGCTGGCGGTTTTGAAGTGTCATAAATTGCCTCACCTTTGCCAGGGACGGAACAGTGCATGTGTGTGTGTGTGTGCGTTGGTTGCTGCAAAGGTTTTTCTGTACCCACTTGATGGTGGTGTGGTCTGGTGCATGCGCACTGGATACGTTGCACTGTTGCCGGATACGAACACATACAAAGATTGCTATGACGCTAGGTGTGTAAAAACCGCCTAACACCAATACAACCAACGCTATTGCTACACAGGCCGTTGCGTATTGGGGTTCCGCGTCGATCAGATGATTTTCTTCAGTCGCTTCGCACAGCCGACCGTCTGTCGGAAAATCAAGAGGATAAAGAAGAACAGATTACAAAACGGTGGGGCTACAAAAAAAAATTGTGTGTGTAAAAGCCTTCTAGAAGCGGTTATCACGTGCATGTATCCTACTGCTTATGTGGTCCATTTTCCAAACGGAAACGGCTTCGCGCTGTATCGGCGCTTTTTTGTTCGCATCAATATTATGGCACTGGAATGTTCCGCACTTTTTGGCTTCCCACAGGCTTTAGTGGAAATTGCCAGATTGCTTGCCCATGGCTTGAGTTACGCCGGACGCTCTCCTTGTGCAGGTGCTTCGTTTAATGGTATTCGCTGTAAAAAAGGAGAGAAAAGAAGAATAAATAAACCCCTTTTATAACTTACCTGTCAACGCTGAGGTAATTGTCTGGTCGAACCGAGCGGTGCAATGGGAAGTGCGATAAGAGTGATTAGTGTCTGTGTAGCTATGGAGCATTACCAATTTACGAACTTGGGCAGTGTCCCAGATGGAATACGGGTGTGTGTGTGTGTCGTGTCAGAGATCCAACCGGCAAAACCAGTTTCGGAAAATCATTTTTGATAACACTAAGTTGCTAAATCATCCGCTAATGAATCGATTCGTTTTTTAAGCCCTCTTGAAGCATAGCTTAGTTCTATTGATCGAAAGCGTGTTATATTTTGAGGCCAAGGAAACTCAATTGCACAATATAAAGTAAAAACAATAAACGTATTGACGATAGAATGGCCAACAGAGCCAACACATCAAATGGACTGTGCACAACCGGCAGGTGAATTAATTATTCGATCACTGGGTCAAACTGCTCAAAGCATGTTCTTCGCTGTGGTTAAGTGATATTTTAATATGGCAAAACAAAGGCCAACCTTACCCTGGGGAGTTCGTATGCATAATTAATATTGTTTTGAAACTTTTTGCGTTTGAACGTTGGTGACCTGTTGTCATCAACCCGCAGGTTGAATAGTTTAAATTTAAATGCCTATTAAACCTCTGTTCCAATTCCGGTCTATGTAGATAACGCACGGTATGGAAATGAATAATCGATTCTTTGTGACCCAGGAGCGATATATTCGTTCCTTTTTCCATTACTGATATCTCTTTTTGTAAAACATTTACATCGTTACTGTGATATGAAAAACCTTCAATCCTTTTTTCAATTTTGTGCGCAATGAATAGTAGGAAATGATCTATGAAGGACGTCGGCAATATCGTCAGGCATCTTTATGATACAGTGGTTTATAAGGACCATCTGTCCTTGGAAGAATGGAACGACCCCTCCGGGAGAACATTGAAGAAACGGAAACTTGGATTGAAATAAATTGGAAACAACTTTTACTTCTCAACGCGAATGTGAAAACCTCACTACCCGGAATGCTTCTGTGGTGTGAAATAATCCCTCGCCGTTCTAGACTTTGTTGTTTGCAATTATATTTCAATATACCGGTTGTCTCCAAGGTACACCGAGGCTTTAGTCCGTAAATTGTTTATTTAGTAGGCTTTAAATAAAGAATACGTGTTTCCTTTTAAAAGTTACGATATTATTTCGCATTTGATATTTTTTCTGTCGAATCAGCAGAATTTGTACATTAAAACATCTGCTGAACTGTGCAAATCGTGTACTTTCTAATCCGTAAAGCTCGGAGACTGACTGCCTGCAATTTTATTTGAATCCAAGGTTTTTTTTAACATTTTTTTTTTGATACACCTAGTCCTGGAACTAGGAACATTACGTGGATTATGGAGAATATGTTTTGTTTGTAAACAACCATTAAGCTGTTATGTCACCTCAGATTGCCCGCAATAATGCCTGAGACGAGCATTTTTTTTCGTCACCTCATAGCATTTCGTTTCGCTAAGCATGTCGAGGACACTCCCGCCAGAGACGGGATGTCTAGAGCATCGAAAGTTGTCCGAAAGTTTCGCAAAAGTCACTCCACCGTAACCCGGTTACGTCCTGGGGTTTTGTTGTGCCGTTCCAAATTAGTGGGACTCGCAATACACCGATCTGTGGTGGTCAAAATGGTGGGATAGGTCTCACGACGACGACGACTCTTCGACGAAGCTGTTCTCGCCTGGCAGTTAAGATTTCAGTTTCCATCCATTGCCTGATCATTGGAGTATGGGTTGCGCTTGTGGCATTACACCCTCTTTTCGCTCCCAATTCCCCACCCAAGCGGTATTGACTGGTCAATCTTTTATGTAACCGCTTAGATACAGCCACACATGCATGCCGTGCAATGCCTTGATCACATGTTAGGCTGCGATGTATAGAGCGACGAGATAGTTGGCAGGATAGAGATGTATCATGATCAAAGATATGATAACCCATTGTTCATTGAATACAAAATTCTGTCTATGCAAAATGCCATAGCAGTAGTAGTAAATATAATAGGTTAGTAATGGTAGGACAGTAACTAGTATGATGCGAAATGGCTTTCCTCATTAATGGTTAACGGAAAAAGCAATATCATCCTGGCACTTGATTTTCGACATCGAGGAGCATGCAAATGCCGCATGTTATCCTGTGTGTCATGGTTTTATTTTTGTGTGCATCGATGGCGTGTTTTCACGACTCGTGCCAGTGCCAATTCACCTGTCGAATGAATTCAGCACCGATTTAGTCAGTCCATGGCGGGCGTACGTCGTGTCGTACGACCTAGGAGGGCGGCGTCATAGAAGGCTGTAAGTTGTATAGTGGCGCACGTTCGTCGATCAGATCGCGTCTCGTTCATTCACAGTTAATTTTTGCCAAGGTCGACCGAGTGAACGTCGTTCCTTGCCGACGAGTGTGTGTGAGCGCGCGCGCGCGCAGCATACAAAGGTGGACCGGTCAGACCACTAGCTCTCTAGGGTACCACGAGAGGCGACGATGAAGCAATCATACGACCCGTCCTCACCCAAACCCAACATCGTCACTCCGAATAGAGCGGTTCCCCTGCTGCATTGCACTCTGTGTCTAAGCGAGATGGTGGGGAAAATCTTTGTAGCATTGCACCATAGTCTCTACGCCACCATCTGGACAATGCAGCCAGCCTGCCCAATACATTGAGTTGGGCGCGAACACTGGTGGTGGAAACTTTGTTTTGATCGTAAATGAAAGTGAGAGTGTCTTGACAAGTTGAGGGGATAAGATTGTACGAGAAAAGGTGTCCTGTCCTGACCAAATGCTGCTAGAGCGAAGCGATTTTAAATGTGTTTCTAGCTTCAGTATCGTCTCTAGCTTTGTACATGCATACAGCTAATGTGTTTGATGATAATTTAGCAATTAGCTTAATGTTGTTGAACCTAGCCACTAGCCTAGCATTGAATTTTGCTATTACTAATATAACCTTAAACATGTCTGCTGGTAGCGTGCCGTTATTTCGGAATAGGTGTTTGATATTCAAGACACTTCCCCAAATTATGTGTGCAGTATCGCGACATTCACTTGCACCTCGACCTTCCTTGTTTGGCGAACCGTGTGGCACACAGCCTTTGCTATCAAAAACAAAATAGCCTTCCCACCTGTCCCGCGATGATGATTAGGGTATGCTCGTGACTCTCATTTTTCCACCACTTAGTGTATTGCTCTGCCGGACCTTGAGACAGCGGCGAATGGAAGGGGCTGGTTTGTCCGTTAGGTAAAAGAAGGCACTGTTGGTCCTCCTCCAACGGTAACCGTCAAATTGTCACGACCTCAGCAGAAATGGTACGCACGGTACAGCACAAACGGCCTCAAAATTCGTAGAGCAGGCTCTCCTATGCGTGCTTTTGGTGAAGCCATTTCCTTGGAGGTAGGTAGCGCGACATGGTAATGGTTGGACTTTGGAATTTCATACTTTTGTGGTGAGTGTACTTGATTTTCGGTGGCGACACAATTGGACGATTGACCTCCAGCAAAACTGCGTGCCAGCGCGGCAAAGTTAGCCATTCCAGGGGAATAGGTACACTTTCATCGGGTACTTTGAATGCTACTTGTGCGGGTAGACAAGACAGGTGAAGGAACGATACAAGCAATAGCAATGCGACGTGTGTTTGCTGAGCAATTACCGTACGTTTGACTGTAAAACTGTATTTTTGTCACACACTACCAAAACCAGAGAAGGTCAATCGTGTTTCGATCGAATGTATTTGCAAGATATGATAATGCGCCAAGTGCAATTTTGAACTTGAACGAATAATTGTTCATACGTGTTAGGTACGTGCTCGTTATTCGAAGACAAAAAAAAAACTTATGGCATATGAATAGCTCTAAAACTGCATAATCCATGGTTTAAGGCAGGGGTCTCCAAACTACGGCACGCGGCCCGCATTTCTTAATAAATAGTTAATTATTGTGACTATTTTTAAAGAGAATGCAATTGCTGCTTTTCAGAGACGTAGACCAAGATTAAATAATAGAAAGCTATAGAAGTTTTGTGTATTATATGTTAGTATTTTCTTATAAAGACGAAATTTAAACGTTTGCATTAGCTGCAGGCAACGGAAAAATGATCCTCAACACCATTATTTATGAACCAATGCGGCCCGCTTAATATAAAACAGTTCATATAAAACAGTTGGACAGTTCCTTATTTTCTATATATTTACGTGTTCTCACTGGAAATAGCAGCTCTGGCAAGTTGTACATGTGGTAGTTAGGCGTCGTTCCTGGTTGGTTATGCCATAGCAACTCGTTTAGTTACGTTCCAGGGTGCTGTGAATGCAATTGGCACACTGATTGGCTTACAAGATCATTCGGATATCTACTAAAACATAATATAATTAATAAAATTGTATCTGGACATGGCAGGCCAAAGGCAAATTGGTTGTTCTTCATTGCTTGTTAGAAGTTAATCGATAACGATCTTTCACCTGCAATGATGATCTTGTTATTGAAGTACCTTTTAAGCAGGTTTTTGTTATCTTATTCGCTTGCATTGGATTCAAATAGATAGCAAAGTTTGCCAAATTATATTTTTTAAGGGCAGTTGTATGGTGTATCACCATTCCTTGCCAAGGACTGTATCCTCACTGTACGCTTAAAAAAAAAAGAACACATATGGTAACTACTTGTGCTACTTTTGAACTTGTTGGCAACTTCGTTGGAGTTAGTGCAACAGTTCCACGAGTTTTGTTTTCGTTTTTTAATGTGTGCAAAATAAACACTGTGAAGAATTAAAAACATTCTGAGGCTGGCAGTCGGTAAATTGTGCTGGAAACTACAAAATTTGGCTGTACAATTTTTCAGATTAAAAACAAACATAATGGCTGTAACTCTAGTTGTACGATATCAGCATTAATGACAGTGTTTTGTTTAATATTGAGTTACATTATTCCTTACGTTATATGATTGTTTAGTATTATTTGTTGAATAAAATTATGCCTTTTTTTACATAAATTTATTAAACATGTCGTACAAAAGTTGACTTATGATCCCGTTTTGGTCGAAATAATCGGAAGGTCATGTTATGAAATGTGATAGCAAATAAATTGTTGTATTTCATGAAGCTCGAAAAAATAACTCATTAACCGCCTTTAAATAAAACTCGCTCGTCCAAGGACAAATGTTGTAGTTGATACGTCTTTATATCTTTATCATTCACTAGTACATATTTCATATTTTATGACATTAATTGCACCAATCACTCTTGAAATCAGACATGCCAAGTGTTGTTATTCTCACGTCCCATTGACTATATGCATAATGAATTTCCAATATAAATGAAGTAAATGTGGGCGATGCATGTAACACTTACGGTGTAGTACATATTTTTATTTTCTTGTTTCACTTTAGGAATTGCTTGCGACGAATCGCCCGCCACGATGACCAAGAATTCTCTAACCAAAGCATATTGAATGCGATGGAAACGTTTGTCAAGACTGTCAACATGATGGATGAAACGATATTGGTTCCCTGCAGATTGATGGATCGAAAGGTAAATTGAAAATCATTTAAATAGCTGTTAATGCTAAACTTTAATAAATAAATAAATAAATAAATAACGTCATTTATAACAGTGATCATCATGCATACAAATAAAATTGGATACCATTTTCAACGTCTTGTAATGTGGTAGAAAACATGGCGATGAATAAAACGTTTGCAGAAAGTATGCTTGTGATGTCAGTAGCGATATGGTGTCCACCACCACAACAAGCAAGCAACTGTTCATGTGGCTCATATAGCGACTGTTTTGCTTTACGGGCCTTGGCGAGCCATTGCAGGTTTTTTGTTTTCCTTTGCCGGGGCTGTTCCGCGTGCAATTTTCACTTCTTAATGGAGCCACAGAGGCATTTTTGCAATCCACATCTACAACGCTCTTTTCAGCCAGCTTGGTTAATGTCGATTGTTGCATCAGCTTGATTGGCCCTTATGCATTGTATTTCCTTCCTCCTTTCACTCACTGTGATTTTTGTCTGTAGGTGTGCAATATAATATAAATAAAAAAATATAATTAATTTATAATATAATTGTGAAAGATTCAAGAGTTTGCATGGACGAAGGCGTTCGTGCAGATTAGGTAGAAGCAAAGAATGTTTAAGTTTAACTATTTATTAGTCAGAAGCAGTTGGGAGGACACTTCTTACGACCAATGTTGTTCTTCAATGACGCCATCATAAGGAAAACTCACCTACAAGGAATAAAGTTTGCTTAGTGGACTATTTTCCAGAAAGAAAAACAGTTAAAACACTTTGTGAACACCGATAAAACTTTCACAGCCGCAGTTATTAACCGCTTGTTGCATGGTTGAATGATTTCTCTTTTCTGTAGTTTATTGTTTATATTTATGCTACCGAAGAGCTTTTGTACTAAATGAGTTTTGACAAAACGAAAGTGAAACCTTTTCATATAGATGCATTGTGGTATTTTGTGCCATTAGTCCGTAGGTGCACATTGTAAGGTGTTGGCAAGATGCCGTGCAGGCATACTACAGACAATGATCATGCGCAGCTACATATGTAGCTGATCATGCGCAACATCCGTTTGAATTTCAGAAATGTCTTTCTTTTGTTAAGTGAAAGTCCTATAAAAGTTACCAACCTAACTGCATGCCCTTGCAAGGGTTAAGCCTCGTATATACCGAATTCCTCACATGCAAGTTTGACTATCCTGCGTTGGTTGGATAAACCAACAAGTCATTTTAGCTTATAGTTTAGCAAAAATAGTTCAGCTTATAGTATAGCAAACATTTGTGATAATAAGGCCCTTAATGGACTACCACTATGATTGATGCGCTAAACAAAAAAGAAGTTAACTAATAGAGTATTATGAATGTAAAAGGCCTGCTAATATCATCATCGTTTGTTTTATGGATATGGTAAATAGAAAATCATCTTAGTTTTATATCGCCAGAAAATGCATTATAGATTAGAAAGACATAGTTGCTGGAAGAAATTTGGCCGGAAGAACCGTTTGAATAAAATATGCCCTACTCTAAATATAAATTTGAATTAAATACATTATAAAATTGTATGCGTACAGCTGATTTTCAACCTTTACATATTTTTTCTATTTTCTATTTTCATAGGTTGGTGATGCTACGGACACGGTACCGGTTGCACCAAAAGCACAACACCATGGAGCACATCATGGAAAGAAATCAAACCGTACTTCGATACGCGAAGTCCTGAACACGGCGGAACTGTTTCAAATTTACAACATGTTGAAAATAGTCAAAGTAGATTTGCTTTGGGGACGCCAGGATGCGGAAGATAATATGGAAGAGTCGGTTGTTATGGGTTCGACGAAATCAACCTCGTCAAAGGTTAACAGCAATAACACAGACACCAATGTTACGAACAGCTCCGCCACAAGCAGCACTAGCAGTAACACAACCTCGGACGTGACCATGAACACCAATAACAGCACCGGATCCTCAGTGGCCGGAAGTGAAAAAGTAGAAGCAAACAGCAGCATCAGTCCTGCCACGACGACGGCGACATCGGTGAAGGGCCATATTCGACGCCCGAGCACGGTATCAGTAGCTTCCTCCAACTCGGCGAGTACGCTGAGCGATTCCGACAGTGAAACGTCGGCGGAAAACGACTCAGGTATCGAGTCGGAGGGCAATCAAGAGCAGGATCGTAGCGCTGAGCTTGCCAAACAGTTTCGCATGCATCTGATCGGGCTGTACCGGTCGCTTGAACAGATGAGTGAAGCAGCCAACTATTTGACGGCTCGGTACCAGAGCGATGTTGGGCCGGTTTAGACAGGGCCTTGCATTTTCTGTTCGGGTTTGTAGCAGATTGTCAGCTCACATCCAATATTGATAGTACACTATTAAGCGAGATTGTTGTTGGTTTCTCGTGACCAGAGATGAGGTTCACATTCCCGGCTGGATCATATTCTGTACATTTCTAAAGCAATCATCTGTGCTATTCAATTCAATGACCTCATAATAAGGAAAACTCACTTGCATTTGCTAAGAGGATCCATAAGCACGACGTGCAGTGTAATTGAACAGCAGATGTAAAATATCATCATTTATGTAGGCAGAATGATCATATGTATCATGTGTAATGGATAAAGTGTGTGCGTGTAACAATGAAATTAAGATCTTGCAAATTGTTGACCAACCGGATATGATGATCTTTAGTGCCTGATCAGCAACAAAAGAAAGGAATGAGGTACGCAATATGTCACAAAACTGAGGTGAGAGATTTGATGAATGTATGTTCGTTTTTTCGTATGTGTGCGATGTGTGCATGTGAGGGATTGGGTTAAGAAAGAGAAAGGACGTATGTTTGGTTCAGGTGGATTGGATCAGATAAATCGAAGTGAGAATTCAAAATCTGTCGATCAGTATCGGAAGTAAAAACAAAAATCACGAAAGCATATAAGTGCAATCCCAGTAATGCTGTTGCATAGGCAATGTTACTGCGTTTGCTGAATTTTTCTTCGAATCCTGTTTGATAGAGTTCATGTAGTGTTGTTTCTTTTCATAAACTACCATGTACCACACATGCGTGCTTTGGTGAAACAATCCTAAATAGCGATCTTCTCACGAAAAGGTTGCGTACTTGAGACTTTCTTTTCCAAGCTTTATGTATATTAAATTATTTATAGCTTCTGTAAATTGTTTCCTTTGTGGCAAAAGAGTTGATCATATTGGAAGTGCTAGATATTTGTGACCGGCGCTGATTTGTTTGGGTGCATGTTTTCGAATACGTCATTGAATACACATGCTTGGGTTGTGGGGACACATTGAGGTATAAGTTATCCTTCGAACTGCAACATACATCTGCAAAACGGATAGTAGGATAGTCTGACTTTATATGTAGAGGTTTGCATTATCAGGTACTATTTTAGGACGTTTTAGGATTTTCGCAGTGAAGTCATCAACGTCCTAGATAGTAAGATTGCCGAATGATTTGAATTGAATTCCTTGTATGTACAACAAACTCGAGAGTAAAGGAATAGTACTGCTCACATCCCACACTTATAGAAGCTGCAAAAAATGGAAGGTGTTAATTTGCAGATAATAATTTATTTATTCCGGCTTATTAAATTGCCTATCCCAGTTACAAAATACTCTTTTCCAATCACTATTCGGAATATAAAACAAATGTGATGGTCAATAAAATATGTATGATTTTTTTTTGTTCCAATTTTCGATATACGAAAACGTCTAGAGCTTAGTACTGAGGAACCGAACTTCATACATGTTTTCTCGAGTCACTTTCCAATGTGAACAGAATTATTCGCCCCTCATGAGACTTGTTACGAACAGCCATCACATGTTTTACATTAATCACAATTATCTCTTTTTCATTTATTCTACATGATTTTCAAACATCCGTAGTTCGAATTTCCATTGATTATTCACAGGGATTTGAACCCTAAAAGATTAGAAGCATATTTTCAAAATTAATGTTACCGTTACTTGCAAATTTATTTCAATTTGTAAAGGAAATGTTGACTATAATGTGTTGAAATTCATGTGGAAGAAATAAAAGAAGCTATTGTGATCGAAATAAAATAGGTGATAGCTGTTGGAACATATCTCATGCGCGACTAATAATGTTATAGAAACGAGACCCAACATTATTGGAAAGCCTGTAAGAGCGGTCAGAATATTGCAAAAACCCTTAAAATGGATTTGTTCGTAAAGTGAAACATAAAGACAGAACTCTACTCACGTAGCAAACCAGGCAGCCCCAAGCCCCCCGTCTTTCATCGGTCCAGCATTTGAAACACGAAAGCATTTAACAAGTGAGACAAAATTTAAATTGTGTAACAAAAACCGAGCGCTCAGTGTACGCTAAAACACCTCAGGATTTGTTTGCACCTTTCATATGCTTGTGCGTCATGCATAGATGATCGATCGTTAGTGTAGTTTTCATTAATCCAAATAATTCATTATAGTTTTATTCGTCTGTTTGTCTCTTCGCTATCCGTATGATGGTAGAATTGAGAAAGTTCACCATAAATACGTGTCACCGGAGACATTCAGTAAAGGTGATTTAATCCATAGAATTAAACTATAATATGTTTGTTTGAATTTGGTCGTTGGGTCAAATCGGGATATGGTTAAGTGAAGCATAGATATGCGGTGATGAGCTATTTACTGAGACAATGTTTCTGAAGGGGAGTTTTCCAAGGTTCCAAATGTGTGTTATGCTAATTGGATTTTTTTCTTCTGCAAAATGCTTGATGTGTTTCGCTGACTGGGAAGGTATGCTTTTGATGACGATGGAAGTGTTCGATTTTCAATTGATTGTTTTTACGCCCGTTTTGAAGAGAAGTTAGGTATACGTGTGCTTTCTGCGATTCACGGTTGCGCTAAACGGCATACTGTAATATTACACAAGCGTTTATCCGAGAAAAGAAATTGTTTCTTTCCATTCGTGGCTTAAAGTAGCGCCAAAAAGATAAGAAATCATTCCGTTAAGAATTATTAAAGAAAACAATACGTTTAGAGCACAACAAAAATAATTGAACAGAACCAATGAACTAAAAAGAAAAATATTAAAAAAGCAATGTATTAGATTGTTTACATTTGATGAATTGGGACAAAACTAAAGGGAAAGACCGTGATAAGATGGTGATAAGGGGGGAAAAAGTTAGAAAATGGATAACACAGCAATGTAAAGAAAGGGACAGAAGCGAGCAAATAAATTTGAATCAACTTAGTGCAAAACAACATTATCAAAAGCTAGGTAGTGTTCGTGGCTGAGATAGCACAACTGTAGAGCGACATATTATCTTTAAAATCAATATCTTGTAGGCTTGTAATTTTTGCCTAAATTGCCTTCAATTGGTTCAGGTTCGTTCGTTGCCAGAAGAATGGGCTTTGAGTCCGGCTTTTATATGGAAGAAAACTTCTCGGGCAACGTTAAAACAAGCATGTATCGCAAGAGCAAAAAAACTGATGAACACAAAACCACAATTGGCTGAAAAGAGTGTTAAGGTAATCGAACGTAAATTCCAAGCAAAGCAAACGACTGCAAACCGATGTTATTGACAGCGCGATCACGATGATCACAAAACGCCGACAATGTAAGTCAAATCGTGTAAAGATTGTTAGTCTATCTTAATGAAAAAATGTAGACTAGTGAAAAGAATCTGAAATGAAATGGAAAAATAAAACGTGACATAGTGAAACATATATATGAATGGCCTTATCTCTGTGTATATATTCGAATTACCCGTGTGCAAGAAGAAAGTTTAATGTGTTACATTGATCTGTATTGATTGATTTTTGGAGATAAGTATCACATTGGAAACATCCCAATATAAAACTAGTTGAAGAGAAACATATTTAATGTGCTAATATATGAGATTTAGATTTGAGTTTAAAACAAACTGAAAGAAACTGTCTGTCCGGAATAATAGTTATTTTTCAAATATGAGTACGGTATGTTCACAAGTTACGCAGTTATTTGCAGTAAAGCGAGTTTTTCAAAAATTTATAGTTTTTTTTGAGAAAGCTGCACTTGTGCATTATAAAATACAAAATGAATTGTCTTTTCATTTCAATATTACATTGAATTGAAGAAAACAAACTAAATATTTTTTTAAATGAGCTCAGGCACGTAACGAATTTGGTAACAACATCGATTTACTAAATAGTTTTTAGTGGTACATCATTATTTTATACAAACTTACAACATCAATTAAAACTACTCGCATTAGCTGACATTGCTTGCCATTGTTTATTTGGAAATTATTAACCGCGTAACTGGCGAACTGACTGCAAGTGCATTAAATTGTAGTAAAGATTAAAAAAATCGGTGGCGTGTACAGTGATGTTTTTTATATGTTCTGGCTCCTTCTTTTTTTTTTCTTCTACTACTTGGCGTAACGTCCTATGCGGACATTTCATTTCATTTCATTTCATTTATTAATTTCAATATGTCTGCCTCTGGGGTTGAACATATAATTGCTTAAAACTTAGTTAGCTCTATTGGTACTAAACTAACTGTAACTAACTAAACTAAGGGGAAATAGAAAAGGATATAACAGAATGGAAATCCATAGTGAAAGGAAAATAAGCAGCGGATAAGAAGAAAATATTTAAAACAAAAAAGAAATTAAGAATAACAGAGACATAATTAGAAAGAATAACAAAGAGCCGGAACATAAAATTAGAAATTAAAATCGCGGTAATGTTCATTGAATTGACGCAAACAAATTAGCCACGGGTCGTTAATGCCAAACGCTGTATTGCGGAAAGGTATTTCAAGAGCCGTCCGATTTCTTAAACACCTGGAAGGAACATACCAACTAAGTTGGGAAATCAAGTCTGGAGCATCTATATTCCCTCGTAACAAATTGCTGATAAATGACACACATGTTTTAGTTCGTCTAGATTCGAGGGTGTCGAGATTGAACAATATGCAACGATCACTGTCTGACGGTAATGCGGTGGTAGAATTTCCAAAGAGGCGACGATATAAGCACCTAGTGAAGCACTGTTGCACGCCTTCGAGTTTGTTATTCCAACCTGCCCTGTTAGTACAGAAGACAACAGAAGCATACTCAACAACAGGGCGCACTAGGGAACAATACAATGCCTTAAGGCACCTCAAATCGGTGAAGCCCGACGTCATGCGAAAAATAAGGCCAAGGTTTGAATAAGCTTTACCGATGACCAATTCAAGGTGACTATCGAACTATCGCCTTTCGTCTAACATAACACCTAAATCGCGAACACATGACACCCTGTTGATAACAGTGTTATTAAGAACATAATCGTGAATAAGAGGGGAATGACGACGACAAAAAGAGATCACGCTACATTTACTAGGACAGAGCTCTAAGAAGTTTGACGCACACCATGAATAGAGGGAGTTAAGAAGATATTGGAGTGCGCTGCAATCATCCTCTTGCATCACTGGAACAAATACTTTAATGTCATCTGCATATAGAAGGAGGTTAGGAGATGGTAGAATAAAACTAATGTCATTTATGAATAACAGAAACAAGAGGGGACTTAGTACACTTCCTTGAGGGACACCAGAAGAATTGGAAAACGGTAAAGAAAAGGACGATCCGTAGCTTACATGAAGATTTCTATTAGAGATGTAAGATCCAATCCAGTGAACGAAAGACGTAGATAAGCCTAATTTAGAGAGCTTCATCAACAATAGTTTATGAGATACTCTATCAAAAGCAGATTTAATATCAGTATAAACTGTATCAACTTGGTAACCTGTATCCAAGTACTGGAACAATTTGGATATGAATGACTTAAGGCTAAAGGTAGTGGAACGTTTTGCTAGCCACTACAGACTTTCGAGACTTAATCAGTACCACGCAGCCGGATAGCCAGTCTTTACGTGATTTTAACAAAAAAAAACTAAACAACACCTAACACAGGGTTCGTTCAATGTTTGCTTACAGGGGATAGTAAGGGGTTTCGTTGTTATTAGGATTATTTTAGCTTCGCTACACTAGTGAGAAGGAATAAGTCTAGCAAAAGATAATGAGCAGCTGGGTCAAGGAATACCAGCAAAACTGTATCCAAATGTACGATATGCACCGATCTCATTGAGATGGTGTAGATGGAGCAGTGTGTAGTGACAGTAGTACATGGTTGGTAGGTGAAAAGTGGTTTGTTGTTGTTGAATGCACCGAGCACTACAAGTGCGTGCAGGTGCGTATAACCGTTGGTGGTGTGACCATTGGCCTGGTTAAGTGGCATCGCATTCTAGGTAGGGTAAAACAGATCGTACAAATAGTGTGTGGCAGTGTGTGTGTGTGTGTGTGTGTGTGTGTGTGTGTGTGTGTGTGTGTGTGTGTGTGTGTGTGTCAGAATACCATACCAATACATGGGGATACTGTGGTCTGCTTGGTTGAGTGTTACTTAGCGTCCTTTGCTACATGAGCGAGGCGGAATGCACTGCTGCAAATGAGTATTGGCAAGACGAAACCCGTTTTGCGTGCCACTGCGTTGCATACTACACCGTGCGTTCGATGCATTGTGGTAGTAATCGGGTAAGATGCCAAAGCAAAGGTTAAATGTCATGTTGGCTGCTTCGTGGCAACTACGTTGGGACGTTGGTGTCTTGTTTAAATGTGCATTTGTAATTGAGAATCGGAGCGGGTTAAGATTATGGGCATTTTAAAATAATAAAAAAAAACAGTATTTGCGGAAGTGTATTTTCTTTTCGATTTTACGTGCGGTCGTGCTGGTTACAGGTTACTGGCTTACTAATTCTTTTTTTATGAATTATATGGAAATCTTCACCGATTGGACTTGTAGGAGCGGGTGCGTTTATTTTAACCAAACCGCGGGACATTGTGGCTTGATTAATTGGTAAGTAATAAAATAAATTATTTATATTCGCAATGTACTTTACATATATTGTATTGTTAGTATCATGGATGGGTTTTGGTAATGTGGTTATCAATAGGCATCAATGAGGGTGATCGATAGTGGTTATTCTTCTTCTTCTTCTTTTGGCTCAACAACCGTTGTCGGTCAAGGCCTGCCTGTACCACTTGTGGGGTTTAGCTTTCAGTGACTTTTGGATTACCCCCCATAGCAGGATAGTCAGTCCTACGTATGGCGGCACGGTCTAGTTGGGGCTTGAACCCATGACTGGCATGTTCTTAAGTCGTACGAGCTGACGACTGTACCATGAGACCGGCTTAGTGGTTATATGGTTGGTGTCTATGCTACTACGAAGTGTTTTCTTATCTTGTATGAAGCGATTAAAAGTTAAAAATGTTTAATCCCACTACAATCATTTCATGATATAGCATTTTTCGAATTAAGACTTCATATGAAACGTACTATTTAAAATATCAGAATAAATGACTGCTAGTAAATGAAACTCGTTCCATTTTAATACAATTATCATGGACAAAAATCAGATTTTTTTAGTAAGTATTAGTGGTGGGACATACGATTCATTTCAAGCCCCAACCCGGAGTCTGGTGCGAGCTAGCCGGAATCGATTCCGACCTATGGGTGTAGCAGGTGCGCTAGGTCGGAGTGGGAATCAAATCCGATCCGCTGGTGTCACGAGTTCGGGTCCCGAATTCGGGACCCGAATGATAAGTAGGTGCGAGAAAGCATAGGCGACTCCGACCCGTTGGAGCAGCGAGTTCGGTTATTGAACCTACTATGATCCGACCCCCCTCGAACTTGCTGCAACAACGGGTGCATAGTTTTTTTCTTTCCTAGACTTTTCCCTTCATAGAATCGATAAGGATGAAATTATATTAATATATGTTGTATTTATTACTTTTCAATTAATAACGTGTATGTGATTTAATATACAAGAACTTGACCAAATAATTCGATCAGGTGCCACTATGTCCAATCATCTTCATTGACTTGATCCATGTTTATAGTCTACTTTACGTGCGTGTGTATCAAATCTATGGTGCTTTTGTAATGTTTTGATACAATGGTATATGCTTGGTAAAAAAAGAAATTAATTAAATAAATGTATTTTATACGTTTGTACTCTGAAGGTCTGTACTTCAAAATGGTAAGGTTAAAAATGTTTATGTTTAAACATTTTAATGTTTAAAAATTTTTATTTAAGTTTAAGTATCTCGTACTGTATTTATCTACGATGAAGTTAGTTTTTCGATTTTTTATACAGATGCTCACTATGCATTGGTAGAATCATTAAGTTAAGTTGATTATTAAGGATCATTTACCTTGGCGGTCCTACGGTCGATGCATTAAATAACAAGCATACAAAGATACTCATGTCACATCGATATATTAACCGAAAAAGCTATAATTATCTTAATTCATCAAATCAAAATCACGATTAGCTCTTCGTAGCTGCTACTACTAATAACTACAGTGGCGGTAACCTAAAGCCAGGCACCTCATATTTTCACCTATTATTTGACTTTGCGGCACCCTGTGACAGTTCTCTAGACAACTTATCGGATTTTTTTAAACCCATCAGTGAGGACTATGCTATGCAGCTATGCAGCTATGTCCTTGCAAAATATCAGACCGATATCGTTTAAAATCTGAGAACACTATGCATAAATGTGATAAAAGGTATGAAATTTATACGGTCCACTGAAAGTCGGACAGTCTTCATTTCGTAGCAAAATGACCACTTAGGTTGCCAATATTGACCAATATGGTTCTTAAACCATTTGATATTATGGTTAGTTATTATTGCTCCATCGACTATTTTGGGGTGGCCAGATATGTACTACATAATCTAGACCAAGCGCTCTGCGGTCCGGATTCACAAATTTAAATAGCAGCGTAATTTTGAAGAAGATATTGTTATTCATTATTTCAAAGTTTTTAAATCTTGTAGAAGTATCAGGAATGATGTTATAGAGACATTTTTGTCACTTTCTCTACATAATACCTTAATTAATACAAGTAAACGACGATAAAAAATGAATATTAAGGAAATATTTGGATACAACCAAGTGGAGAAGTCGGAATTTGAATACAAAAAATTATAATTCATGTTTCAGTCATCGAGCTTAAAACTACGTGAGCATAATAAATTGATAACAACAAAAAAATGGTAGAAGACCGCCTTAAAGCTATCGGTTGTAACAAATTTATAACGATAAACTTTACGCTTGTAAGGCAGTGACATTTTGTTCAAAGGTTAAAGCATACGGGCAAAGAATCCTTAAAATTTTATTTTTGATTTAGAATTTTTGCATCAATAAAACAAAAACATTAATTTTGATGCGGAAAATGTCTAGGAAAAGGAATATTCATACTTAAACACATTGAACTTGTTCATGAGCGCTTATAGCACAAACTCTTAATCATTACCTTGCTAATGATAAATACGATTCATGATATTAACATGTTCAAACATATTCAGTAACCAAACCAGGAACAAAAATGTTCTACCAATTCGAAACAGTAGTTATTCTATCTAAATAATGACCAACGGCATTGAGGCAATTAGGTATTTAGTGGTAGGTAAGGCAGTAAATTTCCACTACTCCTTCATTTCTAACACTTTTAAAGGTTTAACTAACTCTAAAATTAGGAAAAATAATAACTCTCTTCAAAACTACTATGCTACGTTTGTTGGAACCATCCACCAATAGTATTTGGCTGATTCAGACCGTAGAGCGCTTGGCCTTTGCGGCACCCGCAAAGTCTCGAAAGCTTGTATATATGGGTCGGTCTGGTGGTACAGTCGTCAACTCGTACGACGTAACAACATGCCCGTCATAGGTTCAAGTCCCGAATAGACCGTGCCCCCATACGGGTAGGACTGACTATCCTGCTATGGTAACAATAAGTCACTGAAAGCCAAGCTCACTTCACTAGTGGGTACAGGCAGGCCTTGACCGACAACGGTTGTTGTGCCAAAGAAGAAGAAGAATAAGGAACACTGAACCGCTTTTGGATTTGATCCGCAAGTTGCATTGCTAAAAAAGTGCATGGATATGCAGCAATCGAATTACTCAATCCGGAACTTGCAATCTTTTCAATCATTGAATTGCGCTTGCGTTTTTTATCGACTTAGAACGCCAAGTAATTGTTTTACTCGCATGATGATCGCAGTAGCCCTGATAACGTGTAACCTTTTTGATCGTTCGGGCAGCGTGTATCGCCTTGATCATAATTTCACCTTGCACACGGCCCCAGGCCTCGTAAAGTGGTTGAATAAAGTTCTTGGAAATAATACATCAGCAGTAGCTGTACGAAAAATAAAAACGTTTTTAAATAAAACATTGCACGCTAGAACCGAGTATCATCGAAAGGGGTTTAGTGCTGTGTTCAGTTTTAAGGGACGTTTCAAAACAATGATCTTATCAGTCAGAGTGTTCCATGTTCGACTGGTTCGGACCGGTTCTGTTGGTTTAGCATCTAGCGATACTCACGGTTATTGTTCAAGGCTTAGGAAGCGGCTTACATCACAGCCGAAATTTGGTTCGGGTCTATGCCCTAACCTTGCCGGTCCGGGTAGGGAGAAAAACAAGACTAATATTAATAACACGACGACCGGAATCAAAGTCCCATTCACAAAAGGGAGCAGTAAGCGTCTTAAACCGGAGTGCGACATCTCCGTGTAGCTTTCACACACGCTGGTCTTCACGCTGTTCGTGAACGCATCGAAGAGCACGTGAAGATCACGTGGCTCCAGGCATCTTCGGTGTGTGTGCTTATCGTAGAAGTGGGGTGTGCATTCAAAGCTACATCCGTATTGGTTCGTGCTGTTGTCGTTCGTATGATTGTGCTCACGAAGGCTATGCACCGATCCGGAAGCGATCGCATGGTAATCATTTTTGTTTGGACTCATTTTCTGGGGTAGTTTTTGGACTTCGGTGGTTTTTGATGGGCATGTGATGCGGGCATGCTTTCTCCGGGCAATGAATGCAGCTGATGTCTAATCAGCAGTTGACCTTCAAGAGCGTGTGATTGAATTGGATGCTGGTTGGTGGTACATACGTTTTATATTGACAACACGAACTGATCACGTAGCATTTACGGAGCAGCAACGGGTGTATGCCAAAACGAAGTGCATGCAATTGATGGTCTATTCGGGTAGTTGAAGGGTAAAATAAAGCAGCAAGAGAGAGGAAGAGAGAAATATATCAAGAGTGTGTGTGTGCGAGAGAGAATGAAAAAAATATCATAAACCAGACTAACGAACGGAGTCCGAAATCGAAAGCGATAACAAATTTTGAACTAGACCCGACCCAAAACATAATTCTGTCCTCATCACTTTTCTTTCGGGGTACAACTTTACGTTTACCATTTGAAAATATCCAGTAAAGGCCTGGCAAGCCTAATGTTGACTAGCCGGCTACCGCCTATCATTAGTTTGAACCTTCCTACGATGATAGGGGAAGGCAGAGAAGCAAGAATGCATCGCGGGCAACAAAATATGTTGGACTTTGAACCCTCGAATCGAAGGATGGCTTCTTCACGGCTGGGAACAACATTCCATCAGCGGCCAGTTTTCGGTCGAAGGCTAGATCGATTCATACAAGATTGAGTTTTCGAGAGTGATGGCGCTACAAACATGTGCACGCAGCATGGCACAGAACATAATCGTGTAGTAAAATCGAACGGAATGCACGAGACACACAGCGAAAGCGTGATCTGGTTCGGAATGCACCTTGCACCCAGTCAAACTGGGATACGAAAAAGGGACAGCTAACGTCATTGATCGTAACACTAGTTCCTAGGTAACACTAGGTGCTTTAATTCCAGCGCGACGAACAATAATGCACATGCACGGTGCACAAATGTGATCCACCCAACAGGAAAAAATAATAAAAGCTGCACATAAAAGAACACGTATATTTGGACAACAAACAGAGTTTAAGCATTCCTTTAAGCATGAGGAATAAAATGAAACTTAATTTTTTTAATCTAAAATATGAAATAGATGTTTTATTTAAACCATGATACATACATGTGAGAATTAATTACAGCTTTCAGTAAATATTGAGTGTCCTACAAAATGCAAAATAACATAACGTGAACAGTTGCTGGAACCAATACCGCTTAGCGCATACTGCGTTGAACTCGATGATGTCTGTATTTTCGACACGTTTGAATTGAAACCGCTTTTAACTTTTTTTTTTTTTATAATAATAGCCCATCTTGGTGCTTTCAGTTTGTTAAAGGTACATGTAATACATATATTTTACGGTTACAAGGGGAAGCAGAAAGTAAACATAAAACTATACAATTTCGTCTTTTCTCGTCATTTTATATATCCCATAAGAATTGAAAGCTCTCAAGGTTATTCATTCTGCCTTTCAAGAGAATTTTCTAAATATATATTTTTTTAACCTTAAACATCCACACACAATACAATACATTAGCCGGTAGCCAGACATGCTGTTGGTGATACATGATCAAGTTTCACTGCGGAGAACTTATGCGGAAAATTACCCATTCAGCACGTTTGATTAAATTGTGGTAGGTAGTTTGCCTTCGAAACCCCACCATGATTTGTCAACTGCAACCTTTCTACCGCAGTTACGTTGTGACAGCGGAAAGAAAGAAGGCTATAGTTAATTACCATCAAACTAACGGGTGCGGATCAGCTATCGGATGTAGTAGGGTGTGAATGCCGAATGGGATTAAATATTAGGTAGAAAGAAAAAAAAGAAACTTACACACACGCGTATAAACAATTACTCACCGTCTCAGGGATGTGTCGCAATGTGTTTTATGGAAATGGATGTTATGTGAACCATTTAAATCAGCAAATGAGCGGCCAGGATTACTTTGTTCTGTGTTAATAAAGCGAGGATCAAACAAGATCGAGCTCGAACTTGGTATCAAATGTCCAAATGCCTTAGTTATCCTTCGAACAAGTTAATTGCTTATTTTGATGGCATGTTTGTAAGGAAAACAGTACAGATTTATTCCATCCCCTAATATTTTATTCTATTATAGCACGTAATGTTGATGTAAACTTTGTTAGAATCAATTCGTTTTTAATGTTACAGTTCGGATAAGAAATACCCCTTTGTCACCATTACCAAAATCATTGTCGTAAATCCAAACAACGACAATGAAATCAGTTTATTCATTTTCCAGAAGGCGTGATACGATCGAAGAAATTTGACATTTGCTTTATGGCAACACGATGAGAATGTTTATTGAATATTTGTTTGGTCTCAAACAATAAGATTGATTATCATGGCGTTTGTTATATGGAAGCACAGCTGCCTTTGAATTACAGCAAACATTATTTATTGGTACAATTATTTAATTTGAACTAAATTGCGTCACTTTAACATCAACAGTTCCAGTCGTTTATATTTGCAATAGGTTAATAAATAATAAATGAATAAATAAATTGATGTTGTATGGCTATATTTATTTAAATGCCTAATTTTGCGTGAAATAATGTAAGAATGATTGTGAAGGTCGTCAATATAGTTTAATTTGATAGGAAATTGATAAGGGCATATATGATATGTTTGATTGTTTGTATTTAAATGTAAATTACCAAACCCACTAAAATTCGTTTATTTTCTCGCTATGTATATTTGCAAACCATCCGCAATTTATAGCAGTGTGCGATGTGACTACTTGGGTGGAACTCGATATGTAGTTCTCCTTGTTGCAAGTTGAAGGGATTAGATTAGTATTTGAACCAAATCCTTATAGGTGTGCGCATACGTCATGTATCAATTGGCGTAATTGGTGATTTAATAGTAAAACAAAACAACAATCATACAACAATATCCAAAGATAAGCAAGGTATATCTTAGCATTTCTCTTGTCTTGGTTCGGTCTTGCTGTGGTATGTGTCTGAAGATATGCAAAATGAGGTAATACAATATTTCTGTATGTTAAAAATAACTTTTTAAAGTATTGAACATTTTCATAGATACTCTACATATACTCCACATTCTTACCATGATCGAGTTCTATGCTGTTAATCTAAATCAGATGGAAAAGTTATAAAAAATATTATTTAGTTTCCATTAATATTTGCTAGTTTCTGATATTTTCTATTATCATTACTTTCTCTTTGACAAACCATTCACTGCTAACAAGTGTTGATGCCAGGTGTTAGACGCTGACCGTACAAAAACTGCGAAGTCATTTTCTGCTGTCGTTTGGAACATCTGTAAATGACCCATGCAGATAGTTTAGCGCTACATTGAGCCGGAAGTCTGCTTTTGCCTACGTCAAAGAGCGCACCTCAGAGGTGTGGTAGCGAATTTGTTGGAATCTTCTGTGAAGCCGCTTCTTTTTAAGTTCTCATGGACCGGTTTATACTTTTAAATACTTGTTCCAATTAATTGCCAATGCTATTATTCTTGACAATGAACAGATCCCGATGTGTAGTTTGTTGTGCGTGTTATTTAACAGCACGATCAATATTACGCACGTACACGTCACTGGCTAGAACGTAGACCAAACGACACAGCACAGTGAGACGTGTTTGGAATGCATAGTTTTTCATTGTGAAGAATTGAGCGTAAATTAGACGCGCGGTACATTTTTTATTTTAGTTGTCAGCGTGATTTGGCATCAACTCTTGCAGGGATGTTAGATCCAATCCGAAGATTCGTCCATGTAGCTAGCTACTGGGGATGATCGCTGAATCGAAAGGAATTACGCGAGGGTGGGTATATATTGAGGGTAAGTGGCTCGTGGTGCGTTTTTTTGCGCGTTCATGCGGGGTTTATTTTAGCTCGCTCAGGTCTAGAAACGGTGATGGGTAATTTTGGCTGACGCAAACGGTCCCATGGTGTAGCGTAATTGAAGTGAAGTACTTACCTCACGGGTATTCCACTGAAAGATGGTTGAGAAAGCCTTGAGATTGTAGACCTCGAAGATTTTCCTCTGTTTCGCTATCTGTTTGTCTATCTGTCTCGCTCTCTCTCTCTATATATATATATATATATATCTCTCTCTCTCTCTCTCTCTCTCTCTCTCTCTCTCTCAGTCTCTTTTGGCGCTTCTCCGGATGGAGGTCAGTTGCAGAAAATGTGAAGCCAACTTGTATTATTGCGCAAATCCGTTCAAAATGGCTTTCTTCAGGTTGGTTGTGGGCTCGAAGAGCCACTCAAGAGTTATTTTGTGGAATGTTAAAGCTGGAACCCTAATAAGGGTATCTACTGACGTACACAATAGTTGCAGCACAGAAATTGGTAGTATATTTAGAGTGTGGAGAAGTTAAGCAAGAGTACAAAATAACGCGTGATTTACGGTGTGATCTTGCGTGCCTGCTTCAAGTGGCAAATCGTTGAGTTGTCTTGGTCCTTTTACCGGTGTGCCGGTGGCAGCGGGTTTTGGTGACATACCTTACCCATATACATAAAAGATACAACTGCCAGTTTGACTGAATCTACGGACTTCAAATGCGGAAGTAATCTCTAGACCATACCGGTTCGAGTTCGCTTTGAGATGCCACGTAGCGGTTTATCACTTCCGGATTCGGAACAACAGAGCGGTATGTTTATGTTGTGAATCTGAATGATCGGTTATCCGGCATACTTGCCCGGTTGATGTGGATACGTTGCAGCTTTAAAGGGACATTGCTCAATTTGCTTGGCATATCAAAAAAACTGACGAAGCCAGGTGATCTTGGCATGATCTTCATTTCGATCGTTGACCCAAGAACAATTTTGGGCCGAGATGAAGGTCTTCGCAGACGCATCGTACTTCCGCAAAGCGTGGATGGTTTTAAACTTTGTAATTTACTTTGATTTCGCAGTTGAATAGAAGAATGGAAAACTGATGTAATGGGAAGAATAAACAAGTATGATAAGAAGGGAGTAATAATGTCCAGTTTTAGCTTTAATGGGACCAGTTTCATTTCCGAGTATTCGGTATCGCTGAGCTTTACTATCTTAGTATCGTTTACTGGTTTTAGCGTATCAATGCAAATTATTTTTTTTCGTGTGTAGAGATCGAATGATCGCTTGCTAATTTGTTATTCGCTTTTGAATGTTTTCGAATAAGATTCGCTTTCCTCCTCTCCCCCACCCCCCAAATCCCCTAAAAAGAATCTAGAAATGTGTGTTTCAATGTTATATTAGCACAGTGGGGAATCTTCAGCATCTGCTTTGGCACATTGCTCAAACATTCCAGTCCAAAGTTCGGCATCTATTGCTTTCGCCAAATAAGCGCGAAGCTTTTGTCTGCAGGCCATTTGGCCCGATACGCATTCGAGAAGCTTCCACCATCATCGTGAATCGGATTGCATGCGGATTGGCTGCGGCGTGTATTTACAGCAGTCGATGGGCGATCGCGATCGCACACGAATACATTCATCCACTGTCAGCGGAGTGTGATTTCGTGGCGTTGTTTTTCTGGGCGTCCTTGGACCGCGCCGATAGATAGATACTTCATCGCCTTTCCGCGTCGACTCGATGGCTTGCATTGTTTTTCTGTCGGAGACGGGGTTTCCCAAGGCACGAATCTCGTTCATTGTGACGTCATTTTCTGTCTGAACAATCGCGCATAAGACATTGCTCCAAATGAACGAAAACATTGCAGAGGGATCGTCAACGGTATGTTGTTAGTTTTGACACACTCATGTTTTACGTGGTGGTTGGTTGTTATGATCAAAAGTTGAACGGGTTTTCCGACGATAAATGATAAATACATGACGCACAAAAAGAAATTTAGAATGTTGTTTTTGTTTTGATAGAAATGATCGTCTAATGGCGCACTTTAGTGTTGGGACGTTTTAGCATCAATTTGCGTTCTTACGTCGTGAATTTAGGGACGATGATAGGAAAAGATTTCACGATCATGAGGCTTGTAATTTTATTTAAAAAAATCCAGGAAGTGTAACTACTGAGTGGCCCACACGACAACTGTTTTTCGCAAAAACCATTTCCGTTGATGGCAAAGACGCATAGTATGCCGTGTGACATCAATTAGAGCTTGTTTTAATTGAAATTTGCTCAGTTTTTGTCCTTTTATATTGAGGTAATTGTACAATGTTAGTTGCCCTGTGGAAGGTCAGCCGCACGCAGATGCATGAATTAGTGTTAATTTCTTAATCTTGAACGATGGGCAGATAAAAGCTTGTGTGACGTTAATGTTTTAAGTGCAAGTGTTGATCATGGAAGGTCAATCTGGTATATTAAAAAGGGGCACAAAAAGATAGACCTCCTAATTACACATGGACGTTTAGTTAGTTTGTAGCTCAGGTTATATGCGCTTCGCGGCATAGAAAAAAAAATTAAGTTAAGTAAGTAAGATAATCAAAGGTACAATCATAGAATTTTATTTTATTTTATTATATATTTTTATTATACATTTTTATTTTTTAATTTTAAATGGATTAGATTCATGTTTGTGAATTAGTAGAAGGCATCAACAAATTGGTAAATAAACCCTTGGTAAGTAAAACGTTCCAGAAGAAAAGTTGCATAAAGCACACCGATGTATGCAACCGTCGATTGTAAATGTACAACATGGAAACAAGCAGCACATGTAATTGTGTAGGAAGAATACCAATCATAATATTTATTCCCAGTCTAATCAATCGTCGGATGGGAAAACGTCACACTGGTCGTCATAGCGTGATAATCTCGTGGTTTACCGTTGCCGTGGGCAAGCAGAGACTTTGCGCCGTTTCGTCATCAAAGAGATGCCATGCGATGATGACTTTTGATTTCTCGTATATTTGTTTGCAGTACTGCGGTGTAGATGTGTGTGTGTTGTTTGGGGGTGTGTTATTCGTTCAACTTCAAAGATCGGGAAGGGAGCTGAGAAGGTCAACGTGGTTCGCAGGATGCAAGGTACGTGCTGGTGAGCTAATCAGCGTTCTTGTTCGCAGGGGGGCTTTGTGTTGTTTGTTTGCCTGACAATGTGCAATTTCTGGTGACCCGGTTTGTTTGCCTTTTAACTATCGGAAGACTAGTCAAGATAAGAACACATTTTTAACACGTAGACTGGGTCGGGAACGAGGCCTCCTTTTTCGTTTGCGTTGGTAACATTTCCTTCATCGTTTGTTTTCGTTGCGTTGTTAAGTCGGATGTTTTTTTTTGTTTAGTCGCGATCTTCAACAATTCGACCCCACGTGAGCCCAGCCTGTCAACAAAGAGGTTAATGGTCGTCAAACGCGTGCGGGAAGGCATCGCTGAGATGGTGTGTTTCGCGAAAGTTGCACGCTCAAGATTGATGGCCGCATCGTAATCGATCGGTTAGATTGCATCAGATTAAAGCTTCTGGCTTACGTATTGGCTCGTCTGGCTTACGTAGAAATAACGACGGGCAGTGGTTACGGTGCAATTACTGATGTCAAGGAATCTATGAACACCTGGCGAAGATAGATATTGGTCTATATTTAGGCGAGACTTTAAAGTTTGGGTGCTGCGTGATAAGTAATCTTTAATTGTCGATGTCGGATGTCGTTCGTGGCACACAATCACCTTAGCAATTTCAGATGTCTGGGACCATTGTTTCAATTTGACCGCACACTGGAACGATCTACAGATTTAAGTTAATCTTATAAAGAGGTACTTAATGATGGAATTTAGCAATGGCCAGGAGTGTCATTTGACGCCAATAAAATGGTGTTATTTCCACAGATATAAAATACAAACAAAAAAGTACGAAAATATTCAAGCAATCAATTTTGGTGTTGATAATTTTATTCAGCTCGTCCAAACCGACCACTGCTAAATCATTTGGTCATGGATAATTACTAACAGCACAATTGACTCCCATCAGCGAAATGGTGAGGAATATTTTGTGGTGAGAAGTTGTAAGCACTGGTACTGGTTGCTTGGAAGTAGCATGCCAATACTTGCATGATCGTTTGAAGATCGCCTGAAGAGTAATTGTGATGTGTGCCCAGATGACGCTAAAGAAATGACGTCAAAGACTGGTAAATTTTGTTTCAGACCGCGAAAGTTGCTTCTAAGCGGAAGATTGAAAACCCGTAGGCTTTTTTGCGCTATATCCTTTATGACAAATCATTTAGCAACGCACTGTAAATGAGCGTGGGTCATAGTATTTGATCAGCTGCAAGAAGGTGAGTAAGTAGAACAGTTGAGGCGTATTGCCATGTTTCACAGCATAATGTAAATTGACAGGTACGCGGTATCCAGAATACCACCATACTGTACAGCACCTATCGTAGATGATCATTTACATTTAAGAATTGTATCATATACCGTTGCATAATTTTATCTTTGCTATTTATGAACTTCTCGTTTGTCTACTGCAATTAAATGTCTTCCGTGTTCTGTCCTATTTTTGATTAATAGATTCTGCATGTATTAATTTTAAGTTTTGATGTAGATCTCAAACCTGATGAATAAAATAATAAAAACCTATAATAATATTGTTTGGCGCATTTAAAACTGTAAATGAACATTCAATCATTTATCGAATAAGTTTTCGGCAATGGTTTCATTAATCTTTTGTTGCATCATTCGCATCCTTCGTATTCGGCGAATTGTTTGCGATACATCTGTATGTGCATTCCCATTAGCAATGCAATGTGCAAGTAACTTATGGTGACACATCGCATACGCAACTGGAATACACTATACCAGAGATAACGCTCACACACGAGCTTTTGTTGTTGCTGGACGACCAGTTTGTTGTAATGCGTATGTTTTAGGGCGTGTCGGTTGAGCTGAGGTCTAAAGCAAAAGCATCCACCGCCGCGCGATCGGTCAAGGTTGTTTGCTGACGAGCTTAGCGTTTTTGAAAGGGTGCTTTCGTTACAAAATCATCGCGGTCAACGCACACTGATATGGTGTGATGAAACGAAAGTGAAGACGCGGCGAGCTTTTGCGCAGTATGGGACCAGTTACGATTGGTCAACGGTTGTCGAATCGTACGACCAGTGGTGTGATCGAAAGATTATTGTTCAGGGAAGTCGCAGATGCGTGTTTTTCATTATTCGAGTAAGGAATCCATAACGCAAGTGTAATCTATGATTCGATAAAGAGTGATGATATAGTAAAACAGAATTGAGTGAGAAAGTCTGTGAAGTGCGCCGTACTTGTTCAAACAGTTCTTATCGTGTTTCGTAGCATTTATAGGATGCCTTTGAATGCCTGTGCTCAATATTGATGTGGTTATTTAATTAATACTTTGTCGGCCGCACGATTCGCACTCGTTTCTTCGCCAGGCGCCATGGCTATTGTTGTAAAAACTGCGCGTTCTTCGGGATGTTCTCCTGTTCTATTCTGCTCTGAGTTATTTGGGCAGGATTTAGCTGTCTATATTATAGGACTATATGAATGCCGTTAAATAATGAAAAACGCACAAAAAAATAACCTGCGCGAAGCGAATAACTGCATCACACCACATTGGTGTGCTCGATTGTCAACCAATATTTTTTTGATCGCACCACAGTGGTGTGCGCAGCCGTCGAAGTGTTAAAATATCTTATTCAGCAATTGCTCAGTGGCAGATCAAACGGTGGGTGGACAAGGTGGTCGCCTGGGCCTCGTCGGTTTGGGTACTCCGTTGATCGGTAGTCTATAGTATCTAGTATGTATTGACAGCGTACTAGCGACAAGGGACACTGGGACCCTGGACGATGGACGTTGGGGCCCCAAGTCTGCCGAACAATTTCCTCCTACCCCCCCCCCCCCCCTTCTCCCCCTCCGCAATACAATTTAAGTTCACTGTTCAATCACATTACAGGTCTAATCTAACGTAATAGAGTTCTTATTGCAAATATTGGACATTGAACAATGCTTTCCAAGGTCGTCATCAAATACTAATGTATTTAATATATTAGATGTAAGTCAGTCATCTGTCTAGTGCTTCCTGGAAGGAATATGGATCGAGGCCAAAAACTGCCGGCGCGATAATTTAATATTCACGTGAAGTTGTCGGTATGCTGCTTTCTGTTTGGAAATTCACAGAGCATACCGAGAGCGTCAAAATTGGAAAAAGAAACTATTCCATGTATGGTTGTATTTCCGGTTTTGGCATCTGCCAAACGATAAAGACAGCGGCGATCCTGCACGGGAATCTTCTCGCACATTGAGAATTGATTAATTTGCATTATTCATTGAGAGCGAACATGCGACTGGCAATATCATCCGCAGTTGCGTTTAAGTGTTGCCATCCCAGGCTCTCAATTGATGTGCGTCATCTGTCGTTTTATGGGCTGGTGCAGTCAGTTTATTCAAGATAGCCTAATGGGGGGGCCTATCTGTGTATTGAGGGTGGAAGTTGTTTGACTAGGCTAGACAATCTGCTGCGGGAATGAATCGTCCATTGAGGCAAGATCGATTTTTGTACCAACTGTCTGTTTTTATAACGATTTTTACAATACAGATTTTCAGGTAAAATATAAGTGTTATCACCTTGAATCAATTGTAGCACATGGTACGGACGAGTTCTTGGAGTGCTGTAACAACATGAACGTTTGTATCGTACTACACAAAGAGAGAAGCAATCAACCATCTCGACAATGAACTTGGATTCGAAGGTTGGACGTAAAGAGTCTGTTTGAGGCAACGGTTATTTGGCCACCGAATTTCTAGACTATGGTTTCCCCTCCCTTGCATAGCAGGTTGGCCTCGTGATAATTAGCTTCCATTGGAATGCTTGCAAGCGTGAAAGGTTTAGCTGTCAGGTCGATGAGAAGGTCGCGTGATCAAAGCCGTTTCTAGCGTGAATGATCAAATTTAATGATCTTCTAATGTACCCAATACTTTTTTGCTAATGCTTCTGCGGGGGACACTATGATGAGACCCAGCCGAATGTATTCGTTGTAAAACAACAATTCGCTTTTCCAATTCGGAATGAGGCTAGTAGCGGGCACTCGATGCGTCACTATTACTACGGCTTTATCGAAACTGTTACAATCTGGCATGAAAAACCGGAGGCTGGTTCAATGGTGCAGTGCACATATCTCATGTATCGATAGTGGGCTTTTAGCAACTGGTCTAGTGGGCTGGGTCCGGTTTTAATCTCACATTCGGTGTTGACCGAAGGACTTCCAGCGGCAGCACCCTTCAACATAGGTATAGGTTATGTTTCATGTTTTCTTCAGAGTTGTTTGAAGTTTCTGATCAAGGTGGATCGGATGGTTTACTATAGCACCTGAAAGCAAGCATACGCCTTTAAGGTATTATTCGAGGTCCTTTCGAAGGTATACGTGATGTTTGTCGCATGTTTCGGGATTACTTCGTAGATATCACGGAGACTTGTGGTTGAGTTGTCTACGAGAACTATTTATCAGCAGAATGATCATGTATGCTTTGTTAACTGTTCAGAATGAGCAGAATGATCATTTCAGCAGTTTTGTTGTCTATCATTTTTACAAATTAGTATAGTACGAGATGTTGTAAAGGCGTTCCAAAGTACTTTATCAAATTGATTGGATATTAAATACCGAGAATTAAATTCATTCAGCTAATGTTTCTAGCAAGGTCTTAGCCACTCTTGAACTAGATATTGAAATTGGAAAAGAGCTTGTCCCTTAATTAGGTTTATTTTTATGATGGATTAAGATTAATTATCGCTTAGTTTCAAAATAGTTTATATGCAATTTTAAGCTACCGGTCAATAGTTTATTGTGCGTTATTTTGTTCGTGTTGACTGTGACTTCACTTCGGCCTAGGGTTTATCTGTTTTGGGTTACAAGTTAGCATTTTCAACTGTATGGAAATAGAGTGGGGCAAATATGCTAAGAAAAAAAATTCGTGTACTTCAAAGATCAATGGTGGAGAGCCACTACAACGGCAAACTTTGCGAGATGTTCAGAAACACATTTTAGCCAGCTTCGGCAGGTCGGTAAATACGCATAGAACAGGTAAATCTACTCTGTAAAGCCCTAATGTAGCATGAGTACGGTATGGTCAAGTTGTGGTGGCCTAATTGCTATTCCATTTTCCAATTTCTATTTCAACACAATAATGTTGACGAAAAATAGTTTAAGATATAGCTTACGCAATTTTGTTCTAAAATCGTTTTAAGTGTCCCAAGAGCGCGCATTCAACCGTATTGAATCGATATATTGTAAGTTCATTTAGTAATTTGATTACACACCAATCATTACAAATCATTAGATTGGACAAAAACAGCAGCCGATGTCAATCATGAAGGTTTGTACAATAAACGTGTTTGGTGCACGAGTCCGGAAAATGTTTGCGTGATTAGAGAGAATTATTGATAAGTGGCACACACCATTCGGGATCCAACGTGTATGCATGCAATCATGATGCACCTGGTTTCGTATGATTTCGTTTATTCGATATTGCTATGGGATGCAAAACGTTCAGTATTGTGTTTTTTTGTTAACCAAGGTCTCTAAGCCACGTGCATAATTTTATAATTATTTTTAAAATGAATAAATGCTTGGGATTAGGCAGTATGACATGACAAGAAACCAGTACAAAGATGTGCTTGTATCGTAGACAGTTAGGCGAGATAATCGGCGAATGCAGATACTCTTCCCTGTGCAGTTGCTTTATGGGTTTTGCGATTGCCTCACACCTGTTACCATGCTGGACATGGGGATTTAGGGTGAGCCGCTTATTCGCTTTTCTTATCAATAAACCGTTGGCAACTAGAGAGGGCTGTACCGATAGAAAGGCTGCACGAGCTGGCAAGACTACCCTTTGTTCAGGGCAACCAATGTAAGCTTTCCAAATAAATAACAAAATCCGTATCCCACCAGGAATCAGCTGTTCGATGAGAATCGTATCATAGTCTGTTGCCACCCGTGAAGGAAAGTCCTACTTGATATTGTTTACAAGTGGAAGGTATAAGCACAAATTGGACTTTACCAGACACAAAGGGTACTTCAGAATATCAAATTAAAAAAAAACAGCATCAATTGTATGGGTTTTTAATATTATGTTTTAAATTTTGAAGGAAAATATAACCATATTATTAGCTTATTATTTACTCCCCGTGTTCCATCGCACATTTTGTGTATGCTGAACTGTCGCTATAAATAACAAGATAGACAGCACAAGAATGTAAACTCACCAAATCCTGTTTTAGTAGCTTTTCGTTGAGTTTACCATTTTTACTGTCTAACCGGCTTTGATAAAGATTCGAGAAAAGTTGCGCGGAGATGCGACCACCTGTAGGACTATCTATTTTAATCGAATGGAATTCAATAAACAAAATAGCAATAGTCAAACTACAAGCAAATATTTAAATCGTTGACAATAGAAGTTGGGGTAGCAATCCTGTTTTAAAACCATAGTAAAAGATAAAACATTTGTTAATTTTTAACTTGAATTAAAATTGAATTTGAATGAATTTTCATCAGAAAAGATCAAATTTAATATAAAGAAAAGGCGGTTCAGAATGAAAAAGGAAGCCAAATAAAAATCACAATCCAATTTGCATTTTGTAGATAATATTTTAACAAACTGCCTGTATGATGGTGTTAGAAAAAGTGGCTCGTCACGTAGGCCTTGTTGTCGTGATCGTAGGTTTTTATTTATTTAACATTTGCTCAAAAATTATCATTCCCTGAGATCCTGAGTTCAAGAAACGCTCAATAGGCGTCTACTATTAGAATTGTTAGCACTAAACATATATATTTTTTATATTACCAAAGTTGCTTATTGTAAGTAGAATTTACACTGCTGATAAAACTGTTACAAAAGGAATTGTCTGCACTGGCAATGCCCATGGGCTGCTCGTGATCATATGCGAAATCCGGTTTCAAGCACCAAATCCGTTTGTGACATCATTGAGTCGGAAGGTATAAGATTGTCACATATAAAATCGTATTGTGTTCTTGAGAAGTAGTAGATTATTCTGGAATAAATCAAGACGACCAAAGCGAGGCATACAAGATTTTAAAATCTGAAAGATCAAATCTGAGGAGAAATGTACGAAATTATGGAAAATTTGTAATCATTATAGTGCTTTATTTTGAGAAAATTTGCCATCATGTTAGGTTTGAATTTTTCTTGTATTAAACATGATGAATAGTTTTCATCAGAAAAAGAGAAGAATGGAAACTTGGTTATCGATTACTATTGAGCTTTTCAAATATATAATACTGAAATAAAGAAAATGTGTGGCATAATCAGAGTACAGCAGCAAGTAACACTAAATGTTTCTTGGGTAGTTGAATAGTCTTTTTTTTATTAAATACATGGTTTGGATGACTTTATTTGTGAGTGTAATGTAGCGCACGAACGCCATTGTATACGATCATGAAATGAGTACAGTTACAATGTAAAGGATGTACGTTAGGTTTTAAGGTTTCATTGTTTCGGTTTTAGGGGTTTCTTTGTCTGTGTGAATTGTTTCCTTATTGCCCCATTTATTTTTTGTTATTGGGGATGAGTAACATATTACACTATGCTTTTGTATCAGGATTTAATTAGTTTTGGTAAGGATTCGCAGCCCCTCATTGGAAAGCAATCATTTTGCAGCGTTTGCTTGATGACATCATTTGTTTTTTGTTTCGGTTTTAGTATCGCACTTCAATGTTGCTAACTTGTTACGACTGTAACGGAAGTCCTGGAAAAGCACTGGCGTTTTCGATTGGTTGTTGTGTGTGTGTTTTATTTTGCTTATTTTACACAATTAATGTAATAACAATACGCTTGTTCTCGAGTGTATAATTAATTAGTACGAATAAATGCGCTTAATTGCGTATGCCCTGGTTGTCCCTAGTTTTGTGTTCTAATGCACCACATAATGTATCATTGATTCGTCACATGCCATTTCATTTTTTGGTAATAAATAGTGTTACGAAATCTATAGTTATTATTTGTATGCCATGGCATTATGTTGTATGATACAAACTTATACAACTATGTAAAGAACGTCCGATGTCTTTTATTAATCAAATCTTGCACTGTTTGCTTGACTTGTATAGCAATAAATAGTTTTGTGATTTTAGATATTACTAGCAGCGTAATGGAAAGGCATTTCCGGTTATGCAAATAAGCACATAAGCTCGCATTGCTTGGTCCTTCAAATTGGGGTTGCAGTTATTGTGGAATAATTGCTAATGGTATCAGAAAAGTTGTTAGAATAAATTTTAAACAAAGAACAATTTTGCAAAGTTATTGCAGCTAATGCACAAGTCTGGATTACAAGGCAACGTTACTTGTAAAGTTATTTTGAATGCAGACAAAATGTGTGTTACAATTACTTTAATTAAAACTCTAAAAGAGTTTTATCTAATCGAAGAAATATTTAAAAAAAACAGAAGGAAAAGGGCATTGGTTAAAGGAAGATTATTTATAAAATGTCTTGGTACTAAACAATTCTAAGTATTAACAAATAATGCATGTTTCTTCGATCAGGCGTCTCCAAATTCCTCACAGCGCAGACCGCGTTGCCTCAAACTAAAGGACTGCTTTTGGGTCTCGCGCCATAGTTTGGAGTCCCTTTGTGTTAGATTAAATATAGAATAGGTAAAAAAATGGAACCTAGAATCATTTGGTTGATTGAGCTATATGAGCATTGACTTGTTATCTAAAAAATGCTAATAAAATCTAAATTCACAAAACTAGATATTCACTATTGGTCGGATTGTATCGAAAATATGTAAAAATAATATAATAGTCAGATAATAAAAAAAAAGAATTCTAAAAACAAATCCATTTGAATGACTTTTCAACACTACTGTTTACTTACAGATGAATCAATAAAAAAGTTACTTTTACATAACAAAAGCACTCAGGAATGTTATTGTAGTTTGATGTACTATTCTAATCTTAACAACAAAACCCACAGCAATGAAAAATAACTTACTCCGCTTGGACTCTAACTGTATAACTGTGTTAATTGCATTGATAATAATAAATGCTAGTTTTCTATAAACTAATATCGCATCGTCATTTTCGAGGATACCATTGAAATGTAATGTAGTAAGGTAAGATAACTAGTAGTTGGTAATTACTAAGGTAATGTCGAATAAGGGTGGCTTTTTATCCTAAGGATAATATCTAGAGGTCGAGATTACGTTTCCTGCGTAGAGTTGGTTGCCTTATTAGCGCATTGAAACAACACTGCTACAACCTAATGGATGGATGGATGGATATCGTAATTCTAAAGTAGAATTGTCTTTTGAAGTTTTAGTATGGTAAATTTTTGCTATGATCTAATAGAAACGAAATTTCGCCAATTTAGGGTTTCACTACAAAACATTCCAAAATTTTCTACTTACTAACGAAGTTATTAAAGAATTAATAAAAACGACATTGAGCCGCTCATACCGGAACTTTGCTCGATTGTTTGTATATTTTGTATTAATTCGAGCAGTTTAGCGAAGACACAGTTCATACAACATAACGCTCGCTAGATGGCGCAGTAAAACGGAGCGTAGAGCTACAGTGACTGACCACTAGATGTCGCTTATAGTTGTTTTATTTTTCGGATTTGTTAAGCTCGTGCAACTCCACACTTTGGTCTTCGAGGCTGCGTTTTATTTCAGCTAATGCATCGATGAGAAGTTGTTGTTTTGCATCTGCAAGTAAAATAAATGATTTAGTTTCTGCAATGCCTAAAATGGTGAAATCTATTTTGTTTCAATGTATTGTTTTTGGTTGTTCGTTTACCTGTATCATGATGAAGGCTTCGCTGTATTTTTTCGAACGCTGCACTGCAGGTGTATATCTTCCGTTTGAGTGGCTCACTTTGAGGACAATAGCTGTCATCGGTAACTGGGGAGCCTATGTCCACTGAGCGGAACGAAATAAGCGGCGATTTGTGCATTCCCACGGCACTCGATGCATGGTTGCTGAAAGCATTGGTGTCATCCGGGTAATCATAACCATTTTGCCCATCCTCACCGTTTGTGAAGGCAGGACCGTGTATCGTGTGGCGAAAGTTATTCATCTGCTTTCCAACGACGGGTTTGACCGTTGGTTGCTGAAATGTCGCTGGCTGAGGATTGATGACTAAGTTTTCCTTGTTGTTGTTATTGGATGTACCAGTGCGATATGATTTACCATGAGCTTTGCAGTCCAGATTTCGACTGACTTCGTCTGAATCAGAATCTGATTCGATATTCAGATGTGGGCTTTGGCTGCGGAACCGTCTTCGCATGATGGTCGGTGATTTCGGTATCATTCGCCGCGGAGGTGGCGGAGGCGGGGAAAGATTGGCACTTTGTTTAAGATCGTTTGCCAGAGCCTCCGGTGAGCAAGGCGGTCTAGCTTGATGGTGGATGAAGTTAGAGACATGTGTTTTGCGAGGCAACAGAACACGCGTATTTTTGGGGCTGTTCGGAGCCGACAGTGAGCAGGAAGTTTCATAGCGCAACACCTCCAAGCGTTTGTTTACGATAACTCCTTCGGCGGGGTTTAATTCGGCAGGATTGCCCACCCCATCGGTACACTTTTGTGAGCAAGTTTTGGCCAGCTCTCGTTTTAAGTCAGCCTCGCAGTTGCGCAGCATTTCGACGCGCTTGTTGGCCGGGGGGTTACAAACGCGACGCGGGCTGGAAATAGTGGTTGAGGTAACGGGCGTATCTTTCGAGAGCGACGGCGTTGGTGGAGGCTGTGGCTCGCGCGGAGGCAACGGTGGCGGCACTGTGGCTAGGTCCTTGATGCAAATGGAACTATTGCTCTTCATGGAAAACAGGATGGATTCTGCTTCGTGAATCAATTGTTTGTACTTAACATCCGCCTCCAGGTCTGCCCGAAGCAGCGCCTTTTCACTCTCGGAAATTGCCAATATTCGGCTGTGCAGCGAATGTACTTCGGTGAAGGTGAGCGAGTTACATCGGTTGGTGAGTGGAGAGCCCCTGGTGGGTGTACGCAATTCTTGGTCCTGCTGGTTTCGCCTCAACGACACAGGAGTACCGCCTAAACTGCGACAACCACGGCTTACAACGGCCGATGAGTCTCCTGCACCCGACCCGACACTCAGGGCGGAGTGATCAGCCACACTTTTCTTCCTCGTACGTACCAGCTTCTTTCGACGTTTGGAGCCACCGCCACTTTCGTTACTACGTTTACTGCGCTGGATGCGTTGCTGCTTACAGGACGCCTTTCGTTCAGGGAAGTGATGGATCGAGCAGCTGGTCGTGTGTCGATAGGTTTCCTTGTCCGGTACCTCCTGCACCGAGCCCGTATCGATAAAGTCGAGATCGAGAAGATCATCCGTATCACACTCGTCGCCCGCATCCTGACCGGTATCAATGTCTGTCGGACAGTCCGTCGGATCGGAGTCGCTACAACTGAAAGCAAGCAGGTGTAAAATCCGTGACAATGACTGATAAATAAAAGTTACTTACCTCAAAATGTCAGTCTCCTTTTCATAGTGGTAACTTTCGTCAAACTTGCCCATCATTTCGTTAAGGGTAGCATCTTCGTCACTGTCCTGGTTAGAGCCAATCGTTACCGGTGCTGACTTACTATCTAGGCGAGAGAAGTCTGCCATCTTTTTGAGAGTTTTCGGCGTAAATGGCTTTCTGTTAACGATCTTCTCCGTAGACGAGCTTGAATCTGTGTCAGAAAGTGCGTTTGATTTGCTGCAAGTATGCGATTCACATTAGATTGTTTTCAGTGAAAAGGAGCAATAAATGTAATTGCCGATGTATCTTACTTATTATTATTTTTATTGTCATCTGTACCACTGCTTGATTTGATGCCGGAGGAGGTAGATCCAGAATCCGGTTCCGTTCGCTTGACGCAGTTTGCACTAGCAAGAGCTCCATCGGCTGTCGTCAACCAAGGGTTCGTTCTAATTCGGCACCGTTGGCGTGGTGATGGTGCTGCATCAGAAAACAATAGAGCGTTGTTTAGTGATAGAAAGGAGATATATACTGAAGCTTTTGCAATAATTTGATTGGGCAATTAATGTAAAACCACTCATGATTTTTTTAGAAAATTTACTACAATTTAATGCATAAATTGAAAGTATTTAGCTTATTCGTTCTAATACATAATTGATGTATTAAGTTGAAGAACAGGTTTAAACGTTTAAACGTTTAAAGTACAAAGTAAAGATAAACTTCCACTTAATTCCTTCTATATTTCTCTCTTTCTCTCTCTCTCTCTCTCTCTCTCTCTCTCTCTCTCTCTCTCTCTCTCTCTCTCTCGCTGTCTGTGTTGTTGGTCTGCAAGTCGAAGATGTCATTATGACGTGGCTCGGTTAACACAAATTGCATGGGTTTCTTTATAAAAATCCATCGAATCTTCTTCATCTTCTTTTGGCTCAACAACCGTTGTTGGTCAAGGCCTGCCTGTCCCATATAGGTCCCATAGCAGGATAGTCAGTCTTACGTATTTGGGGCTTGAACCCATATCGGGCATGTTGTTAAGTAGTACGAGTTGACGACTGTACTATGAGACCGGCCAAAAAATCCATCGAATAAAATCATATATTTCTGATACATTCATACATACTAGTGATGGGCGGATTGACCCGAACCTAGCGGGTCGGAGCCATCCGAGCGCTCCGGGTCGTAATTTTGGTTCCAGTAGGTTCGCCAAAGTATATGCGACTCCAACCCGTAGGTGCAACGAGTTAAATAGGTTCGTACGAGTTCAATAGGTTCGTACAAGTTCGGTAGGTTCATACGAGTTCAATAGGATCATACGAGTTCGGTAGATGCATACGAGTTCAGTAAGTTGAGTTAGTAAACACACAATCGTACCAGGGAGGTCATACTATATTACTACTGAACTCGAAGACACCCATTAAACCTATTAAGGCTACTAACTAGTTTGATCCCACTGATTAAACTCAGTCTATTGAACTCATATGCACCCACCAAACTTACGAAACTTATTGAAATGAACCTACCAAACTCGTATGAACTCGTTGCACTAACGTGTCGGAATCGATTCCGGCCTAGCTACACCCGACTCCGGGTCGATCTGTTAGTGTTGTCGTATGACCCATCACTAATACATACATACATAAAAAATCAAATTAAATCAAACACATACTTTATATTTTAATGAGAAATCTTCGCTTATCTCACCAAACAAGCTTCAAAACACTGACACATTTATAGTATATTTTGTTTTTAAAACATTTTCGTAACAATTAAACGACATTGATTTTTTTCTTGTGGTTTTGTTTTGTTATGTAAAATAGTAAAAAAAAACCGTGAGACAATAAAACCTTTTCCGTTTCAAAGTTATTCATTACAAAGTATTTGTATCACTGAAAACTACCCCACTATTGGTATCTGCACTCTAGCGGCAAATGAAAAACTACTTTGAGCACAGAGACGGTTCAGGCGTAAAAATGGTCCCATCTGGAGGACTCTCCTACAAGCGTATCGTTTGCATATTCCAAAATGATACTACTTGAAGGATGCTAGCAATGTTCACACCTTTTTGTTCAAACACCAGAAATTTCTAGGCACATCATGGCACTGTGCAAAAGGGCGTATAATTAAATTCAATGCAACGGAAGAGCAAACTCCTTGAAAAGGCAAGTTACAGCGAAATGCATTTAAGCAGCGGAAGGCATAGCCGACGGAGCAACTTAACAGCTATGTGGCATCTTTTGCACATGGTGTAACAAGTTGAAAACTACTCTACCAGCTCTACGGGGAAAAGTTGGGCACGATGAAGGTAGCTACAACAGTTTTTTTAGCTACCACGATGATGGCTTTTGAGTTGGAAAAGTTCATGTCGGCTCGCTGTAATGTAATGTGCGCATTAAATTTATTTTCTTCAGTCCTTCAAGTGAAATCTTATGGAAGGATCATATTTCTCATCCCGGTACGAGAGTTTATAAGTTGTTTCCAACTGTTTGGGTAGCTCCGGGATGCATTTGCTGCATTTTGTCGTACAGTGGAAAATAGTACATCATGTGCATAACCTATAAATCTGTAGTACACAATGCAAATGACGTTGGTTTGGCTTTGATAAATTCTATTGAACAATACACGCCATGACACGATGAAACTTTGCGAGGAGAAAGAAAAGCAACAAATGCCATGTTACTTATTTGCATTATACTCACATTCAATGCTACGGTAATGCTGCATGCCGAGGTTCTTCTGCATAATGGGACTCATCGCAACTGCATTCGGAGGCTGGTTTGACTGCGGTTGGACTGTCGCTGACGGTTGCTGAAGTTGAGATAAAACGCCCGTGCCATTTCCGCTTGCTGCACCGAGCGTGGGCTTGAAGCTAGACATATTGGGTGCATTCGGAACTGGAGCTCGTGGTACGGAAACGTGCTGAAAGCCAAACGTGTCAGGAAAGAAACGAAACAGAGCAAACCAATCATTGAATCCTTTCGCAATGCTGGAGAAACGGTGCGAAATGGGGAGAAGTTTCGAGGGACGCGTAAATTGGTCGTCTGTTTATGTGAAATCATCGGGAGGAAGTGGGAATGGGCAAACGGAATAAATGCCACGTTATTCACGTGCTCGTAGCAGTGGAGAGTGTTAAAGTGTGATATTAAACAAAACCAAACCACGAAAGAAAAGAATGCAACAGGGCACGAATAGAAGTACACTGGACGAGAGCAGATAATGCAGCACAAAAAATAGACAGGTTTTGCAAACGAAAATTAAATTCCCTCAATGGAAGTAGTAAATAAAGTGTTTGAACATACATACACAGGAAAGGGAGAAAGGTGGTCTGGAGAGAATATTAAAGCCGTTTTGAAATGCATTCAAAATAACAACTAGATCATCCTTTTGCGAGCTGTTTGCTGGAATGTTCACTGCGTGACGCAAAGGGTCTGTTTCTTACCGATTCCGCGTCGACATAAAACTCCACGTGTTTTTCCTCGATGCGATTAAGGGCACATTTGAATTTGGAACCGTTCTCATGATGGCCTGGAGCAGCTGCACTAGCAGACACCACGGGTCCAGTGCGATCAAACCCAGCCGAGGTACGCCCATGCAGTGCTCCCGGTAACGTAGTGCCCTTGGGGAAGTAGTGCGTCCCCGTACGGATGTTGATGTAGTATTCGGGCGTGTAAGAGCAGCCACCTGCCAAATATAAAATGAATACAAATAGTTAATCAGTATAGATTATAACGGGCATAAGAAGGGGCTGTTTTGATCCTGGAAACAGCAGCTTCAAGAGCCAAGACTCATTATTTCCTCAATGTTCAATGCCATAGCACAGATCTGGAATGGGACTATTTGGAAAACAGGAAACCAATCCTAAATGTTGGCGATGTTTATTCAATTTCGTTACCACCTTCAGCTTTCAGTTGACAAATGGGTGTGTTTTCGCATTTTATGGCACAATAAAACGTTGGGACACGTTGGAATCTTTTCTTGTCGCCCTGTTAGTCGTGGAGGGGCTGCAGAATCACACGGGAAGAAAAGCGACTGTTCCAGTGAGCAACGGACGAACGAAGTAATAAAACCATTCATCCTGACTTACAGAGGATGTGGCACAAAACGACCACAAACAAGCGTTTTATCTTGCGAGCTGCATGTGAGCAGAGGAAAACGCTTTGTTATCATCGTTCGTACACAGTAGTCGGCTTCCGAAAGCTCGCGGTTTTTCCCCGGAGTGTGGCTGTCGATGAGGTCAGCAACAGGGAGGGAATTGGGGAAGGGTAATAAAATTGAACAAGGATCCAGAAATGTTCCAATTGCGTGTATGTTTATTGGCTTTTTTTTGTTTGCACGAGTGTATAGGACCTAAGTGCCATTTTGGTTCGATTTCTGAAACGACTAGGAGGACGATAGGGAGCATTAAATCAACCAACTTGAGAAAAATGCGTTGAGAAACCCGTGAGAATGAAGAAGCTAAAAGAGTGGCGGAAAGCAGTAGGAATAAATGCAATTTAATAAGGATGTGTTTGTTACACAATAGAAGTGATAGCGAACGAATCGTAATCCCGGTTGTGAATCGTAATCGTTTTATAAATGGTCCTATCAGATGTCTGCATACTATTGAGTGTTTTTGTAGCTTTATTGTTATCAAGGTGTGTGAATTAGTGAAGCTACACAAGACTATATCATGGAGCTGAAGTTGGTAGCAATAACTTTTGTTGGTCATTCTCGAATTTATCTGCGGATTTTCCTATAAGCGGACTGAGCGGCCGCGGTGGGCCTCGGCCTAAAGGAGGCCTTTGCTTAAAGCTCCACATGTTAGATCGCTTTTACAAGCAATTGATTGAGAGATTGATGTGGAATGCGTTGATAAAGTTGATAGCAATCAAAAGTTGTAACGAACTTTGGAGATAATGTTTGAAGGCCTCGACAAACTCGACCTATTTTCACACACTTCTATATTAAAAAAAAAAAGATAAAACCCAAAAAAAAAAAATACTACCGGTATCACGGATGATTGACAACCTATAAGTATGCAAAATATGTAAGCCTGAGCACTAGAAATTATATTTTAGGCACCATTAAAATAATATAGAATGACAGAACATAATTTGCTGTTTAATAATTTAGGATAATATACTTGGCATTTGTAAAAATATATTCAATAAAATAAATAAATAAACAAACAAATTTTAAGGAAACTTGGGACCCCATTTCGATCCCCCGCTTAGGGCCGCGAGATGGATAAATCCGCCCCGAAATAATCATTTGCCAGACCATAATCTTAGGAATGATTATTGTTATTAATAAGGAGATAAAGTAGGTTTAAATTAGGGCTGTAAAAATGTTTGTCTTGTCTTGCCAATAATACCTCATGTCAATAATGCTAATTACCTAATATTTTTTCAACAATATAATAAAGAAATCTCGGTTCGAGATACCCAAAACAGATATATACCGAAAAATCTTGAATTAAAGTTTATATTTACTAGATTGCGGACAATTTATTGGAAAACATGCGGATGTGTCCTTTAAACCAGTGCTCTTCAACCTTTTTAAGTTCGCGGACCACTTGGCTTTGAATTTGCGGGGCCCACACTTCCACTTCCACTTTGAATACATTTGGGGGGCCCACATCGATTGAGGACATGCATTTTGTAGACTTAGTTTAATGTTTTTTAAAATCAAAAATATGTTTTTATTTTATTCTAGGCATGCCTGTTGACTACCTAATCTTGATTATGGGAAAAAATGCACGATGTATAGTAATTAGCTTTTCTTCTTCAAAAAAAAAATCTATATTAAATTTGATCATTTAAAATTTAATTTCGTGTATTTGATTGTTCAATTTTGTTGAACTAAAGCTAAAAAGCGTAAGGAGTAAAGACCAACAAATCATCGAATATGCACTAAACAACATTCTAATGTAATCAACTGATATAATTCTAAATGACATAGGTTCATTCAACACACTACGATTACAAGTGTAATTTTGAAGTTGTATCATTTGCAGCACTATCATATCGTTGCGCATCGTAGCTGGGCGTGTAACATAATCCTAATTTAGGTCGATCGATGCAGACATCGCAAAGTTTAAAGCAGTGCTCTAAGGCTCGTCATACTTTTGCGGGGAATTGGAACAAGTGCGGGATCCAAAAGGATAAATTTATTTCCTAGCTGATGTTCCGCTTTATAGCCTATGAGTGTGGTGTTACTCAGATTGCCTCATACCACCCACACTTTGTACTCTCTTTCATCAGTAGGTTGTTTGAAGCTCGTTCTGGATCTGAGTGGGAGGTTCACTTTCAACACCATGGCGTGATCCATGAAAACATGATAGGTTATTTGCATAACATGGCTTTGCTTGGACGTGCTGACCCAAATCATCGTGTCCCTCTATTGCCTGGGATAACGCAACATCTTCCCTGGTGTCCAAGACTAGGAGCAGACAAGTTTGAGCGCTCGATGTAACATTGGTCACTGTTGGAGCAAGGAATGGCTCACGATTTTCGCGGCTGTAGTTACAGTTTCCACCGAAGCCTAAATACGTAGTGACACGTCAACAGCAGTGCTAAAATAGCAAACTAGCAGCAGTTGGGCCCGGGTCAAAGCTATTCGTCTGTAACCATCCGAGGTGGTAACATCCTGCGCTCGGTTTATGGTAGGCAGTAAGGGATGGCTTCAACTCGACCAAGTTTGTTGGGTTTTCACTGTGTTTGCCTCGTACAAGGAGCATTTGGCAGATGGCAACAACAAGAGAATGTTTCTAGCACACAGTTTATTAGCATACAAATGTTGATAAGTTAGCTGTGATTTTTCTTTACGTCTTTCGATACAGTGAAAGGGGTGTTCATTTTCGGAGCAATAGAGGAAATTTTCCAAGTATGTATGAATGTCACAAACCTTCTCCCAAATATTCTGCTCCATGCGTTTTTTTCATTCCCGTACCCGACAAACTTTCTGGGTGGTAGAATACATTCCACAACATTGTGCGGATTGTATGGAGTAAAACGGGAATGATGGTGCGGCGTAATGGGTCTGGAGATTGGGATCCTTTACGTTCTGACAAGTTATTATTATTTTTATTATATTTGAAAAGGTATAGGCATTTCGCTTTCCACCTGTATCGAGAGCTCGGAAGCCAGGAGAGGCTTCGACCGAGCACGATGGTTTGAGGAATGTTTTGCTGTTTCCGTATGTCGCCTGCACCATCCGGGGTAGAATCTGTTTTAGGTAGTATACTGCAAATGTTCCTTGAAGTGTTTTGTTTCGGTTGGTTGATGGTGAAAGGCAAGGAGAGAACTTAAAGTATCATAAAGCGATGGAAACATTTGCCTTCTAACAAAGCATGTAGGCAATGCCTTTGATGCTTTCCAATAAGCCTTAATGTATGGCCATGTGCATGCAAAGAGGCACTCGACAGGCTCATCAACATCGAAGAATGAAGTGATTGTCGACTTTTGGTAACAATAAGCAATAAGCATAAGATTGAAATTTGACGCCTTGCAGAGGGTTGAATGAGTTTGTACGTTTGGGATTGAAAATTGGTATTCAAATATATTGTAATGTTCGATATGAGTTTGGAATGGAATAAAAGTTGTGGAAGACACACGTAAGTTTTCGGTGCCAGTCTCATGGTAGTCAAATTAAAGGAGTATTGTATTTTAAAAGATAATGATATTTTATTTAAAGATATATCCGAGAAAAATATATTGAGTATTAAATTTGGCCGATCTAGTGGTACAGTCGTCAACTTGTACGATTTAATAACATGCCCGTCGTGGGTTCAAACTCCGAATCGACCGTGCCCCCATATGTAGGACTATCCTGCCATGGGTACGTCATTGAAAGCTAAGTTTTGATGAATATTTATATTGAATTGTAAGCTTACATAATACAGATAGAAATACAAAATTGAGCAAATATTTCAAAGCTCATTGCTGTTATAAAAATGAAAGTATTTAACCCATTTGTCCTTCAAAAATCGTACGGTTCTACTGTTAAAATAGTTCGTCGTTTCGTTTTACATCCGATCTAAAGAGGATTTATTTCCTCTTGAATAAAAAAAGAAAAATGAAAACCATTAATTACACAAATTTAGCATCGTATGATAATATATTAATTCCTATGTACGTGGCTGAAAAGGTATCTACAGAACGACAATGCAGAAAAAACGGGGGAAGAATGATTAAAGCAAATCAATATAGTTTGCATTTTATCGTATCATACCAGTTGGTGGAATTGAGCTTATCCAGGTAGATCGTTTTTTGACTCGGCAACAGTTGTGCATGACTTGTGAAGCCTAATATTATTCCAGTGAATAATCAAAGGAATACAGGTGATAAAAAGTCGAGTGATAATTGAAAACGCCATCCGTGAAAAGAATTTTGGAGTTCAAAAATTACATCAGTAGAGTTTTAACGTTGAGACCCGTAAACATGTTAGAACGTGGTAAGGACAGTAATTACCGACTAGCTAGTAATCAAAATGCTAAGCCGATTGATACACTACCGTGGCTAATTTTATTTGCTTTACATGACTTGACTGTTCACCTTCCAGAACGAAGAATTCAATTAAATGTGTAATGTGCCAGCAGCGAATGAAACGTATCATTAAAGAAGATGACCGGCGCCGATAGAAAATGAATCACAACGACAATGGAAATCGTGCGTGCGACGCGCGTGACGCAGCAGTATTGCGTTTGTTGAATTTTGATTGATTGCTCGGAAAAGTGCTACAATCATCGTCCGACTGGGATCGGTGCGTGTTTCGGTATTCCAACTAAAGAAGATTTTCTTTTTGATACGCCAAAAAACAGTTGAGTCTTTGGTATTGTTTTATTTGTATTCTGAGAAGTTCATCAATCTATAGTTGTCCCTGAGGATAGTGAAGAGCAGTAAATTTGCTAGTTCGCTGCTAACCGTTTCAACTGGTAATGATAATGTTCTTGTTTCGTGTATGAAGGTGTTGTTCTACTAGCTCTGGGAGCTGAGATTATCTGCCTTGCTTATTTAAGGGAAGAATACCCTGGAGGCACGTAAGTGTCTTTAGTTTTCTTTAGGTCACTGTTGAGCACAGTAGAGCTTGGCATGGAAAACGAAAATTGTTCCAAACGGAAATGAGGTTTATTCCCAGAATAGAATAGAAGTCAGCAAAATAGGGGAATCTTTGGTGTGTCTTATCGTATCTTCAATACACGAAAGATGCCAAGCGGAATTGTAGATGAAGTGAGTCTGCCAGTTGTTCCTTGCGTTCCGGAATAACCGTCTATAGTCGAGAATGTTACCAACATTAAAGGTAGTCAAGTAAATCGCATTAGCATAACGGCCGTACAGTATCGGACATTAAGATAGGACCCTTTTTTTCAATGCACCGTGCACTTGTTTTGCCACGTTACTTGTGTTTGTGTGTGTGTATGTGTGTATGTGTGTGTGTGTATCTGTGTGTGTGAGTGTGTGTGTATGTGTGTGTGTGTGCATGTGTGTGTGTGTGTGTGTGTGTGTGTGTAGTAGTAGTAGAAAGAGAGTGTGCTTTTTAATGTGTATTTGCAAGTGCGCGGGTTTGTGTCTGAAAAACATAGCTTGCCATGATGTCATATTGCGTTGAAATTATTCTTATTATGTGTGTTATCATGTGAAACATTGTGCGTTTACACTTGGATAAAAACTAAAGTTTGCATCGACAGCAGCCCTTGTTCCTCGGACGAAAACGCAGGTGTGCTGTTTCATGAATGTGAATGCGACACCGGTGCGAAATGGACACACGCACAATATCAATGAACTCGGCATTCTCTCACAGGTGTTTCTCCAGTGCACGCCATTGAAAGGCCTTCGTGCATCTCTGCGTTGAACCTTGTGTGCGAATGGTAAACTTTGTGCGTGCATTGAGCTGGCGCGCAGTTGTTCTTTTCAATGGGCGTTTTGTTTCATGAGCGCGGCAGTATTCTGTTCTCGATTTTGAAGGGAAGACGCTTACTCGCGTACTCGTTGATAGTTTTTATCCATGCGATGTTTTCGCTGCTCGACAACGATGTAATTCATCGCGTATAGAAGTAGAACGCAGGCAGAGCACGGGATCAGCCGTGTCCAACTTTTTAACCAGCGCGTTCTTGACGGTCCAAGCAAGCAATGTTAGTAACAATGGGTCGAGGTAAACGTTGTACCGATTATCAGCGCCATATGTAAAAGCGAATGGCTGCTGCTGGCATTAAGCGCAAAAGGATCGAGTTCGTAATGGAACGATCGCGCACTTTTGTGGCAAACGCGCTTCGGACAACCGAAACGTGCTTAGACAACTGAAACGCGCTTGGACAACCGAAACGCGCAAGTCAACCGGACGTCCTCAGAAGACCACGGCGAAAGAAGACCGTAACATTGTTAATATATCGAAAACACACTGATCGCGAGGGCGGTGGTCCTGCTTATCACACCAAAACCTAACCCAAAACACAAAAAAGCTACTTACAAATCTATCCGAAACGACCTACTTGTGAAACAAACACACACATCAATACACATTCAAACATACATCCACACACACACACACATGCACACACACATACACACACACACATAAACACACACACACACACACACAAACACAAACAAACCACACATAAACTTGGCCCAACGGGTGCACGGTGCGTTAAAAACCCGATGCCCTATCTTTCTGTCCGATACTGTACCTTTCGTTCTATAACTGGCAGTGAATCTGAAGTGGTACCCTAGTGCCTTTGCCAAGGGCAAAAAAAAACTTGCAAATCATGTAACAAACGCAGGAACTGGCCCCTAGATTATTGGTTAAATACAAGATGAGTGATGATGGAAAATAGTACCCTTTGCCCCAGGCATGGTTCAGGCATCTAAAAGACTGGATAACTAAGAAACTTCTGGTCAGTAATTGCGGAATGTAGTAGTACAATGCTAGGCAATTGGCTACCGGTCCCGTTTCGATCGTTAAGCTCGGAGCACACAACGCTCATTGTGGATAAATCACATTAGCGAGTCAAAAACACGTGAACCCGGTATTCTGCAATGGATTTCAAGGATTTATGTTAGGTAGTATTAGCGAAGTAAAGCGGTGGAAAAAAGGATAATAATACAACAAATTACGAGCCAAATTATCATATGTAAATCGAGTTTTCCCAGATTTAAGCTTTTATAATATTACCTTTTATATTATAATGATATAACTTTATTACATATTTTTGACTTTTATTTCACATGATCTTTTTACTGATGGGTCAATAAAAAGGTGTTGGATTTACTGTAAAAAATGTTTTCTATTACACTGCTCTATCGATATCGTTTCAGTGAAATGTAATTAGTATATTTAAGCGACATAAAAGTGAAACATACAAGACCGAACGCTTATCGCGGAACAAGAATAAAAATATATTAAAACACAAGTTTTTTAACTGGAATATAGTATTTAAATTATGTTTTTTTGATGAAAGTAAAAAGTTTAGTGTATAATTAATTATACGTTCAGCGAAACAATACAAAAGTAGTAACATTATGATTTTTAGGGATAAGGATTGGGATGAATCGTCATAGGCAATACGTTTTCAATTACTTTTGTGTAAAAGCTGTGATTCCTTAACAATGATTTTTGATGCAATCGTAAATCAGGCACGTACCGTCCCTCATATTTTTTATAACGATCAATTCAAATTAAGAAAATGAAACGAGCTTCCTGTTCTGGAGACTTCGTCAACGTTGGAATCGATCATATCTCGCTGATTGAACCAACCCCAGACACATAAAAAAATAATGGCACAACATAAAAGAAAACACAGCGATTCGTCTAAAGCGCACGGCAGTACAGAGCTGACGAGCATAATGATGCTTTTCGTCCAGCAGTAGCTTGTGAATAGCTCGGATGATGAACGGCTGGCCGAAACAAAAGTGTTCGACATATTGAAAGTAGAATAGTTTACGACACATTTTGGGCCGTATTTATTACAACGTTGATTATAAGTAGATAAATTTTTATCTCTTCCGAATACTATCCCGTTCATAGTGAGTATGTTTTGCTATCGAAGCCAAAACTCTGCCCGTTCCATCTTAAGCAATTGGCGATAGAGAGAGGCATAGTATAAATTCATTATACTTCAGACAACAGCTGAGCACGTTGTTCTGCCCACGCTAAGTATGCTGCAGCTTATCTTGCATATAAAAATTATGACTTACTGAACGATAAACCGCCATATGTCGATAAAGCATAGGGCCACAAAAAGGACACGAGGTACAGTGTGACGAACTACAACAAAGACGCCACAAAAAGGTAATGGAGAAGAAAAGTTGTTCCGTGACACACTTACCCGGTGACGTGCCATCGGTGGAATATCCGGTCGAGTAAGCACTTTCCGGCGATGAAAGCGTATGACCCATCGGGCCATGCGAATGGTGATGGTGGTGGCCGTGTGTTGATGGATGATGCAGATGGTGTACGCTCGGTGAAGGTGTTGGTCCATGGGCGCCAGCTTGCGATGCTGGTGGTGGTGAAGATGACGATGACGACGATGACAATGGCTGCTTTCCCGGCGGAAGTGGTTGCAGCGGTGGATGCAGATGTGTCGTGACGCTATTGATTTGGTACTGGTGCGGGTGATGGTACGGAACCGTGCTAGCGGAGCAGCCGGTTGTATTGGTGGCTGCGTTGGTATTATTGTTATTTACATGATTCAATTTACTGTTGCTAACGTTGATGGTGCCACTATCGGGTGCGTTCGATCCGCTGGTCGAGCGGCTTCCTGTCAGTTTGTGGAACTTGTTGGCAAAGCTGGACGTCAATGCGCTTCCACCGAGGATCGATTTACCACCTCCGGAAGTCGACGCGTCGACGGGGAAGCTATTGTTATTGTTATTATTATTGCCATTGACAATACGATTACTCCTGGCGCTAGATGCAGCTGAACGTTGGACAGGTGAGGTACTGGTTGAAGTGCCTCGCGCTGGAAGTGGGGAAGCATTTTTGCTGTTGGTTGGTGCACGGTTACCATTAGTCGAATTTGTTGGCTGATTGTTGGAGGAGTACACTAAGTTGTTGTTATTGTGCTGTTGTTGATGTTGTTCATAGTAAGGATCGAATTGCTTCGAGGGTGGATTTTGTTGCTGCAGGAGTTTACCATACTTATTTTCGCTGTTTCCACCCGATGCAGCCGTTTGAATGGTGGCCCTGGCTGTTGGTTGTAGTTGCTGTCCATTCAAACTACCATAATGAGAAGGAAGCGTTCCAGTGCCCAGATGGTTATTGTTGTTATTGTTGTTGTTGACGCTATAATGAATAGAGTTAACAGACGAGGAGGAAGACGAACTGATGCGTGTTGAGGTTGGATGCTGTCGCTTGTTTCGGGTACTTTCGAAAGAGTGCAGCTCTTCTAGCAATTCATTGCTTGAGCTTGTGACAGCCGAGTAGTTGCCTCGTGTACCATTGGACGTGTGTGACATCAGGTGTCCATTGTGCCCGGTGGAAACTGACCCCGTACCGGTCATAATACCCCTAGAGGGGCCGGTGTTACCGGCGTGGAATTCAAACTCGGGCATGGTATAGGGGAGCGCACAGTCTGCTGCATACGAATCGACGCTCTTCGAGTAGTAAACGTTCGATGGGCCCGTTTCTAGTGTGTAAGATGAGCCGTTGCGCGAAATGCTTTTTGGCGATGAGACACCGCAATTGTATTGCTGGTGATGCTGTTGTTGATTGTGAAATGACGCTGCCCCAGATTGGCCATTCACGGCACCATATCCGGGCGTAAAGAGCTCGGCACCTCCATCATGCGCTTGTTTATTGTGAATTCGGTGATGTACGGGATAGTGATCAGATTTCGGAGAAATCGGCACATTATCCTGATTTGGCGAATGCCAACCACGGCGACTGGTTGTCTGTAAACGAAAGATGGTATTACTAGGTTAACTAAATAATTCAACATTTTAATCTGATTGGCGGGATGTCGTCCAATGACAGATCTAATGCTAGAACAATTAAATTGCTCTACTATATATTTTAATATTCATTTAAAACTATAGTCAATTTGTTTCACAAATTTTCGATGCTAAAAGCTTTATTGTACAGAGTAAAAGAAGAAGAAGGAGTAGCTGCATTGCATTAGAGTAAAAATATTATTAAACTTACATGACTTTGGATAGGGGAAACTTCACTGCGTCTAGCAGGACTGCCGATGTTGGAATCTGTACCAAAGGTACTGCTTTTGTATCCATTTTGTGTCGTCAAGACACTGAAGTTATTGCTGTGAAAAAAAAAAAAAGAATTGAAAAAATCATTAACTATTGGAGCAGTCGAACAAGAAAGAGTTATAGTATTCACTTAATGTTTGCATTCTGCTTGAGTTTAAAGGTTAAGTATTGCTACTAAATGTATAGTTAAGAGGATTAATTGAAATGTAGTGGTATAAATTATCCATACTGTGGTCATTTTTCAACGCCGGAAAACAAATGACATGAAATTAATTATGCAACACACAGCAATACAGCACACAGCACAGCATAACAGACCCAATGAATGCCCAACATTGACTTCTAATCGTTAGCTGGTTGGTTGTAGAGAGTAAACGCTAACTTTAATGATTAAATTTAGCGATTGTGCAAAGAATAGCTGTAGCAGTTCTGCTAACGAAAAAACTGCTCGTGCTTTCTATTACGTGTAAACGGTCTCATCTGGGATTAGGGAATCGGGAATCCGACAACTGCATTTGTTCAAAGCTTTCCCCTATGAGCATTCCACATTCGTTAATTCAATTGGTTGTGAAAGTGAAAAACTTATCGTAAATCAAGTGCATGTCAAATTGTGGCCGCTTGTCGAGTAGGATCTGCAAAAGTTTCAGACAGTTTCCCGCATGGTCTACAAGATTGTACGTGTCATGAAGAGAGTACGTGTGATTTGAAGCACGTAATGTTAGATAATAAAGCGGCAAGCATTTCTTAGAACATTTTTAGTATGACCAGATGTCAACATTTGTCCTGACATATGGCCTGAGTTGCCTTCTTAAAAAACATTGCTCAAAATAGGAAATACAATCATTTATAATGGTTTGCACACATTATTTTAACAAATATTTAAAATGAAATGCCAAACATAGTGTAGTGGTTACGAAATTTATTCTTACATCTATTGGGCGTCGTTTAGCAGCATGAAGAAAAGTACCCTCAAATATAACAAGGATCGTTAAATACATCGTTTCCACTCGTGATCTTTTTTCGAGTAAACCAACCCTTTAGATTACTCTATAGAGCAAGCATAGAAAAACGAGCACATAGCAACAAACAAGAGAGCCTAGATTAAAACAGCTCGAGAAAGAACTTCCTGTTTTACGGATTCTGTGGGGAAACTTTCTCGACACTATTCTTAGCTTAGCTATGGAAAGCACTCACACTACTTTTTTTTTCGTGGTTTTAGTTTTGTATTGCGGCTATTCGAGTTTTCTCTTCGGTTTTATCGTTTGCAGTAGAGCGATAATGAAGAAAGAAGACAATGGATATAGAAAGTATTTCGATCCCACCGGTCGATAATTTTTTTAAGCACATTTCCCAGTGGAAAAATAAAACCTAGATGCACCCTTTCCCTCGGCATGGATGGGTTTTAGGGAATAGATAATAAAAAAAGGACCAAAGGGACTACTCTGAGTGGAGTGAACGGTGAAGAGAGCTCGTCGGAGTATACCGTGTAATTATAACTAATGCGTAGAATAAAAATAGTTGTAATACTTGTTGGAAAGATACCTAGCAAATTTTTCATGGTTTTTGGTAAGTGACAAATATTGTACTAAATGATTTCATATCAAAACTCTGTATTACACTGTCACTAACTTAATATTGTAGATTAATATGCAACAACGAAAACATTAGGCAAGTTCTATGGCTGTCTCATTTGAAATAGCTTGATTTTTTTCTGTATTTTTGTATATTTCATATGCCTTTATAGGTTTTTGTTTTGTGTTTTAAATTACTACTATATTATTACGATACGAGCATTACATACTAATAAATGAAGTTATTTGAAATCCAATCAATACCACCATGATATAAGCTATGATTTGAAAATACGTGATCTGATAGAATAATTAAAAATTGAAAATGAAGCCTCGGTAGAATCACACAAATGAAACGAATTAAATCTGAATACCTTACAAAGGAGGAACAATAATCAGGTGGATTGAGAATATACACATTGAGTGAAGCAGTGTAAAGCTTGCTGTCGACTATTATCGTCGGAATATAGTGTATGTGTGTGAGTGTGTGTGTGTGTGTGTATTGGTATGTGAGTCTGCTGAAGGTTTGTAAGAAAGCTCATGTGTACAAAAGAATCGCTACATGCTCATAAATGTTATCACTTGAGGTTCACGAGAAAAAGGAGGCATCGCCACTTAGTATCTAAACCATTACGTTAATTAAAAAAGTGTTGTGGAAGATGTCATGAGCAATCCTGTGACAGGAGTTCTTGAAAGGAAGGTTGAGGTATAAACCTAATAGTTATTAAAGAGGTAGACATATTTCTCTTCACATATTTAACATTTTATTGATGTTTGTAAAACATATGCTTATGTTTGTATAACAAGCTGTTTCGATTCATGAAAACCAAAGTTGCAACGTGCTCAGATCGCACGACGTTATTCGATGTATTAAATTGCATCACAGTGTAAAATGTTAAATTACACCATTTCATTTTAATGAACCTTTCTAGAATCAGTAGTTGATGTAAGCTCGGCCAATATCACCATGCACCATAGCTGCATGAAATTAAATTTTATCCAACATGAAATTCATTGCGCTCATCCAATTTTGCAGAATGGTCCATGCAGATGTCAACGCAGTTGAAATGCGACGTGACGGAACAGAAATGGTAATCGGATTTCATTTACACATGGAATCATAGTCGCGAATCGTTGCTCATGTACGAGAAATGACGTATAAAACAGGAGGAATGAGTGTATTGTGGGTTGTCGTTTTTGCTAAAGGTTCGTAAGCTTTTTGGCTTGAAGCTGGTGTGGGGTCTTAGTGAAAATGTAACAATCGAGAAGGTTATGACTGTTTCACTGTACATGTGTGTATGTAGCAGATAGAAGGAAAGAATAATTATAATACACATGATTTACAATTTTACCTCATAGGGGCGGATGTATTTAGTATATGGTCGTGATGCTATTTGAATATGAGATGTAATGCGATGAAACCTCGTATTTACATAACAATTCGTATCATAGTCTACCGGCTATCTCATAAGCAAATTTCGCTAAGCGTAGTAAAAGATATGAAAACAAATATTTGTGTTTTCGGATACATCAGATCATTTTGAAAAAAATCTTTAAAATAGGTAAATATTCTATAGAAAAAAATAAATAAAAAGGTTAGAGTTGAATACATGCTGGAATAGTTTGAAATAAATAATCCTGAATATCTGGGAACTTGTTTATAACATGTATAGTTATGAAGTGTTTACTTAAAATGCCAGCACATCACTTTTAGAGTTCCTGTTTTGTTGCATTCATGAACAAGCATAAAGATGGAGAAAGAAAAGTTGCTAATAAATAAAGCTCAAGAGTCATTTAGACAGAAATTACTCGCCTACTGTCAATGATAAATAGAAGCGATTGGTAAATTGCCAAACACAGCAACGAACCGCTAACTGTCAGCAGGATGGATGACTGGATACCAATACAAATCTGTCTAGACAATGTACAATAGGTTTGCCTTCGATGCTATCGAGGGAATGGAATCTTTTGGCAAATCTCTTGGTACATCGACAGTCCCATGAAATAATTGTGCTGAAACCGATTTTCTGCAATGAATTTGGCTTTATTGCCGTGGCTAAAGGAATGAAGAGAAGCGAAAGCATCTAGCGATTTTAAATCATCCATTCGAAGCACATTCAACGCTGTTCCAGACGATGTTAGCCTAAAACACGGAAGACATGGCCCTGCGTTAGAAATAATCAGGAAATCGATTTCATTTATTATTGGCTCGTAAAATGTTCTATGGGAGTTGTGCTTAGATTTTTTCGATTTTTTTTCACTCTCGTCCCGATCGTTTGTGCTGAAGTGTTGAAAGATGTCACTTAATTGAGGCGTAAAATCAAATCGTACCGTCTGCGAGCTGACATCTGTCAGCTTAAAATGGGTTTTCCATTTTCTAGCTGAGGAGAAAACAACGTGAGTAGATTCTTCACAGAAAGACGAAAGCGTCCTCCATCAACACTCATGGCAGCTCCAAATCGAGTTAGTGACACATAAAGACTGGAATAAGCCGGTATGAATGGGGCTTGCTGAAAAAAAAAACAAGGACGGAATTGTTTTGAGCCATCAGCAGTTTCTATTTTTGCGGCTCGAAGAAAAGGTAAAAATGGTGCAGAACTGTCGATATCGCGGTCGTTATTCCTTTATTGTGAGCTCGAAAGCAAATATTTGGTAAACTCTGCGACGTATAACAAACGAAACCTGTACAAAGAGACAAAAATACACGAAGGTATGCAAAAGTACGAGCAACTGTGTGTACATAGGCACAGCAATGATGGATTGCCTTTGCAGAATTGTCTCGAAAAGCTTGAGCAACGGACTGTTTAGCGCAAGGATAGGGAAGGATATGATGCTTGAATAAGAGACATTGTCTGAGTAGCAAAAGTTCCATCGTGTATATATGTATAGCACGAACTATTCCGGCGAGCTCGGAACAGTTTATGGATATCCTTAAAGTTGGTGACTTGTGCATTGTGGTACACATATGTTGTGTTGAGTATCGGGTAAGCTTGAGAATTGTTTACGGAACTATAGAGTACATGCCACCATAAATACGTCGTACATTACGTCGGTTTGTATGCGAAGAGTATTGTTGGTAAAATATTATATTCGTTGGCCAGTTTTTTCATCAACATCATCATTCTCATCGTAATCATGTGGTGCATTCCAATGATGTAGTCATCCCAGACAAAACCGCAATTGTTTGTTGAAGGCTTTTGGGGTGAACATTTCAAGGTCTAATAAAAAGACAGACTTGACAGCAAAAAGTATTTTGTCGCTTTGCAATGTGGTTCCATGTTGAACGGTACATTAATGGTCTGTATCTGCAACGTACGTTATTCCTACAATCATGAAATGCTGAGTAATGAAAACTTGTCGTGAGTCTACTTCTGCAGATCTCGTTTTTTTGTGAGAATAGTTGTTATGGGAAACTTAAGAAACTTTCAGTATGTCGAATGAGCTTTGAGTGCGGTAAAAAATAGTAGTTTATACAAACTAATATAAATATTATAAATATTAATATACATTTCGCTTAGAGTGACACATTTGAATAACTTGCGGTGTTAATTTTGAAACAGCATTAAAAAAAGAAGATGTAAAGTAAAAAAATGGTAATGGGATGGAAATCGAACTCCTTTTTGTTTTTATTTTATGCAATTAGCGTAAACAGTATAGGCTTGTCTGATGTTAATGGTGTATATTTGTATCTTTATAAATATTAAAAAGTATATTTTATCTTTATAAAACGTTCTTAACCGACTGCATCTATGAAGTAAGTCTGTGATGTTTTGTACGTGTATTCCAATAAAGTTTGAGTAACGTTGAAACCAATCAAGACGTAAAAACATAAAAGCTGATTATAGTCGTTAGATGTTTTGATCATGTTATGTGCGGTGAAGCGAAATTGCTCTTTGTCAATCTGCATTGCAACAACGAAAGGTAAATGCAGCGCAGTTGCAGAGTCTAAGGACATTTGGGAAGTGAAAGTTGAACGAGTCCGCATGGCACGTGCAATGTACGTGCATCGGTAGCAAATGATGGCTCAGAATGAATGTGACATAAGTTTTTTTGCACAGTCATATTTTGCGCAAAAAAAGTGTCTGGTCTGTTAAGCTTTCATTTTCATTATTTGTTTGTCAAATTACTTGCCACCATCTGCTAGAAACGCAGAGTAAGCTTACGCGGGAGTCCAAATTCAGGAAAACATAGTTTAGTTTAGTTTAGATTTCTTCAAGAATAAAATTTGTGAAAACGAGGATTGGAATCAAAGATTTTCCTGTTCAAAAGTATAAATGTATATTAAGTTATGTTATGATCAAAAGTCACCGTTTTTTTATTAAATATAATCACAATGCATATAGCTATAACAACTATTATCAGGATTGAGCTCCTTAACCGCTCTTAGCAGTAAATTACGTTGCATAAAGCATAACTAAATAATTATAAATATAATTACTAAAGAACCTGATGGGCTTGAAAGTTTCAATTCTGGTCACCATAAAAGCCTCTATGTCAAGCTTTTATTTTGAAATATATACTATTCTGCTGAAGCAAATATTTGAATTTGTACGTCGTGTGGCTAAAAGCTAACATCTACACTAGAGCTTGTAAGAAACAATGGGTTACAGTATTTTTAAATTAGGTATACAAAAACAACACTATCCAAACAAACAGCTATAAATAAAAAAAGATACCTCGACTCTAATTTGTTGTAAAAAAGCTGCATTCTTCATCCTTTTCGATGAAACTGTCCTTTTTTAGTACATAAGGCTCGTCTTGATTGCAAATATCAGATTTCTACTCTTCCATGACAGAAGGTTATACAATGGCGTATATCAGTGAATCCCAGCATCGTATCCTTTTCGTAATATCCGATTCGACTTACCCGTTGTTTCCGGATTTATTTTTGTTTCCCTTTTTTCTCGGTCGCACAATATGATTTTCCATCCATGATCGTAATTTGGAACCAAACATCTTTCGTTTCCCAGTAGACTCATACACAGCAGATAAATCTTTTTGTTTTATCTGGAATGGTGGCTTTTGTGTTAAAATGAATGTCTTATTTTTCGAACTATCACTTAGAGTAGCGGACACTTGGAGCTCGTGGCACGTTTTGTGATGTCACTGCTAAATGTAATTGGTTAGTATTGGCCTAAGTGTCACTGTATTCGGTAGACTAGAAATGCTCTGCAAGTTTCTAATGTTTTTTGTTTGCTGCAGTAACCGTTCTTTGTTCGCAGTGCACAGTTTTCTTTTGTCAAATGTGTTCTTAGTTTTTGGCACACGCAACCGCACTTTTTCGTACATACATTTTTATATGGTCTACAATTACTACATTGAATGTGATTGTGTGTTTCCTTTATCCGAGCGACTAAACGAAAAATACGCGAACGAACAAACACAGACGATGCGAAATGAAATACGAAGAGCTACACTTAATTCACTGGCAGCTTGTCAGCCACTTTAGATATGGAGCAGAGGAATAGCCTTTGGCGTCTCGTGTTGCTAGTAACCTGAAAATGAAAAGAAGAAAGGAAAAAATATGTTTAATTTCTACCCATTTCACATTAATTGCATTTCTTCGTAAATACGATTATTTTTTTTGTAAGGCCCTATGATAACGCTGAGCTGACGTCGAGTATTGTTGTCTGAACTATTCACATTCTCTAGATTTTTTGTATCGTTATTATCAGGTTTGTAGGGTTCGTTTGAGGAGAACAAAACGGTAAAGGATTCCACAGGAGACCGACATCAATGAGATTAATAAGAGTCTTGAAATTCCCGTTGAAGCAAAAAGTTGCCTTCCGGCATTTTTGTTGAGCGACCATTTTCAGTAGGTTTTTAAAATAGTACTGACAGAGATAAAGAAAAGTTTTGAAGCTTCGCTTGGTGGTGTCAACAGTTTGGTGTTAACATACTAGATTGTTTAGAGTTTATATACTTTATAAATCGAATTTTGGATGAATAATAGACTGAGATAGACACTCGGTTATACTTTAATTAACAATAATACAAAAAATCAATTTAAGTGTTTCTTTAGTGAATGTTTGAATTTAACGAAATAATGGTTAAATCGTCACATACGACTCTACATTGCATAATAGTGAAACAAATACTTCATATATGTTGTAGTATTATTGAAATACAAGTTAATGCACTTTATTCTGTTGAATCTCAGTGAATTAAATTTACTATCGTTTGAATTTAAATGTATATACTGGGTATTCTAAATCGAAAACCTTTTTGGAATCTACACCGGAGTTTGTGGGCTAGTTTGCATGGTAAATATAAATTTCCTAGAATTATAAAACGTCATGAAAACTGCACAGTGGGACTATTTTGTTTTCTTTCTTTCACGACAATGTAAATCTACACGATAATGAGAATCGAAAATACTCTTTTCTAGAAAAAAAAACAGGGCAAATGAAAAAAGTCTTCATAGTAAGAAGACTTGGGCCGAAATCGAAGTGTCGGATTGTGTCTACCCAACACTGTAGAACAATTTAAGGATTCCCTTGCATACAATGTAGACTGTTCGTAACGGTTATGTGAAGTTGGTGAGATTTCGGCAGGTGTAGCAGTAAAGAAAGGAAAAAGAAGAAAATTAAGCGCCGGTATCATGATACAGTCGTCTATTCACACGACTTAACAACATACCAGCCATGACTTCAAGCCCCGACCGGACCGTGCTCCTATACGTAGAACTGAATATCCTGCTATGGTAAATCAACAAGTCACTGAAAGCCAAAAACAAACGGGCCGACATCGGTTGTTGAGCATATAGAAGAAGAAGAAGAAGAAGAAGAAGAAGAAGAACATAAATTGAATTAAATGAAGAAAAAAAAAAACAAATTCCAATAATACCGATCCATTTGCATAATCTATCAATCAGTTTTAAAATAATCCATCGTAGATCCATCGTAAGTGCTTTGCACATTTTTGATGGACTATTGATTTAAAAATTGATTTAAAATCAATTCACTATCTACGAAATGTTGTGTAGTACGATGAACAAAACTTGCTATTTTCCTTTGTATAAACTCTTATGGCATGAACACATTTAAAATTTAACACAAAAGACTTTTTATTTAATTACAGTTTAATTGAAAAAAAAGGCCAGCAAAGAATGATGTTTGACAACGATCGTAAGACAGAACCCATGAAGGCAGAAAAGACATTAAGGCCGGGCTACATTGATCGTACTCTCTGCTGTAATTTCAATTTTCACTAGCGCATCTGGCGGCTGCTGGAGGAAGCTTTTTTTGGTCGTCGAGGGAATGGTCGTGCCGGATCTCAAATTTAAGTTGTTTTTTCATCGTTTTTTGCCATGAAAATGGATGCAATGCGTACAAGACATGTGCATCTACCTTTTACAAAACTTTTCTTGTCCAAATTAGGTTAAAATCATGTAAAAATTACATATTTTCTGAAGCGGCTTCAAATTGTTTGGCAAAATGCTTCGGTCAGCCGCCGCCAGGTGCGCTAGTGAAAATCAAAATTACAGCAGAGAGTACGATCAATGTAGCCCGGCCTTTAGATTTTTTCCTTCCTGGTGGTCGGTTGTAAGTGTAGATAAAATAAAATAAACTCCCGTAAAGCTACCAAAAGCGCTGATGGTTTTACTGCTTTACCAAGGATGGTGCAAAAGACAAAGCGCTTAGAGTAATAAGGACGGCGGACTCCAAAGAATCCCCCTCGGTTTTCGTTTCTACAGATAAATAGGCCCATTCCTGCGAGTTGGAAAATATAACTGGACGTTGAACTTTTGGGGTCGAAAAGCCTTGCAGCGATAAAGTGTTAAATACTGACTTACGTTGGATTACATGAAAAACGAGGTGTCGTAAAATTTCAGTTAAGGCAATTCAGAGCCCCCCAAGCCACCAGCCTGGCTGTTGATTTGTAAATGAAAACTGATAAGCATGGGATGTTTTAAGGTTTTCAATTACTATCACCGAAGCTGCTATAAATCATTTTTATGGTTTTGAGCGCGTACAAACAAGGATACCTTGACTGCTTATTTAAAAATTAATAGTATTTTCCTTACCTATGCTGAGTTTAAATAGTATTACGTGTGAAATAAGTTGAACGATGTGAACGGGGTTTCAATGAATAAACATTGTGGAGTTATTTCGCGTTGTGCACAACATCATTATCATCGCAATTTTCCATTTCATTAGAGAGCCATCTCGGTACCGGTAAAACGTTCATCATCAGAAGGAGCATCCTGCTTTAAAACGACCAGGAGCCACAGAGGTTGCCTTTAGGGCCCCGGTGGAAAATTTTCGCCTGAATACAGCTGGATTCAGAATACAGGTTGCAGCGGCGGTGACTGGAAAGTTAAAATTGAATTGGTCTCCTACGGGTTATCGTGCAAAGGAAGTATTAAACGGCAGCGTTCAGGGCTCAGAATGAGGTGAAATCGATTTTGCCTACAACCACCATCGCTAAGATCCGGTTAGGTAGATAAGAACGATGATGAACGTTCATTTGAGAGCAATTTGCGATCTCTTCTAATTTTAATTTTGAAGCAAATAAGGCATGGGCCTCTAGGAAATGTTAAACATGTTCGAAGCGTATGAACATGTACAGGAAAATATGTTTGACTTCAATACTGAGTTATGGAAAGAAACGGCATTTTTGCAACGCTTATATCAGTACAATTAATGCATGGCAAACATAAAAACAAAAGAATCAAAACTCTAATTATTGTATATATCTAAGGAAGGCCATTATGGACAACTGCGCAACACGTGTAATTGATAGAATTGAAAACATTATATAAAAAACCTAATACATTTTTTTGAAATAATCCTCTATGTGATAAATTCTATACATCTTTAAAATGACAGTTAATCGTTCAGTGTCACATTTCCCATGTGTGGCAGACAGATGTAATTGCGTACTAGATGTAGCTTTGATACTTGAGAAGTTTTACAAAACCACTTAACGCCATGTGAAAGATGTTTGTTGTAAACTACTTCAGCATCAGAACGAAAGTAATTGTGAAAAGCACCAGCTGTGTGAGATGTTTGCTTTCATGAGCTCGTTTGGTGGTTACAAGTACGATGAAAGTGACGCATCAGGCACCATTATGTGTGGTTAATTGCACGATGAAAAGCATTTTCTGTGGTTAAAAAGATCGGCAAAATGTGGAGGAAAACATGTTTTGGAGCGGAAATACTCAAAGAACAGTGAAGTTTTTCCGAAGCTATTATGCCGAAGGAGACGCGTAAAAAGTTGTCAGACAGTTGTGTTCAATTGAATGTCCATGATTTTCGAAACGCGCAAAAGTTCTGTTGTGCATTGAATTTAAATTGCCAACGATAACGCTCCTGACCAGCAGCGTAGAGGTCAAACTCGGTACAGGTGTTGGCCCAGTGGGACGTCATTTTGGTTCACTAAAAGTTGCTTCCTGGACAGTTATCACGTGCGAAGGGGCAAGTGTCGTGTATGGTGGGAAACTTTTTTTCACGATGGTTTGTTTCTCACCACAAGCACGTTTGCAGAGTTATTTCCGCCTTTTTCGAGGTAGCAAGCGTCGTAAATATTCGAGACCGGATATTACAAAACCAAACAGGCTGTATTTCGAGGTGTTGCGAATAAATCTGTGTTGATCGAAAAGGCAGACAGTGAATACAGCCAAGGGCAGAAAGTTAGTTGTGTAGCACCGCCATTAAAAAGATGATGATATTTCATACTCTACAGTTTTGGTGGACTGTTCACGTTATGGCAATGGCATTATCGAAGGTAATATTTGATACTACGCTAGTTATTTTGAATTAAAAATCGATGTATTCTGAAGGTAATTAAAAGACATAAAAAATAATCTCAACTTGTTCCATATAGCTTTAATCTATTACCTTTAAATGGGGCAAATGAAGGATCTTCCTGTTTTAAAGACCGCGTTACAGCATCGGAAAAATATAGTTGGTTTATTTTATACAGAGTTTTCCAAGTTAGTTTCGAATCCACATCAATCTCATATTTCATTTCAATCATCATAATTTTTAATTTCTTCAGCATAAATTTTCAATACGTGTTAAGCTGGATTTAGTTTGACAGTTCTTTGTGATGTGTTGAAAATGATTTGTCATGTGTTCAGTTTGCAAAAACTGAAATTTAATTGTGAAGCAAATACACCATTTGACTGCTGTTCAAAAACATCTTGGAGGTGGTGAATAATTATGTTCACATTCCAAAGCGACTTGGAAAACCATGCAAAAATCCAATTAACCATAACAATGTATAAAAATGTATCGATGTGTCCCACCATCAAATTAGACACATAGGAAACGAAACATTACATTATATGAATAGAATTCAAGCATTTATTGAGCCCTGCATGGTTGACTTAATATGATAACTCTTTTACTACTCTTTTTGCATGACGTCGAATAAAAGCAATCTTTATGGATGATGTGAAAACAATTCCTTGAGTTTCAGTTGTCATTCATTCTATAGAAATGAAATATATTATCTGCGAATGTTTGCCAAGTGTTCATTTAGTCGTTGAGGAATGATAGCAATAAAATAAAGCCTGCGCTGGGTAGGTAAACAGGTTCGATTGGTTTGCTATGCAATATCCTGTTCGGTCGCTGAATGTGAATATTTATTCCCAAAACAAGAGTAAACATTGAATCACTTGGGCGATGAAAGCAAATTCATACGAAACACAAGGTCTTAGTGGTGTCCAAATCACTCCCACCCCCACCCTCGTATCTCCTACGTGTAGGTAGTGATGATAATAATTGAATAAAAAATGTGATTATTTTTCTATAAATATAATATAGAAACATTTCTATATTTGGAGATCTTTTAGTGAGTTTATAAACACGTGGATGTCTAAATGAAAATGTATGGCTTCAACTCAGTGCTGTTCCAACTTTATACTTCTTGATTTAAACATCCAAAAAACATGGATCGAAACATAAATATAATCAAAGGGAAAGATACACAAGCATAGCAAAAAAATCAAGATTGAATGTTTTTACTATATTTGTTAACATCATAATCATTACCTTCGATGAGAATTTTACGAAAATGTCACTACACCAAGCCATGCTTCGACGAATAAGCTGCATATTTTTTAGGCAACATAAACATTTTTTTTAAGTTTAAGGATTTTTACGAAGTCATGAAAAAGTTTAAGAAACTGAATTTTTCGATATTATTGATTATCAAACATTGTAACCACTGCATGTGAAATCGAACTGAATTGATATCTAGAAGAAATGCTGATCTGGTTCTTTTAGTTATAGAAAGCAGTCCGTAGACCTTCCCAAGAATGACGAATATTATCGTATTAAAATCGATGGTTATTCACATAAACACAGAGCAAAACGAATCTAGACGCCATGATACGCTGACTGCAAAAGAATGGTATACATACTATACGGCTAGTGACGAAGGATTGACAGATTGCATAGCATGACAGGATTTGATACGACCTTTTTTTTTCCTTTGGATCTAATACAAAATCAATAAGGTATACGTAGTCTACATTGACTTAAGATTACTTGACAGTATTGCCAAACGAAATACTAGCCAGCGTAAGCTACCCAATTCTAGACTCGCGATCAACAATAATCCAATTGGTTGGAAGGATTCCATAAAATATTTGGGAGTATATCCAAACATACGACTGACTTTAAAAGTCACACAAACAACCTGAGTGTCAAACACGAAAACATTTTTAGAACTCTTTATTGTTTCCTCAATAGGAAATCAAAACTTAATTTCAAAAATAAGATCTTATTGTACAAAGCATTAATAATCCCAAATATAACTTATGCTTCACCAGTTATTTAGATTGTCATAAGTTGACACTTTTTTTTAGTTAGGAGGTAAGTTAACACTTCACAGAATTCAAAACAAATTTCTTAAAGCTATACTTAAAGTCCCGTTTAGATACAGAACAGCTCAATTGCACATAGATTGGAATATATCCACAATATTCTGTAAATTATCATTGTTAAAATCTACATAATATGTAAAATGTTCATTTAGCACACATCCAGATCTGAGAGAATTATGCACTTAACCAGCTAGATTTAAGTATAAATTCTAATTTAGGTTGTACATATTACCAAGAAATTTAGTTTGTAAGGTTTATTATTAAGTTTAGAATAGTGTTAGGTTAATATCTTCTTTCACATTAGGGGTTTTTTTTCTAAAGCACTTTTTCCCTTTTTATAATTTCACGTTCCAATTCAACTTATTAATATGGAAATAAATGAACTAACTAACTAAAAAACATACATTGTACGAACTAGTTTTGTGATTTAATAAAAATGATATAAAATAAAGCAGAGATGTCAAAAATAGATTGTATAGTATGAATATTCTATGTCACATTCAACTACTATTGATTTTGGATAATGACGAGGCCTCAATGCTGTAATAAAATGTTGTAGTTCTGTGCAGAGGTATATTAGTAATATATTCTTTACTATGTGGATAAATGTATTAAAAAAAAACAATTCCAAAGTTTTGTTGATTTTGATCTAAATTGGGTTTTACTGAAAAAACTTAGGGGAGTATCCGAAGAAAATTATCAGTTGAGTTGTATACTATTTAAAGAGTAATGCGACGGAGATGATGTTCTGTCAATCAAAACACATTTTAAAATTTGTCAAGATTTTTTAGAGATTATGTTGATTAAGACAAAATGGACTGTATTTCGTACGACAAAAACATTATAAAGGTTGTTAAAATCTTTATAATAAAACAAGTTATGTTAGCTTATGTTTCTGTTGTCACATTATATTATTTTCATTTTAAATACATAAAGAAATATGTCGTAGCAAAACATATAAAGAATAATTGATTTGTAATGTTTGTTGAATATCTTGAAATAATTCTCAAAATATTTATAAAACGAATGTGGAGTTGAACAACAAAAAACAATATAAAAATATTAACTTGTGATGCATAAGAGAGATAAATAAAAATGACTGACGAGTGTAACATTTATTTAGAGTTGGAATGATTTACGAAGTTATTATACTTGACAGTTTCATTTATTTGGTGGTTCTAGAATAAATAGCCTATGTTTTCATGATTCACGTGGACATCATTCTGTTGCGGAGCAAAGTTTGTGAAGATTCATTAAAAATGTAACATCCTCCCGAGTCACTTTGCAATATGAAAAGCACCATCTATTGCTCGCATGATGTGTTTCTACAGTTGCCACGTGTTGTACTTGCATCACAATATTTTTTCATTTTTTCATAATTTTCAAAATGATAAATATAACTGTCAAACTCAGGCCAGGCTCAGCTTTTGGCGTGTTAAAAGTCATGTGGAATAACTGAAAAAAACTCTGTAAACATTAAATGTATGTCAATTTTCGTAAACTTACAAAAACTGTTCTCTTGGTTTACAGCAATATGCCTCGGCATTTAGTTCACAGCAGTGATTTATTCACTTTGACATGAGGTCGAAATCTGGAAAGAGTGTAAGTGAGACCACATAACCGATTTTGTAGCCCTGAAATTGCTTTTTGTTCCGATGTATGTTCCGTCAATCTTGGTAGCGCACTACCAGAAAATTTAACGAGATCCTTTTTGTTTGCCACCAATAAGCTTATGTAACGTAAACCTTCCTTCCGAGTGGAATGCGATTATTTTTCCATGTGATTACTCTCCAGGCATGCAGTTCAGGAAATGATGCCAGAAAAGGTTACTGTCCAAGATCGTTACTCAATCTTAGAAATGCTACCATAGCGCAATTTGGCGTAACATAAGCTTCTAAAAAGCGCTGTTGTAGATGTTCTGCTATAATTGAAATATTCATGAGAAACGGTTATCTAGAATGCGAAAATCTAAAGAAGTGCGATCGATGAAGCACCAAGTTTTCTATGCTGAACACAAGTTCGAACATAGAACATCTCATATCATGTTGAATCTGTTCTGAGGTATTACGATTTAGGATGTCTGTTAATTGCATGAAATGGCAAAGGATTCATATTTTCGAAAATAATTTATTGCCCAAAAATGGTTCAATGACATAGTGAGGTAAAATTCTGTACAGTTTCTCTATAATAATGTACAATATATCTTCATCAGGAATGCTTATTAAGATTTTTTTAGCATATGTATTATACGTGAAAGATTTTTAAATTTTTTATTTAAAATTTAGGTCAGAAATGTATTTATTCAATTGTAAATAGGAAAAAACGCTTGAATCTAAGGATTGTACAAGAAGTAAATTATTCAGGATGCCTTGACGTATAGTGATGATAATTTTATATTCTCAATTTATTTTAAATGATAATAAACCACGGAAAAGAAAGATGACTCTTTCATTTATTCAAGTATAGCAGGGAAGTATGGTTTAAAGAAGCGCCCAATGACAAGTAATTCGAATGAAAAAGATGAAGAGATAACAAATGCTCTAAGGGTGACACGAAATAGAGACAGCGGACCAGCGGACAAATTCATCACAATTAAGCAAAATTAAAACGGAAGCCAACGAGACAGTGCTCAATCTTGAAAGAATTTGTAAAACTCATAGCTTGAAAATTGCCATGCTACAATGTGCAAGATAGTCGAACTGCAGACGTCGCACTTTTAATAATAATAATGATAACAATTTCTTACTAGCTTAAATAAACGATTTGTTATTTGTTAAAGGAACGCCTTAACCATAAATAAAAAAATGGAAAGGTTATAGCATTTCATTTGGCATTTCATATTTGGTTGTTTAGTAAAAGGCCACTAGTGATAGTTAATTAAAAATCCATAAAAGAAATTCCTCACTTGCTTAGGCAATGGAAAATTTTTCCTTCGTAAAGACAATAGTAATTATGAATGTTTATCGATTAAGTTATAAAAAGAAAACATCAACCAGATTTTTGTTCTTGGATTTACAACGTAAGCTTTTATTTTAGCAAATTTTATGGGCATATCATACCACGAAACCTGGAAATTAGAACCGTAGGATTGTCTGAACCTATTCAAAGGTCTTCCCCAAATTTAAGCACCATGCGCCTCCATTGACCGGGTTTCGTTTATCCAGAAGCATACAGGGTTTCCCAAGTCAGTTCCGAATGCAAACGATGCTATTTACTGCGTGCTAGATATTAATCCACATAAATCTGATGATTCATTTCCATCATCAAAATTTAAAATTTCTACAGCAAGATTTTTAACACGTTTTAAGTTGTGTTGTTTAAATTGTTTAAGCAGCGGGGGCCCATGTAAGCAGGGGCGGTGCCGTGGTACAGTCGTCAACTCGAACGACTCAATAACATGCCCGTCATGGGTTCAAGCACCTAATGGACTATCCGGCTGTATGGTACTGAATAAAGTCTCGAAAGCCTGTACGTGGACATACCGGCGTAGGACGTTTACGCCAAATCGAAGAAGAAGAATAAGCATTGATTAGCTAGCATAATTGTTTGTAGCTAGCATAAGGCTTAGGAATGAATTTGAATTGTCTAATTTCATGAGCTCATTTTTTACTACTTCACGTTTTACGACAGATACGTTGTGCTGTTGTTATTAACACACAAAATGCGTCTCCACAGAACATAGGCTTTCTCATCCTGTTTCAAGCACCCACAAATCATTTTTACAGGAAGCTTGCTACATCAGAAAGTTATGTGTGCGACGTGAAAGCTTTTATTATTCGATTAATTAATTTTTCTCGTTCCCAGTTTCAGGAAATACGGAAGCCAGCTGCTGTTACACTTATGAGGCAGGTATGTAGCAAAAGGCATAAATTGATATTTATTTTTTATGCGTCGTGTCAAATGAATGAAGAATTTGGAATGTTGTTTGGCAAAGTGAGTGAAGCGTCAGAATGCAAGAATCGTGCTGGAAAACGAACAATCGAGAGGAAGTTGTGTGATGTTTTTCATTATTTACTTTCCTGTTTCATGTTTCGTTCTATGAAGGACAGGTGAGTAAAGGTTTATTTATTTTTACTCAGTCAATTTCGGGAAAAAATTGAATTAGAGTAGAGTAGGGAAATTTTCTCGGGATGGTCAGATGCTTGGTTTGTTTCTTTTTATTTCTTTCACTGATTTGCTGATTATGTTGTACAATCGAGTAATACAAACATACACGGAGGTCTGACGCATATGTTATATATAGTATGGTAAATTAGGTAGAAAAATTGGGTTGGGTTTAGACAATAGTGTGCTCTGGTATGCAGTGACTTTGTTATTTATATTTTTTGTTCTAAATAATAAGAATAGTTTGTTTGCTGTGAAATAAAAATTACATAAATTTGAATTCACTGTCAGTTGAGTCAATTTCAAGTACTAGTGATACTTGTTATGTAAAAATTACTTGAGCTCATTATGTGAAAAATTAGCTTGAACTCATTTCCTGCTTTGCACATATTTTTTTAAAATTAAAGCATCATGGTGAAGGCTTATATTTTCGGTGTATATCTTCCGTTATACGTTTTTCTTAGGGCTGTTGTGTGTGACTGTTGAGTGAAAAGGGTAAATTATGTTTGAATATTTTATGCAATACAAGAAGCTTTCCTGCTCTTCGGGACAGAGGAACTGTGGAAAGCAGTGTGTTAGGTATGTATGCTTGAAGGAAATAGGGAGTTGCAAACAATCGTCAAAGTGATGATTAGTTTTCAGGTCGTATACAATGTTGAGCATACGTATATTTTATAGTGTTGTATATTGCGTATTTCGGTGTTTTTGTATGTTTATGTATTTATCTAAAGTGTGAAATAGTTTATAAAACGAAAATATTGTCTAGAAATCCATAAAAAAATCAGCTTTTCCAATTTGTTTTTAATGTTAAATAATAAATTATTTGACTCATTTCAATACATAGTTGCAACTCATAAAGTATATACTAAATGAATAAAAGTGTTCACAATTCGTGTCGTAATATGAGCTTACGTCGTGATATATTAATCGGAACGTGACCAGACAACACGCCTTTATCCATCGTTCTGTAATCAATCATCATGTGTCACTACGTTGCGCCTATATCTTCTATACTGCTACCTATCCACCTATGCTACGGTTATCTTTCAGGAAAGTTGTTTTGGAATTTATCTCTCAACTAAAGTTTTATAGGAATGTTCTTATGAATGAATGTAAGAAAAATGTTTGTAGCAGTTATACTTATAGCTATGAGTGTACTAAAATATTTTTATATCACTTACACATACTTCAACTACTACGGTGGCGGAATATGACGGTACATATTTTTTCTGAGCACCGAATTAAACGATATTTTTCTCGTTTGTTCTTTCATACATTGCCTAGATGGTTACTGTGGAAAGCAAAATCCAACACGTAGTATGGTCTATAAGCAACATCCAGGTGCCATTAACCATTTCCGGACTTCCGGACAAAATAATGATGATAATTGATATAATGTTGAAGCTTTCGTAGAGCATGAGCTAACAACCTGGTAGTTTTGAAGGCTTCTTAAAGTATTCGATAGGAGATAGGTAAGTTGGCTAGGGAGGAATTTATCCAATTAAGGTTAAAGGAAAAAACTGACATTCCAACCGAATAGAACGAACGGTGTCCAGGTCAATATTTAATTAGGGGAAGAAAAGTGTGTTTTCTTATCAGATTCGTTATGATTGGCGATGGAACGTTGTAATAGTCGATTGATACGTGTAAACTTTGCGTGCACCTAGTCGAATCTTTTGGCCAATACCATTATTTTGTACTTATTTTAGATCGATTTGTTTTGGCTTTTTAGCGTGATTTTTATAAATACATAAATAAATTGCTTGCTTATCTTTACGCCTAAAATGCGAAGAACACAAGAGTATTATTTGTTTTGGCTCAGTGTTTATCGAGATAGTAGAACATTTCGATTATAAATTGCATCTTAAGGTAACAAAAACGGCTATAGTATTCCTAGCAATTCGTCATAGCTGTACCAAATATGGTTGAAAGCAAAGGTTGTAAATATTTACACCAAATATTATTTTGTGACATTCGTTTAACTCAAACCTTATAAAATAAGTTAACTGCATCGAAAAAAGTATGCAAAAATCATTAAATGCGACAAAATAATAGTTTAACAACTCTGTTTTCTATCACTAGTTGTATTTATAGCCACGCTCGATTAATTGAAAAATTAATTGGGCTACTCCTTCTAAAATTTAACCATCTCATTATATTATAACTCCGTGTCAGTACACACTTAATATCTCCTGAAAATCCTTCATAACACCTGGAAACTATACCGAAGTCAGCGACCGTTTCAGCACGAGACGCAGTGAAGCGCAACTCAGGGTGGTCTGTTTGAATATTTTATGGAGTATCGTAGCCATTGCCCAATTATCTTGAAAATACACATTTTTAATAGAGTGATTTTAGACTTTGATCTGAAGTCGTTAAATAGTTCAAATTTTGCACTAAAATGTTGATTTTAAGAAAAAAAACTATGGATAGTTACTTCAAAATGTCAAATTCTCAAAGCTGTTCTTAGCAAACTGGTAAGAGATGCCATACATCTTGGCAATACATTTTTAAGAGTGCTATTTAACAACTGAAAGTGGTCAGCACGAAACTAATGAAGTACAAATGTGTTGAAATGATCACATTTGAAATAAAAAATCCATCCGTGGTTTCAAAACGCAAATTCACTTTTGCGAAAATAAGGTTCGTCATAGCCATAATTAGTGCTATAGCCACAATTGGTACATTTACTCTACATATAACAAAAGAAATCTCTAAACAAAACAACAATTTAAAGCACATTTATATTTTAGTGAAAGGAGAGCGTGTATGTTACCGTTCAGGCCCTCCAACACCGTAAATCCGTTATTGCAGGTTGATATCATGTAACAAAACGTTACACTATATACGTAATTCACTATTCAAATGAAATACTATATGTATCATGGTCAATCGGGGTTGAAAAATATAGCAGAAAAGCAACAAAAAATCCATAAATACGCAAATACACACGTATCCATAAATACGCAACCCATGATTTTTTTTAATCAGAAGGCTGGCTTTTTCGTAAAGCGGATGAATAATGGTAAAATGAAGTATGTGTTGTATTTGAACAGCGGGAATAAAATGTGTACGTTGCATTATGTAGCTGAATTTTGACAACCCAGTTACGTCAGTTAACGGGAGTTACGAAAGGTGCTTATGAAGCGCTCGTTGCTCTGTTTGGGAGTGAACAATGTGCTCAAGCTTTACTATAGGAAGGAACGAGTGGAAAACCTATTAATCTTGCTGTCTTGCTGGGAGCTTCGGGGTTTAAAGGGGTGCACCGAATGAGCCTCAATTTGCACAGTTAAGAGTTAGAAATAAATAACAATTACTCGCCATGTAAAGAATCTTAAAGGCTGTGCAGTGTAGTTAGCACTTGCACATTGGTTAAAAAGGGCATAATGGTTATGTTGAATTCATAAGAGCGCTTGAAGAGTGTTGGGTGTTTGAGTGAAGTGTTTCGTCTACCACCAGTACCCAATGTCATGAATTCCTTATCCAAGACTGCAAAATCAATTTATGCCTTCAAGAGTTCATCATCCTCTTTCTCTTCTCTGAGCATCATCAGCAAGATGCCACTCTTGAGACAATGGTAGCTGTATGTTAGCTTGTGGGTTTTGCGGGGAAATAGGTTGGACTTAGTTGCATTTCATGAAATCCATTGTTTGGTCGAATGAAGGCAAGATGAAGCAGCTATGAACCATGTCACCAAACAGCTAGGATCAAGGATTAACACAGCAAGAGATTTTGACTGATGGATGTTCTATGCTTTAGCTCCTCGTTTGGGTTGTAACAAACCTTAACTGATCCCATGGGGATGAAACAATTCTAACCGGATTGCCAAAAGATTTCTATCCAAACATTCACTTATTCATTATCATTCTTCAACGAGTTGCAACCGTTAGGACATGAAACCAGAGTATATGGATTGTTTTTGTTGTTCATATCTGTATGGGATCATGCAACCACAGCATAGTAGTGTAAGTTTTTATCATCTTGAACACACAGAATCCACTCCATCTTCATCCCCAGGCGACAGTAGTTGAAGCACATGTGAATCCTTTATACGGCTACCCACTTTGCAGTGAGTGTCTTTTTCTGTACACCATCCACAATACCATTCTTGCATCAGCTAGTAGCAGACGAGGCTGGTTGCTTGTTAGATCTTTGATTCCGTCGCGTTTATCCTGGGATGAGCTGCATCACTGTTTGGTGGAAATGGTGAGCCACATTGCAGAAAAAAAGAAACGCTGCTCGTTGTTGTAGTCTGACAAAAGGGAAGAAGCATCCGAGGCAAATCCAATCTTTGGTCGTTGGAGTGCTGGATTACCGAGTGGAATTTGAGTGGCGTCGGATAAAGCCGAAGCTTCAGGAGCTTTGAGCATATTGACAGCTGCAGTGAAATTGATTCCTATTTTTGGGAGCGTTCGTATCGTGTCCCGCTAAACAGTGTCAGGTGATGCGTATGTCCTGTAGGTAACACCGATCTGATTGGCAGGCGAAATGCAAACTCATTCGAGCTTCGCTAGTGACCGTACCAAACCCTACTAGAGTCTAGCACGTAGTTTGCAAATGGTATGGATAGCATTATCATTCAATTTCAGGGACCGTTGAGGTGCGATGTTTGCTGAAGGTATAACATGTTTGTTCGTCTGCTGATAAACAAACTCATCAAAGAGTGAACATGCAAAAACCGAGGAAGGAGTGTTTGGTTAATCGACGGTTCTTGTCTGTAAAATTTTAGTTTTTGTTGAGAATGTATTTTAATGACAGCATATTGTTGGTTGAACACTGTTGAACATTCATGATACGTTTGAATAAAGCGGCCTTTCTCACCAGGCCAATGTTTTACTTCTTCTATTTGGCGTAACTCCTACGCGGACATACCGGCCTATACAGTCTTTTGAGACTTAATTGTTTACCACGCAGCCGGATAGTCAATCCTTGCTACGGGGGCACGGTCCATTCTAGGCTTGAACCAATATGTTACTATGTATCATAAAACATAATTGGTTTCCAAGAAATATTATAAAAAAATTAAAACATAATAGTTATTTGGATTTTTTAAAGCCATTTTTTGACTTTACTACCATGTGGAAGATAGTTTTACTTATTTGATAAATTAAATGCACTATAAATATGTTCTACTCAATGATTCATATTCAGATTGAGCCAAATTATCTTAATTTAAGGCTGATTGAAGGGGAATCTTGTGTCGAAAATGTCTGATGTCATTAGCTTACCAATGAATCCCGGATGCTACAGGTTTTTGTATTGGAGAGCTAAACGAGATGAAATTCGCGGTACTGTTTCGTTTTAATGGTGTTATTCGTAAGCAAAAAAAGAGCAAGCAGTCTTCTCTCTTGCCTTTTGCTCCTGATTTTTACTGACTCTTGCGATAGCTGTTTGCGGCAAACCATGATAATTTTGTGCTAAACATAAATCCAGGCACGATACGTAGGCGCAAATGAGGTGCAAAAACACCCCTCAGAATACGAAAACGAAAGTGTGGGAGAGAAAGTTGCGAATAAGATTTGCTGATGTTCGTTGAAAGATGTTACGTACACCGGGAAAAATAAAGAACCATGGATTGCAAACGGTAGGATCAGATCTTTCTGAGGTTTTTATGGGCTTATTCGGATTTTACGAATCTTGCGAATGCCTGTCGATCTTTCTCTATTCGTCTATCTGCCTTAACGAGTGTCCGAAGAAGTTTGGTGAGAATTTTGAAATGGTGAAGCAAAGTGGGAAACTATTTATCATTCGGGAGTTGCAACCATTTGATGAGAATATCGAATAGCTTGATATCCAAATTACGACTCTTAGATATTGGGAATATCAAGGTTCCCTGTTAGGAGGAACATTTTTCATACCAAACAACCAATTTCAGACACAAGTTATTTCTTCTGTGCGAATGTGCAAATGAGGTAAATATAACCTACAAAAGAAGTTGACTCGAGAAGCCTATTTCTCGTGATACCACAGACTTTTGTGGATAAATTAGCACATAGCGAATGAGACTTATGAAAATACGGTGGATTAGCATCTAAAACCACTAACACGAAGAAGGCACTTAGTTGCACAACATGGCCGCGGGTACATTGAGATATATTTGTCTCTTCTATTCTCTCGATTACATGGTGAACGTCTTAAAAGAAAACTATTGAACGTGCCTAAACTTTCGTTGCTGAAAGTCGGTAAGCCTTAAGACTATGGGAAGGAAAGATAAAATAGAAAGTAATCATTTTCAGCTCACTGGACAGGCTTGCTAATTAACGCAAACGCAGAGACGTGGTCGATGGAGACGATGCGAATCCTAAGTCCACTTTTGCTGTACTGAACAAATTAACGATAATGATAACGGATGTTCATTAAGGCAACAGAAGAGCTCTGCTTTACCCTAGAGATGGTATTTTTTTTCTACTGACTGCCAATAAACATACAGAATTGTGACAAATTATATCGTTGAGTGTTGTTCAAATCTGTTCTATAGAATGTCCAACAAAAAAACAAATTAAAGTGTTTCTAGAGCTTTGAATCTGATTAAAAAGTATGCAAACCGAGTAGAACGAGTGAAGTCCACTGCTAATGTGAAGCTGTTCTTGTTTATAGTAATAAATAAACAATACATAAATTCACTTTAACATGAATACATACATCCTGAGACCTTTTGATGTTTTGATTTGATTGATTTGAAAAATTGCTCATTCCATAAACTTTTTTATTCCTTTCAAAAAAACTCCTTAAGCAGCATTAGGCATGTAAAAAAGCGATACTTCAAAGAAAAACTTAATTTTCATAACTAAGCAAAAATTATAAACTAATTGTAAATAGGTCATGGTTATGATGGTTATGCATGAAAAAAGCATGATTATGACAACACAAATAACAGTTAATAACGATCATAACGATAAAATAGGCTACACATGTAAAAAAAAAGAAATAAATAATAAACCAAATAAGTTGCTTATGGATCTGCTTTAACCCGTGTCATTACACTTGTGTTTGATAATAGTAAACTGTAAAAGCTAATGTATAATGGACCAAACACAGATGATTAAATATACTTTCAACTGAGTATGCCCGCCATAAGTATAAATACACAGGGAGGAAATACTCTGAGTACAGAAGACTGTCAATACAAGATGTATTAAAAATACGACTGAACCCGTGATAATGTTAATTGAATTAAATAAATAAATGAATCCATACATAAAAAAAAACAATAAAAAAAACATTATTTTTTCGCAGTTTAGTTACAGTGACGTAACTAAGAGCTATTCGAATTGGTTGTATAGGTTGTATATAGAGGGAACCAAAATAAAAAGACCAATGTTAACGAATCAGTGTGAGGGACGTTAACCCGTTCGTCGGAAGTAACAAATAAGAAAGTTATCTGATGGTAAACGAATCAGAGGATAACGGAGCAGAGGCTTGAAACCGAAACCTGCATGAACATACACATATAACTTGTGTAGTAAAGTTTGATATGGGGTTTGAAAACAGAAAAGGTAGTAGCGGTGGTAAATTTGGTTTCTTCATCTCGATGGTTTGAGGTGGTTAGTGTCGTCATTGTATGCTGGTTTTAAGCCCAGATCGATAAAGCAGTAGTCTTGCTGAGCACAGACGGGCAAGCGCTGACAAAGGTAATTTAAAACCAGCAGTGTAGAACGATACAGCGTGTCTAATTTAATGAATTGATCCTACCTTTATCGATGGAGATTACTATCCACGTCGACAGGAATCGATGGAGCTGGTTGGCAGCCCTAGTTGCAATGCAATTTGTTTAGTGTAGGGCAACAACGCCACTGGTGCCCACATGCCTCGTCGGTACGTTCGTTTATTCGTTATATTTCGTCTGTTCGTTCGTTTCAAAGTTCAGAAAACATTAAACGCTCTGACCTAACATACACTATCGCTTCACATCCGGCCTCGTTAGAATTGAATACCCGGGAAAGGTAACAACAACATGCGAAGAGCTATGCCGCTGCTTTAGAAGTTAGAGTGAGAAAATAAATCAAGAATGAACTTATAAGAATGAGAAAGAGAATATAAAATGACGCCTGATGAAACACGGAACAGGACGACGAAGTTACGCTATGTTTCGGAATGTCTTTTCAGCTCAGCAAAATTGTGAGACACTAGGCTATCATAATGGTTTTCCCCATTAGATTGGACCAAATCACGTAAAATTATTACACAAACTGTTCGATTATATTCTATTTTGGCTGAATTCGCACCAACACTCTCTGTAATTTAAGAAATAAAGCTAAAACTTTTTGAAATTACACCAAACGATGGAAAATTTCCCGGTATGTCGTACACTTTTCACCAGAGATCAAACACAAACTGAGCAAAGCATCTTTAGTTGCTGTGTGTTTGTGAAAAAGAGGGTGCGACGTAGATATCGATGTGTATAAAGAGAGACAGAAATACACAAAACGTGCGAAGTAGAAAAGGGTAGGAGAATAGTATACTTTTGTGCGAGAGGAAAAGTCTCAGAGAGAGTCACTCTCCCAGGTTTTTTCAACGCATCATGGCCGGTGCTGGGAAGCCAACAAGAGGCCCAGCAGGATGCTCTCGTATGTCCTATCTCACGATATCGACAACGATTTGCTCCTCAAGTTAGTGATAACGACCATGCGCCTGCCCTGTAAGTTATGCAAGAGAATGTAATCGTACACGGAAAGTAGTCGGAAGGAGAAGTGGCACTCGTTGCGATGGTTACCGCATCACATGGGAGAGCTAAAGAGAATATATGTGTCGTGAGAGTGTAATCAAAGCATTTTGAAGTATCTGAATGCAACCCCGCTCATGTGTTGAGTTCATTGGAAAATAAAATATGAAAAATTATTTGGAACTTTGTGCACAAATGGTAATGATTTTAATTTTAACCTAAAGTGAAAAACACTTACCAAGATGGTTACTTTCGTACACGAATGTGCATCATTTTATCCCATGTTGAAAATTAGTTTCCTCCTGCAATGAAAGATCGATAGCGATTGCATGTTAAGTGAAGTTCATTACCATGCCCTACATTGCGGTAATGCAATACAGATCGTTGAATATTGCTAATGATGCTAATTGGTGAGTAAGGTACGAGAGCATGTTTTATTTTCCCGGCAAATGAAAGACACATTTGGTGAAGCGGAAACACCGGAAGACACGCGCCAAACCATGCTGCTGGCAGAGCTGTGGAGCAGAGAATGCTTCGCTTGGGTTTTATGCCTGGCGCCTGCGTGTTGTATGTGTCATTCGTTGACCAGGTTGACATATCGCTACCATTCGCTTATGTTTTGTTTGGGGGTTTGGTAGCAAAACAATGCATAGAAACACAGACCGAGTATGCAAAACAAAACCCACATAAACATGAAGAAAATTGTAACGGCATCGAAAAGCTAGATCAAGCATAACGTTACTGGCAACGCTTGAAAATGCACAACGGCTGGCCAGAATGTGAACCAAACAAATCCCGCGAGCATACCAGAAATAGCGACTGCTCGCATAAACTATCATTCAATTTCGCGGCGCTCGCGTGCGTAAAGAGAACCGTGCTTTGCGCGAGAAGACAGCGGGAACTTATTGCATATCGGAGCTGCATGTTGTTCGGTTCCTTTTTTCTCGCTACATTATTTACATCAAACTGTCTCAAGAGTACAATTTTACGACGCTGTAAAACGATGAATGCTGATTTCCTTCACGGAAAGCTGGAGAGGCTGGAATCAGCTGAGTGGTGATAAAAAATCGTTACCATATAGCGCTTTGGGGATTGCGATGGAATGGCGAGACCATTGATATTTATTGCCTCCTGCACATTGTTAAATAGTTTGGTATGGTCGTGAGCTGATTAGACGACGATAACATTATCACCTGCAAGGGCGAGGGAAATATTAAAAAGTCCGTATTGTTACTGCTCAGGTTTTATTTTTGCATCATTTCGTTTTTAATATCATATTTTTTATTTGAACTTTATTGAACAATAAAATATATAATTAATTGAATGAATTTTTCAAATACAGACTCTTAATTGAAACAAATATTTTTCATTTCAGTATTAAGAAGTATGTACAAAGTGAATAAACGTATTAAATTTTACCAAAAATAACTATTTATCAACATAATTTTTGGCTAGAAAAGGTTATGCTTGACTTAAGCAAAACTCCGAGTTACGCGAGGGTCACCGGCACGCATTATTAAAGTAGCTTGTCGAAGGACTATAAATAATGAATATTACTGATAACATTTTTGAATTACTTTAACAAACAGCGAACATGAGAAAATGCGATATTTAAACTACCGGAAGGTGACAATAGATGCAAAGATTGACAAAGAATGTTGTCAGCTTGATCTGAATATTAGCATTTAAATCGATTTGCCGTTCAGAAACGTTTGGTTGCATAAAAAAGCGTTTTAGTTACATTCACGAAAAGCGATTATCGATAGAAAATGGGCGCGAAATATATTCCATGTTTAGGGAATTTTTATGTAGGTTTGAGGGTGCATTTTGCCACGGGGGATACAGTTCGTTGCATATTGTGTGAACATGTTCTTTGGAAAAAAGTGGATTGATAACATATCTATTGACATATGTTTTACATGCTGTTAGTGAGATACTATCGATTGCATTGAGAAAAGACTGGGAATTGATTGTGCATTTTAAATGTTGGGCACATAATGAATTATCTCAAAAAGTGATAAGATTTATTATCAAGTATCATCAAGAATCACAAAAGAAAAATGTATAAAATACCGTAGTTTTCTGTATTTTTTATAACCTTAAAGCAGAAACAAGATTGAAGCACAGTGCTTTGCGCGTCATCTAGCCGCACGACCCAACAATATGCCTGGCATTGGATTAGTCCCTGTATGGATCGAGATCCCTCCATGTATAAAACTGATAATCTAACTGCGGGTAAAATCAGTTCACCACGCTCATCAGTAAAAGATGCATTGGCCGATCAACGTTGTTGCGCCGAATAAGAAAACATACATAATAATACTAGGCATTTTTTAATTCGGTTTCCTGGAAGATTGTAGCAAATATATTACTTTTCTAAATGAGTATGAATAATCTAGGCGAAGGAGATTGGTTTAATTAAAACTACTGTCACTTATGGTGACGACGCGATCGTTCGAGGATCGACAAGGAGCGTCCGTATTTTAGCTAGCGGCCGCTAGAGGTCTCAGACTGGACGATAAACGTTCGGACTGAACGAAAGGGATCGACCGAGCGTTTGACGGATAGCCGGTGACCGCATGGACTGCGAAATAAGGCTTTCTTTTTGATCCCGGACCTGCGTGGAAGCGGACGAATTTTTAGTTTTTTCTTCACTCTCTCGGCTACTAAAATTTTGTGCTGTTAAAGGCAAAATAAAATAATCCTGAATTACTTAAAAAAGCCGTTTTTTTGGTAAATTATTTATCTGCAGGCCGGGCGTTGTGCTAACGCGCAACATTCTAAAAATTCAGCTAAAATTCTATTTAAAAACTCAGTCTTATAATTCTTCTAAATTCCTCTCACACGAGCTGTGCAAATTCGGCTCGTTCTCTACTTGCTCTATTATACCACGCGGTAAGCGCTGAGAACAAAGGACTGTTCGGTAAGGTACACGCACATACAAATACACAGCCAACGCATCCGAATCGTGTAGTGCAAAAATGCAAGAGGAAAGTGCAGTGATCGCGGACTTTACGTGTGCGGTGTGCGATAAGGCGGATTCGGTAGATTCGTTATTGCAGTGCGATTTTTGCGATAAATGGTACCATTACGAGTGTGCGCACGTGGATAAAACGGTAGAGACGAGGGCATGGTGGTGTGCGGAGTGCGAAGTGAAGACCAAACTAGCGAGCGGCAAGAAAGACGACGAGATAGCGCGCTTGAAGAGAGAGATGGAGGCTCTTAAAGCCACGACGGAGAAAGCGTTAGCTTTGATACGGGAGAAGGATGCGGAAGTAGCTCGGCTCAGTAAGAGCAGCGAGCGAACCTCGTTTTCGCCCGGGGAATCGCTTCCTTGCTCAACGGCTAAACGGATTTCGGTCAACGAAGAAGGTGACCTGAGCCAAAGCCAAATAGCAGCCCGTCAAGCAGTGCGCTATGAACTCCCTTCATTCAATGGGAATCCCGAGGAATGGCCGATATTTCTGTCTACCTTTCGAAGATCGTCTCGTACGTTTGGGTTTACCGAAGACGAAAATATCCTTCGATTGCAAGGAGCGTTACGGGGAAAAGCACTACGAACGGTGCAAGGCCGTCTCCGGTACGCTGACAATCTGGAGGAAATATTGAGCGCGCTTGAAAAATCATACGGGCGACCGGATGTGTTAGTGAATACGTTGCTCGAACAAATTCGCGAATCACCGCCGATTAAGTCTGAGCGGCTCGATAGTTTTATCGAATACGGCGATTTAGTTGCTGAAATATGTTCAACTATAAAGGCAAGCGGAACTTCTGACAGATTGTACGATGCAGCGCTGCTTCAAGAGCTGGTGGACCGTATGCCGGCATATCTGCGCTGGAGCTGGGGCATGCATAGTCAGGAGCTGAAAAGTGTGACGATGAGCGAGTTCGGTGCCTGGATTCAGAAGGCGACGGATGGAGCAATGGCGGTAACTCCTCCGCAGCTGAAGAAGAAGACGACAACGCGACAAGTGCATGCGCAACACGTGGAGACGCATCAGCCCCAGCCCAATAGGCATCGAGAGTGCGCGTTGTGTAACAGTGATACGTGCGGTACGATCGCGGAGTGTCGGGTGTTTAACCGGTTAAGCGTTGCTGATAGATGGGACAAGGTGCGCACCTTGAAGTTGTGCAAACGATGTTTGGGCAAGCACTACGGCCCGTGCTCGAAGCGTGACGACTGTGGTGTCCAAGGATGCGTCGCTAAGCATCACCGGAAGTTGCATCGTGTCACCAGCGAGGAACGCGTGGAGATAAATCATCATGGAACGCGCTCCGATGGTACATTGCTGCGTTACGTGCCGGTAAAGCTGCACGGTGAGAGTGGTCCAATTTACACGCATGCGCTGTTAGACGAGGGGTCGACGGTGACGTTGATGGAGCAGGAGCTCGCCAGGCAACTTGGGGTTAGCGGCGTTCTTGACCCGTTGTGTTTGCAGTACAGTGCGGGAGAGCGACGCGATGAACGTGATTCGGAAAGGGTAGCGGTGCAAGTCTCCAGTGCTGAAGAAAATGCATCCGCATTTTCGATGGCCGACGTGCGTACAGTCAGCCGGTTATCGTTCCCTATCCAATCGGTCGATGTGAACGAGTTGAAGCGGAAATATAGGCATTTGGAGGCGATTCCAGCTGCCTCGTATGAGGCTGTTTCTCCTCGTTTACTAATCGGTATCGACCATTACAGATTGACCAGACCTTTGAAAACTATAGAAGGACAGCCAGGACAACCTACAGCTACGAAGACGCGTTTGGGATGGCTCATTTTTGGCAAATGCACGGATAACGCTAACGACACATCCATTGTGCAGCCGGAGTCTAGCTACCACGTATGCGATTGCCAAGGAGAGACCTCACGGGCAGATCGTATGATGGCAGCGTACTTCGAAGTGGAAGGTTATGGTCCTGCGAAGGAGCCTTTGTTGTCGAAGGAGGATCAACGTGCGATGTCGATTTTGCAAAACAACACAAAACACGTCGACGGGCGGTACACCACGGGTTTACTCTGGCGGAGCGACAACGTTTTCATGCCGGAAAACCGTCAAATGGCTCTATCTAGGATGGAGTGTCTGGAGCGTAAGATGAGCCGAGATACGAGCCTTGCGGAGAAAATTAACGAGATACTAGAGGACTACTTGGAAAAGGGCTATGCCAGACCGATAAGAGAGGATGAGCTGAAAACCTTCTACCCTAGGAAATGGTATCTTCCAGTGTTTCCAGTGACAAATCCTAACAAGCCTAATAAAGTTAGGTTAGTATGGGATGCGGCAGCTGAAGTTAGAGGTATCTCGCTGAACAAGAAGCTGCTGACTGGCCCTGACCTGTTGACGCCGCTGCAAGCCGTGCTATTCCGTTTCCGTGAATATCGAGTCGCGGTGGCAGCTGACATCCGGGAAATGTACCACCAGGTACGCATTTGCGATGATGACGTCCACAGTCAACGGTTCCTATGGAGATGGGGAAACACAAATGCAGAGCCGCAGGAGTTTGTCATGCTGAGGATGACCTTCGGTGCAGCATGTTCTCCAAGTACGGCGCAATTCGTAAAGAACGAGAATGCAGAGAAATATCGTTCCCTGTACCCGCGTGCAGTTCGCTGTATCCATGAAGAACATTACGTGGATGACATGCTTACAAGTGTGGAAACGGAACCAGAAGCGATTGAGCTGGCGTATCAGGTGAGCGTAATACACAATAATGCTGGATTTTCTCTCCACAATTGGCTCTCAAATAGCATCAAAGTCGTGACAGCGGTAAAAGGCACTGAGTCAACCCTCAAGGAAATGGATTTCGAACCGTGTCTAAAGCCAGAGAAGGTGCTGGGAATGTGGTGGGACACCACAACAGATAGTTTCGGCTTTAAACTATCCCGCGTAAGACACCTGGAGCTGGCACGCAAGGACAAACCACCTTCCAAGAGGCAGATGCTGCGGACTTTGATGTCGATCTACGACCCGTTAGGTTTGATCGCAGGCGTGCTTTTTTATTTGAAAGTACTTCTTCAGGAAGTCTGGCGCCTACACCTTGGCTGGGATGACGAAGTTCCGGAAGAGATCCAGCATAAATGGGACGCCTGGATGGAACGACTGCCAGAATTGGAAAGTTTCATCATACCACGTTGCTACCGACAGCTGGCGTCGCTCACCGAATCATCTCTACAGCTACACGTGTTCGTTGATGCGGGTGCAGATGGTTACGCAGCGGTCGCGTACTTCCGTTTTGAGTGCCATGGACGTATCGAGGTGTCGTTAGTTGGATCCAAAGCTAGAGTGGCGCCTCTAAAGTATCTTTCCGTGCCCCGCTTAGAGCTGCAGGCTGCTGTGATGGGTTGCAGAATAGCCTCGTCTATAACTAGTGCTCATCGAGAAACTATTCGTGGAAGCTACTTCTGGACAGACTCGACTGATGTTATAGACTGGATAAACGCAGACCACCGTAAGTACTCGATTTTCGTCGCACATAGGGTTGCTGAGGTGCTGGACACGACGAACGTCGACGATTGGCGATGGCTTCCAACTAAACTTAATGTGGCGGACGAAGCGACCAAATGGACCAACCTGCAGCATCATCTCGCCTCCGAACGATGGTTTAGTGGGCCCGAGTTCCTGCAACTACCCGAAGCAGAATGGAACATACCTCGTCGAGTACCATCGGAAACGTCCGAGGAGGTGCGGAAAAAGGATAGGCTGAAGCTGGTCGGCATCCACATAGCGCGTCCGATTTTCATCGACTACGAGAGATTTTCCCGATGGACGCGGCTGGTCAGGACGATGGCTTACGTGTGTCGGTATGTAAACATTATTACCAAAACTAAATCTCCATCGACAGGTCCGCTTAACCGCGACGAAATCCAGCGGGCTGAAACGGTAATTCTGCGAGACGTTCAGAGGAACGCTTTTACCGATGAATATGCCATACTCTGGAAGGCGAGGGAAAACTCAACAACACCGTCGTGGAAAAGTCCGATTCCCAGAAGTAGTTTGTTGTTCAAACGAAGCCCCTATATGGACGAGGACGGCTTGCTGAGATTGAGCGGAAGGATCGATCGTTGCCGTTACGTCGACCCCGGGAGGAAGCGACCTATTCTGCTACCGAGACGACATCGTGTTTCCGAGTTAATCGTTGACGATGTCCACCGTCGTTATAAGCACGGCAGCCAAGAAACTGTAGTGAACGAAGTGAGACAACGCTTTGATATACCGGCTCTCCGATCTGTGTGTAGACACGTACGCCTGCAATGCCGAACATGCACATTGTTGTACGCAAAGCCAGCGTCCCCGGAAATGTGCGAATTACCTGCTGCTCGTCTTGCTGCATTCTCCAGGCCCTTTTCATATACGGGCATTGATTATTTCGGTCCGATGGTAATCGTGAACGGCCGAAAGACGGAAAAACGGTGGGGTGTTTTGTTCACGTGCTTGACGGTTCGAGCCGTCCACATCGAGCTTGTGCAATCCCTGTCTACGAGTGACTGCTTGATGGCAGTTCGGAGCTTCATGGCACGCCGCGGAACACCAATCGAAATAGTCTCCGATCGTGGAACGAATTTCGTGGGCGCCGATCGTGAATTAAAGGAAGCTGCGGAACGTGTTGATTCGGCGATTTTAAATGAATTCGGATCGCCCGATCCGGTGTGGAAGTTTAACCCCCCCGCAGCCCCACACTTTGGAGGATCATGGGAAAGGATGATCCAATCGGTCAAGAGAATGCTGTCGCGCACCCTCACGGAGAGGCATCCTACGGAAGCGGTCCTGTCGGCAGCATTGATCGAAGTCGAGAACATGCTCAATTCTCGGCCACTTACACACGTTCCAGTCGACGGTGAGGATGAGGAACCGTTAACTCCCAACCATTTTTTGTTAGGTTCTTCCGCAGGAATGAAGCCCTTGGTGAAGCCTGATGATTCGCCAGCAGGCTTGAAACAAAACTGGAGAGCTGTACAGGCTAAAATGAACGAGCTCTGGAAGAAGTGGATCAAAACCTACCTCCCCACCCTGGTTAGAAGGACGAAATGGTTCGAGTCGTGCAAGCCTATCGAGACCGGAGATGTTGTCTTAATCGTGGACGAAAACAGCCCGCGAAACTGTTGGCCGAGAGGAAGGGTGGAACGCGTAGTCCCATCCAAAGACGGAGTCATTCGTCGGGTCGTCATCAAAACAGCGAAAGGAACGATGCTGGAGAGGCCAGTGGTGAAGCTGGTATCGCTGAACGTCGCGCCGAGGGTTATCGTTTGACGACGTCGAAACGCCTGGTGGACTGTCACTTATGGTGACGACGCGATCGTTCGAGGATCGACAAGGAGCGTCCGTATTTTAGCTAGCGGCCGCTAGAGGTCTCAGACTGGACGATAAACGTTCGGACTGAACGAAAGGGATCGACCGAGCGTTTGACGGATAGCCGGTGACCGCATGGACTGCGAAATAAGGCTTTCTTTTTGATCCCGGACCTGCGTGGAAGCGGACGAATTTTTAGTTTTTTCTTCACTCTCTCGGCTACTAAAATTTTGTGCTGTTAAAGGCAAAATAAAATAATCCTGAATTACTTAAAAAAGCCGTTTTTTTGGTAAATTATTTATCTGCAGGCCGGGCGTTGTGCTAACGCGCAACATTCTAAAAATTGAAATGCATGGTGGTGTGCGGAGTGCGAAGTGAAGACCAAACTAGCGAGCGGCAAGAAAGACGACGAGATAGCGCGCTTGAAGAGAGAGATGGAGGCTCTTAAAGCCACGACGGAGAAAGCGTTAGCTTTGATACGGGAGAAGGATGCGGAAGTAGCTCGGCTCAGTAAGAGCAGCGAGGGAACCTCGTTTTCGCCCGGGGAATCGCTTCCTTGCTTCCAACGGCTAAACGGATTTCGGTCAACGAAGAAGGTGACCTGAGCCAAAGCCAAATAGCAGCCCGTCAAGCAGTGCGCTATGAACTCCCTTCATTCAATGGGAATCCCGAGGAATGGCCGATATTTCTGTCTACCTTTCGAAGATCGTCTCGTACGTTTGGGTTTACCGAAGACGAAAATATCCTTCGATTGCAAGGAGCGTTACGGGGAAAAGCACTACGAACGGTGCAAGGCCGTCTCCGGCACGCTGACAATCTGGAGGAAATATTGAGCGCGCTTGAAAAATCATACGGGCGACCGGATGTGTTAGTGAATACGTTGCTCGAACAAATTCGCGAATCACCGCCGATTAAGTCTGAGCGGCTCGATAGTTTTATCGAATACGGCGATTTAGTTGCTGAAATATGTTCAACTATAAAGGCAAGCGGAACTTCTGACAGATTGTACGATGCAGCGCTGCTTCAAGAGCTGGTGGACCGTATGCCGGCATATCTGCGCTGGAGCTGGGGCATGCATAGTCAGGAGCTAAAAAGTGTGACGATGAGCGAGTTCGGTGCCTGGATTCAGAAGGCGACGGATGGAGCAATGGCGGTAACTCCTCCGCAGCTGAAGAAGAAGACGACAACGCGACAAGTGCATGCGCAACACGTGGAGACGCATCAGCCCCAGCCCAATAGGCATCGAGAGTGCGCGTTGTGTAACAGTGATACGTGCGGTACGATCGCGGAGTGTCGGGTGTTTAACCGGTTAAGCGTTGCTGATAGGTGGGACAAGGTGCGCACCTTGAAGTTGTGCAAACGATGTTTGGGCAAGCACTACGGCCCGTGCTCGAAGCGTGACGACTGTGGTGTCCAAGGATGCGTCGCTAAGCATCACCGGAAGTTGCATCGTGTCACCAGCGAGGAACGCGTGGAGATAAATCATCATGGAACGCGCTCCGATGGTACATTGCTGCGTTACGTGCCGGTAAAGCTGCACGGTGAGAATGGTCCAATTTACACGCATGCGCTGTTAGACGAGGGGTCGACGGTGACGTTGATGGAGCAGGAGCTCGCCAGGCAACTTGGGGTTAGCGGCGTTCTTGACCCGTTGTGTTTGCAGTACAGTGCGGGAGAGCGACGCGATGAACGTGATTCGGAAAGGGTAGCGGTGCAAGTCTCCAGTGCTGAAGAAAATGCATCCGCATTTTCGATGGCCGACGTGCGTACAGTCAGCCGGTTATCGCTCCCTATCCAATCGGTCGATGTGAACGAGTTGAAGCGGAAATATAAGCATTTGGAGGCGATTCCAGCTGCCTCGTATGAGGCTGTTTCTCCTCGTTTACTAATCGGTATCGACCATTACAGATTGACCAGACCTTTGAAAACTATAGAAGGACAGCCAGGACAACCTACAGCTACGAAGACGCGTTTGGGATGGCTCATTTTTGGCAAATGCACGGATAACGCTAACGACACATCCATTGTGCAGCCGGAGTCTAGCTACCACGTATGCGATTGCCAAGGAGAGACCTCACGGGCAGATCGTATGATGGCAGCGTACTTCGAAGTGGAAGGTTATGGTCCTGCGAAGGAGCCTTTGTTGTCGAAGGAGGATCAACGTGCGATGTCGATTCTGCAAAACAACACAAAACACGTCGACGGGCGGTACACCACGGGCTTACTCTGGCGGAGCGACAACGTTTTCATGCCAGAAAACCGTCAAATGGCTCTATCTAGGATGGAGTGTCTGGAGCGTAAGATGAGCCGAGATACGAGCCTTGCGGAGAAAATTAACGCGATACTAGAGGACTACTTGAAAAAGGGCTATGCCAGACCGATAAGAGAGGATGAGCTGAAAACCTTCTACCCTAGGAAATGGTATCTTCCAGTGTTTCCAGTGACAAATCCTAACAAGCCTAATAAAGTTAGGTTAGTATGGGATGCGGCAGCTGAAGTTAGAGGTATCTCGCTGAACAAGAAGCTGCTGACTGGCCCTGACCTGTTGACGCCGCTGCAAGCCGTGCTATTCCGTTTCCGTGAATATCGAGTCGCGGTGGCAGCTGACATCCGGGAAATGTACCACCAGGTACGCATTTGCGATGATGACGTCCACAGTCAACGGTTCCTATGGAGATGGGGAAACACAAATGCAGAGCCGCAGGAGTTTGTCATGCTGAGGATGACCTTCGGTGCAGCATGTTCTCCAAGTACGGCGCAATTCGTAAAGAACGAGAATGCAGAGAAATATCGTTCCCTGTACCCGCGTGCAGTTCGCTGTATCCATGAAGAACATTACGTGGATGACATGCTTACAAGTGTGGAAACGGAACCAGAAGCGATTGAGCTGGCGTATCAGGTGAGCGTAATACACAATAATGCTGGATTTTCTCTCCACAATTGGCTCTCAAATAGCATCAAAGTCGTGACAGCGGTAAAAGGCACTGAGTCAACCCTCAAGGAAATGGATTTCGAACCGTGTCTAAAGCCAGAGAAGGTGCTGGGAATGTGGTGGGACACCACAACAGATAGTTTCGGCTTTAAACTATCCCGCGTAAGACACCTGGAGCTGGCACGCAAGGACAAACCACCTTCCAAGAGGCAGATGCTGCGGACTTTGATGTCGATCTACGACCCGTTAGGTTTGATCGCAGGCGTGCTTTTTTATTTGAAAGTACTTCTTCAGGAAGTCTGGCGCCTACACCTTGGCTGGGATGACGAAGTTCCGGAAGAGATCCAGCATAAATGGGACGCCTGGATGGAACGACTGCCAGAATTGGAAAGTTTCATCATACCACGTTGCTACCGACAGCTGGCGTCGCTCACCGAATCATCTCTACAGCTACACGTGTTCGTTGATGCGGGTGCAGATGGTTACGCAGCGGTCGCGTACTTCCGTTTTGAGTGCCATGGACGTATCGAGGTGTCGTTAGTTGGATCCAAAGCTAGAGTGGCGCCTCTAAAGTATCTTTCCGTGCCCCGCTTAGAGCTGCAGGCTGCTGTGATGGGTTGCAGAATAGCCTCGTCTATAACTAGTGCTCATCGAGAAACTATTCGTGGAAGCTACTTCTGGACAGACTCGACTGATGTTATAGACTGGATAAACGCAGACCACCGTAAGTACTCGATTTTCGTCGCACATAGGGTTGCTGAGGTGCTGGACACGACGAACGTCGACGATTGGCGATGGCTTCCAACTAAACTTAATGTGGCGGACGAAGCGACCAAATGGACCAACCTGCAGCATCATCTCGCCTCCGAACGATGGTTTAGTGGGCCCGAGTTCCTGCAACTACCCGAAGCAGAATGGAACATACCTCGTCGAGTACCATCGGAAACGTCCGAGGAGGTGCGGAAAAAGGATAGGCTGAAGCTGGTCGGCATCCACATAGCGCGTCCGATTTTCATCGACTACGAGAGATTTTCCCGATGGACGCGGCTGGTCAGGACGATGGCTTACGTGTGTCGGTATGTAAACATTATTACCAAAACTAAATCTCCATCGACAGGTCCGCTTAACCGCGACGAAATCCAGCGAGCTGAAACGGTAATTCTGCGAGACGTTCAGAGGAACGCTTTTACCGATGAATATGCCATACTCTGGAAGGCGAGGGAAAACTCAACAACACCGTCGTGGAAAAGTCCGATTCCCAGAAGTAGTTTGTTGTTCAAACGAAGCCCCTATATGGACGAAGACGGCTTGCTGAGATTGAGCGGAAGGATCGATCGTTGCCGTTACGTCGACCCCGGGAGGAAGCGACCTATTCTGCTACCGAGACGACATCGTGTTTCCGAGTTAATCGTTGACGATGTCCACCGTCGTTATAAGCACGGCAGCCAAGAAACTGTAGTGAACGAAGTGAGACAACGCTTTGATATACCGGCTCTCCGATCTGTGTGTAGACACGTACGCCTGCAATGCCGAACATGCACATTGTTATACGCAAAGCCAGCGTCCCCGGAAATGTGCGAATTACCTGCTGCTCGTCTTGCTGCATTCTCCAGGCCCTTTTCATATACGGGCATTGATTATTTCGGTCCGATGGTAATCGTGAACGGCCGAAAGACGGAAAAACGGTGGGGTGTTTTGTTCACGTGCTTGACGGTTCGAGCCGTCCACATCGAGCTTGTGCAATCCCTGTCTACGAGTGACTGCTTGATGGCAGTTCGGAGCTTCATGGCACGCCGCGGAACACCAATCGAAATAGTCTCCGATCGTGGAACGAATTTCGTGGGCGCCGATCGTGAATTAAAGGAAGCTGCGGAACGTGTTGATTCGGCGATTTTAAATGAATTCGGATCGCCCGATCCGGTGTGGAAGTTTAACCCCCCCGCAGCCCCACACTTTGGAGGATCATGGGAAAGGATGATCCAATCGGTCAAGAGAATGCTGTCGCGCACCCTCACGGAGAGGCATCCTACGGAAGCGGTCCTGTCGGCAGCATTGATCGAAGTCGAGAACATGCTCAATTCTCGGCCACTTACACACGTTCCAGTCGACGGTGAGGATGAGGAACCGTTAACTCCCAACCATTTTTTGTTAGGTTCTTCCGCAGGAATGAAGCCCTTGGTGAAGCCTGATGATTCGCCAGCAGGCTTGAAACAAAACTGGAGAGCTGTACAGGCTAAAATGAACGAGCTCTGGAAGAAGTGGATCAAAACCTACCTCCCCACCCTGGTTAGAAGGACGAAATGGTTCGAGTCGTGCAAGCCTATCGAGACCGGAGATGTTGTCTTAATCGTGGACGAAAACAGCCCGCGAAACTGTTGGCCGAGAGGAAGGGTGGAACGCGTAGTCCCATCCAAAGACGGAGTCATTCGTCGGGTCGTCATCAAAACAGCGAAAGGAACGATGCTGGAGAGGCCAGTGGTGAAGCTGGTATCGCTGAACGTCGCGCCGAGGGTTATCGTTTGACGACGTCGAAACGCCTGGTGGACTGTCACTTATGGTGACGACGCGATCGTTCGAGGATCGACAAGGAGCGTCCGTATTTTAGCTAGCGGCCGCTAGAGGTCTCGGACTGGACGATAAACGTTCGGACTGAACGAAAGGGATCGACCGAGCGTTTGACGGATAGCCGGTGACCGCATGGACTGCGAAATAGGGCTTTCTTTTTGAGCCCGGACCTGCGTGGAAGCGGACGAATTTTTAGTTTTTTCTTCACTCTCTCGGCTACTAAAATTTTGTGCTGTTAAAGGCAAAATAAAATAATCCTGAATTACTTAAAAAAGCCGTTTTTTTGGTAAATTATTTATCTGCAGGCCGGGCGTTGTGCTAACGCGCAACAACTACAGTTAAATTATTTAGTGTGAGGATGGGGGAGATTTATTATGTCATGATTAATAGCTTAATATTCCAAAGCTTAAGTGTATGTGTAGAATGCTAGACGAATAATTAGATTTTATTTACAAAACTAAATAAAATTTATGATTTAAAAGTAAACAGAGCAAGAGAGTCTTAATCCTTCGAACACAAATATTGAACAATCTTACGCCAATGTGGTACAATTTTTGTATTTATGGTTGCATTGATTGGCATAATTCAATTTTCCCAAATTATTACTTTCAATGTTTTGAACAATGTATTTTAACTTTAAATCGAGTGGTCGTAAAAATGTTCAGCTGTATATGGCGTATAAGTTGTTATAGTGCGGTTAATTCATCATAATGAATGTACTGGTCTGAATATCATCACATTAATCTATTTTATAGTTTATAGTTACTAAGAAACTAAATATACATAATAAATAAATTTTGCAACATTCAAGAATTCTGGATAGGTCGGCATATCCGTTAAGATACTTCTTTTACGGAGAAATAAATGGAAATTGATGCATTGTGCAATAAATGACGTCATGTATATAAAGATATGTATAGATATCCATGAGTAAAAAATACATTACATTGAAGCAAAATATAATGTTTAAATAAAATTTAAATACAATATTTACTGTACAATATTTTTTTGAAAATATTGCGTTTTTACCCTTGTTCAATTTGTTGATTCTATTCTAATGGATACATTTTTCCGCAAAGGTTTTGAATGAGTTTGATTGGTTTACTGGTACAGTACTAGTTTTTTTGTGTGGTTCTACTTTTGTGGTAGGCGGTTGGTTTAATTTAATTTCTTATGAACGAGGGTGGTAACATGGGACGTTTCATTCCTCCTTTTATGGGGGTTTAGAAAAACACCTTAGTCCACCCTCAATGTTAATGCAATGCACGCCAAACCAATCGATGCAGTAATACAGGGGGAGTACCGCAAAACGTACTTTCCTTGGTTTTGGTTATTCCCCTTCGAATACGACGACGTGTCGCGTGTGTCATAACATTTTCATTATCATAAGGTGTCACAAAAGAGCTGAATATTTCCTAGCCATGTTTTTATTTATATCGTTCTTTTATCATTCGCTACCTAACGTGCTTGTCAGCTTGGTTGTCCATAGAAATGTTATCTCCGCTAAAACGATTATCTAGGGAGTGCCAACGCAGTTCTTGAAGTTTTTTGAATTTCAGTAATTAATCGAGGATTTGAGCAACTACAACCTGGATTGGTAGCTTATAAGGAACCAGTATAATAAGGAAATGGCTGTATTTAAACGATTATCAGATTCTCCAGAACGTTACGAACTATAAGTAAAAATTAAAACTCCTTGCTAAGCGACGACGGCGCTATAACAATATAGAATTCTTGTATTATAATTATTTAAAAATAGAAAACAATTACCGTACAAAAACGACCAAATCAACCTTACACCTAAAAGAGAATTTGAAAAACTGAAAAGGATATTTGTCAGCTTAGTTGTTCATTTCATGACAAACGTAAACAACGCAAAATGTTTCACGCGGCATGATAGAAGAGGACTGGCAAAAATGCACTGTGATTCTTTCATAGGGTGTTGAAAAGGGAATTGTTTTGGCAGATTTAAGTAGGGTAGAAACACGTGACCGCATATGCAACCAAAACTCCATCCACAATAAACCACGGTAAAAGAAACTTACAGTGAGTGCCAGGACATTAGCACACGGCATGTCAAAAATACAACGTCCCGGCAATATCGGACCAAAGAAGAAACCATACTTTAATGGTGCAATTCCGTATTTATAGGCATATGAATAAAAGATAAAAGGCCAGGGTGGAAACAGAGATGTTTAGTGCAGTCATGGCCGTCAAAAACGAGAGCAACAAGAGGTGTTCCTCCCTCGTAACGGAGCATGAAAGCGTCCTGTATGACGTTAATTTATGGATTTTAATATGCTCTCCTTGCAGGACGGCAGAACCATCGGAAGCAACCATATCACAGTGACGGTGACGAACCAATATGCGCTTGAATGGATGGACGGATGAATGGTTGAGTACTTGTCTATGGTGGGACCGAGTGGCATTAAGAGGAGGTGCTCCATCGCGCCTTGAAGAGAAACATGTTGCTGCGCGTTTAAAAAAAAACAAAGAATCGTTATAGGAGTTTTAGAGTACAAAAGCAGAGCAAATGATGATAAAAATGAATAGTATATGGTAGTATGCAATGTTTTAAAATCAAAATGATAAAAAAAATTAAGATCTAGAAACCTGTATGACGGTATGAAACTACCGAGGCAATTAAATATAAACGGATTGCTTCAGTGCTCAGTTCAAAAATGCCTGGATACATAATATCTGTTGATACATAATATATTGAAAATACGGCAGAAGCCGTAATAAAATTAATCTAAATAAAATATTTTAGTTAGCACCATAATAATTCAAAGGCGCTCAATACTTGTACGAGACACCTGGATATGTGGTACTCGTTTGATACAAAAAAAGGCTCGGGACGTAAATTTCGAGAGAATCGAGAGAGTTAATTAAAATAATTATTGGTAAATGATTATAAAGCATTGACATGTTAATAAAACATAAATTAAAAACTTCATTTAAAAATTCGACTGAAAATGATAGTAATTATTGTCATAATCAATCAAATCGTGCCAAACTCTTTATGCATAAGTAAATGATTCTAATGCCCGATTTAGTTTAAAAGTTTTTCATTTTGAGGAGTAACGTCCTACGTGAACATACCTTATTCGTACCACGCATTTGGGTAGTCAGTCCTTGCTACAAGGGGGCGGTTCATTATAAACTTGTACACATGACGGGTTAGTTAATTCGTCTGAGTTGACGAATGTACCACAGGACAGCCCTTTGCCATGGGAGGGATCAAATAATATTTTTTTACATAAAAGCAATATGATAAACAAGTTGGAATATCAAAAACGTGTGTTGGTGTGTTCCATTTCCATTTTGATGGTTTTTATTGTTATTTAACCCATGCAATTTATATGTGTATTAAACTCTTTTTCGCCTAGTAAAAATACAATTATGCTTTTGATATTACTAACGATTAACAATTAAACATACTAAAAATAGTGCCTTCATTTGTTTCTACCCACAGCATTATTTATTCATTAATTTGTTACGGTGTCGTAGATCGGAAATGATTGCTGGTTAGATATGAGCTATATGAGCGCTGCTTAGACTTTTATGCAAAAGACAAACAAATCTTTTTGTTTTTATAAGTTTATTGATGTTTATTGGTGACAGGTAAATGAATGAATGGAAGCTGGAAATACCGGTTGTAGGGGGGGTTTATTAATGAGCTACACGGTTGGTCTTTTGTCAGGAGCCAACCCCAAGGAAGCTAACTTATCGATGTTCTTGTGCGTGGCCAGGAAACCGAGCAAGACATTACACGATGGCAAAAGGTGTTGAAATTAAGGACCACTCTTCTGTGGGCACACTGTTGGCTGTCATTAGTTGCCGAAACAAACACCAAACGCGTGGGTGCGGCTTAGGGATTGTCAGTTTAATCCAATTTGTTGGGTTGAATAAATGAACTGCTCTTATTGAAGGGAAATGGGTCAAAACCGTTCGTTGTGGTTGGTTTTAGGGACGTTCGTTGTGTTTTGACCATTTGCACAGTTCGTTTCATACTACTCAAAGCTATATTTTTAGTTTAAATCTTTTGTTATAAGTAGTCGTATGAAATGTAAAAGTGTGTTTTATGAAATGTGACTAACAGCATTCTTCGACCTTATATTGTAATATTATTTTAACTTTTGGAATGTTAGTTAATATCTAACCAAACTTCATTTGGTACACACATATTTCTTAACTTCAGACATTACTCTTAGCACACACTACACTCAGAACATTAAGGAAATTTAACGAAACTTTTTATTTTTGCGGAAGGATGTGCTTTTTTTGTTATAGTATTAATTGTCACGTTTTGCTTGTTTTTATAATTGCTGATTAATTTACGCACTTTCTGAGGCTAATAAGAGTCATTAATTTTGAGAAATTGTTCTGGCAGTTCAGTATCATTTAGTTTCAATGCCATCAAAGTATGATAAATTGAACAGAAGCTCTATAAAATTCAATTGGCCATTAAGCGAGCATAATTTGGTTGAAAGTTGTTGTGCATAAATTTAAATTTGTCTCGCATATCGATTCGGTTTCGATGAGGTTAGGGAGTTTCGGAAAGAAAACAGGGGATGAAGTAGACAAGAAAATGAAGTTCTTCCATGTGCCGCATGGAAAAGCCGATAAAAAGGAAGTATCTACAAACGTTTAGAAACAATCTATCGGTATTTGAACTATTGGTTCATCATTCAATAGACCTGGCAATTCAATTTAAATAGCGTGTCCTTTTTCAGTATTTCTGCCTGAGCCAAAATGCTTCCAAAATTGGGATCAATTCTTCTTCATTTTAATGCAGGAGTTCAACCTCGAGCAAAACGGAGCTCTTGGCAGAAACCGGGCAAGGTGACAAAAACCCCATCAAAACAATAGAATTACTCGTGTACACGATGACAAAATGTGAAATATTGGCTGAAACTGGTTACAGTCCCGTCGTTGTACATGTCCCAAGGAAATGGTTGCGAAAACAAAATGACAGGGATATCTAGCTGCCTAGTTGCTTTTCCCAAGAGATTTTCCACGACAGTATGACCGGAATACGAATAAGGAATCATTTCTGGTCGAGGTGCGAGGTGGGGTTTTTTAATACATGGTGAGGTGAAGTATCCCAGAAAAGCTGTGTAAAAAATTACAAAAAATACTCTATCATTTTAAAGAGTATAAGGTAATAATATTTAAAAAAATGCTTTATGATTTGGGCGATATATTTTCATGTTAAAAAAGCATCGATATAACCAAACATCCGAATATTACCTTTTAAATGTAACAGCTTTATTACTTCTTCAATAAAAAGCCAAAGACGTGAAAACATTTAACTAGGTATTAAGGGTTTTTATTACGATGTGAAAAAAAGTGAAAAAATGTCTGTATCATACTGTGCTTTGTGTTATTATATGCCTGTCATGCCTGTCATGGGTTCAAGCTCCGAATATGCCGTGCTCCCATATGCAAGACAGACTATCCTGATGTGGTAACAATAAACTACTGAAAGCCAAGCTCACTAGTGGGTACAGCCAGGCCTTGACTGACAGCGGTTGTTGTGTCAAAGAAAAAAATGACATAACACTTAATATCAATAACTGTAATATTTCCAAACAGCCACTGTCTCATTTCAGTTTCAATCATAGCTATACATCAATCTACAGTCGCTATGAATGAGTAACTGAATTAATTATTTGAAATAAAAAAGCTGTTCGATGTACCGTGCTGTTGACAATATCCTCGAATGCAGTGAGAATGAAATCATCGTTACACATGATGGATTGAAATTGGTTGGTTATAATTCAATTTACGCCTTGAAACGTCAGATCCATTACAGGGTTTACCACCATAATAAACAACTGTCCACTTGTTTATAACAATAGTCGTTTTGAATAGACACCGCTGTCTACCACTTGCTCACACGTCAGATGGTGTAAGCTACTCTGTCCAATTCAATAACACTAGTCTGTCTGTCTAGTGGTAAGCAAGTAGACACTATCTATACCGATTTCAAAGCGGCATTTGACAGTATACCTCTATCATTACTTGTTGCTAAGCTTCGAAAACTAGGTTTCGGTGGCTCTATATTGCCGTGGTTCAACTCCTATCTTGAGAATCGTTCATATGCAGTTAAAATCTGTGGCTCTTTCTCTGAATGTTTTCTTAGTTCTTCGGGTGTCCCTCAAGGTAGTGTCCTTAGTCCCTTACTGTTCATTCTCTTCCTCAATGACTGTACTTCGATCCTTCCTCCTAACGGCTTCTTGCTATATGCGGATGACGTTAAAATTTTTCTTCCTGTATCTTCTACAGCTGATTGTCTAGTCCTTCAATCCTGGCTCTGTAAATTCTCTACATGGTGTGCTTCTAACGGTTTAGTCCTGTGTCCTGAAAAATGTTCCGTCTTGTCTTTCTTCCGATCTTCTACAAGTATAACTCATGCTTATAGTGTCTGTGATGCCCCTATTCCCCGTGCGTCCTTGTCTAAGGATCTTGGCGTCTTCTTTGACCCGAGTCTTTCTTTCAAGGAGCACACGGACTATGTCATCAACAAGGCCAACAAAAGTCTTGGTTATATTTGTCGCATGTCCACTGAAATTCGTGATCCCTTTTGTCTTAAGTCCCTTTATTGTTGTTGGGTCCGTTCCGTACTGGAATATGCCTGTGTCATCTGGTCTCCTGTCCAACTATCTCTGCTCCAAAGGATTGAGAGGATCCAGAGACGTTTTACAAGGATCGTATTTCGTAGGTCGCTGGGTCATCACTCTATTCCGCTTCCTTCGTATGACGATAGATGCACTCTATTAGGCCTTGCCAAGTTGGAGCACCGCTTCTCGGTCGCTCAGGCTTCTTTCGTCGCTGGCATATTGCTCAATACGATTGATACCCCTTCACTTCTGTCGCGCTTACATTTGTATGCACCTTGTCGCACCTTACGTTATCGTTTTCGTCTCCAGTTACCTATATGTCGTACACGTTTTGCTCGCAATGAGCCTTTTGTAAGAGCTATGTCGTCTTTTAATAGTACTTCTGATCTGTTCGATTTCAACATATCCTATCCTGTCTACCGATCCCGTCTTCGCTCCTTTTCCGTACCATAAACTCCTTCCAACTCCTTCGTGAATAATTGTATACTATAGTCAGTAAGCACTATTGCTGTAACCCAACGTGGCCGAGCAATTAATAAAATAAAAATAAATAAATAAATAAACACAATTTTCGCCTTCGATTGCACAACGGTCGGATTCGGCACGGTTTCTTGTGGTTGTTGTATAATTAACAAAATTAATGTTTTGATTTATTGAAATTTATGGTTTATACTGCATATTGTTTGAATAAAAGAAACGTATTTGAAAATGTTTTGTTTTTGCAAAATTTGTCCCAACAAAACAAACAATGCCGAATCTGACAGTTGCTAATCGAAGGCGAAAATTGTGTTATTGAATTGGACAGAGTAGCTTACACCATCTGACGTGTGAGCAAGTGGTAGACAGCGGTGTCTATTCAAAACGACTATTGTTATAAACAAGTGGACAGTTGTTTATTATGCTGGTAAACCCTGTATCGTTGTGAATGCAGAATGCAAATCATATCGATTTAGCAGCTTCCGTTTGGTTCGAGAGGAAATACATCAATAGCAATTTTCCTTTGATGTCGGCCGATGGCATCATCCAATTCGCGAATATTTGCAGCTTGGTGCCAACGTAATTTTCCGTGGATACAACATCCCTAGTTAACTTTTCTCGCAAATATAAAATCATCAGCTTTTTGCCTTCATTAGAGGCAATCCTCTTACCGGATGCAACTAGCAAAATAAAACTGCTACAGAGTTCAAAGGATTCGAAAGTGCTACGAAGACTTGTTCTGTTAGCTAACAAGAACTTGTATGCAGTATACAAAAATGCGGGTTAAACCAGACACATGAACCAGAGTTTACTGTGCAGTTTGAACATTGATGTGAAGCTTGGCTTCAGATTGGCCATGAGCCACGAAGCAAATCCCTTTCGGCAGTAGCATTTGAATGCTGCGGGTTTGCATACGCAAAACCACTGGCATGTGTGAGTATTTGTGCACGAGATGGAATTTTCGCAAACATTTCCCGCGTCCAGGAAAGTACTGTTTTATACATTAGCATACTCAGACAATGTGGATGCAAGGGGGGGGGGGGGAGGGGGAGAGTGCATGTGGGTGCGTTTTTGTTCAATTCCCATCAGTGGAGAAAATTGTTTGAAGGGTTGAAATTATGTTAATGAGAAAATCGACCAACTCAGTCCGTCAAATGCTTGGGAAAGGATTATCAGGGCAAACTTGAACAGCAAAAAGTGATGTTGAATATGCAAATGAGCTTTCAGCGGTTGTGATGAATAATGAGAAGAATGGATGGAAGAATATAGAAAAATTAAGCATCATAACTTTGATGTAATACTTGAATGTTCAGTTTGGAAAAATATTATCATTTGTATTGTAGCTATGTGTAGACAAAATCTGGTCCTTAAAGCCGCTTACAACATATGCATAGCAATATGCATCACATTCATAATATAATTTAAAGCAATGTTTAAAGTTACCTGAAGGTAATGAATATTTCCATCTTGAAACTACACTTTAATCCCACGTTATGTTAGGTCGTATTTCACTTTACCTGCAAGTAATCCAACATAATAGGTACTCTTGCTGGGAGCGCATCGTAGCTAACCTTCGAAACTAAAATAATTCGTCTTTTTTTATTCACTTTCACTAAACTGCACATACCGATCCAGTAGTATCAAGAAAAATCAATCACTTTCACCGTGCACAAATCTACTATTGCATAGTATTCATTGCATCAATTGTATTGCTGGTCAGCCTGTTTTCTCCACTACTAGCCGTTACATAATTTCACATCTCTTCTTCCGCGAAGAGTGAATCTATTAAAACAAATAATGATAATATTTTTTAAGAGGTCTTTGCACTGAATAACACCACCTTTGGCTTGTTGTCCTATATCGAGGAAAATTATCACGGTCAAACAGATGTGTGTGCAATTTGGTATTGAGTGTTTTGCCGGATCTAGACGATGCGGGCACGACGACCGCCAATCGGCAACTGCATCAGCGCCAGTCGCCGAAACATAAAATTGATAACACCGCAGTAAAGAACCCACCGGAGGCCGAAGTTCAAGCATTCCCTCGGTAGATCGGCGTTTCCTTGCTTCGAGTTCATCCACACATACACAGAGAGCCGAGGCGAAAGCATAACACCAGTCAGATTATAATATTTTTATTATTTCAAAGAAAATTAAATAAAAAAATAAAAAGCCAAACTAGTTCTCGCGGGTAGCATCAGAAATTTAGTTGATTTTTATATTAAATTTAAATACTAGAGAAGTTCAAATTGTGTCCAATATTTGATCAAATATAATCTATAGTTAAGCTACGCATGTGTGTTAGTGAGATCGCATACTTTTCACGAAGGGGAAATCATAAAATGAACCACTGGAAAAATTGCATGGAAAGCGTGCTCCCGTTACAAGTCATGTGTTCAACTTAGATGCATCGGTCAGAAAATGCCGGTGTGAGCAAATCGTACGTACTTGTTTTAAAATCGCATCGTTGACGCTTTGCGCAATCATTTGTCAGTGTGTTTCACCCCACGAAATTCGTAAAGCTATCGAGGGCTCTCTCAATCGTCACACAGTACAACGGGTAGGATAATTCAATACAAAATTGCATTGATTGCAACGGACAAGACAACAAGATTTACTTTCTCCGTTAGTAATTCATGAACATTTTGATTTTTCTACAAATCATTTGGTTGGAGATAGTTTAATTAAATAGTTTGTTTCAATTTTCTGAAGGAGAACTTATGACATATTCTAGAATGTCTAGATTCAAAAAATTATTTAGAGATAAGACTTTGTTGAATATTAAAAATAATCGATTACTTGCTTGTATTGTTTTTTTTATTTACTTTATTTTTATTATACGTAAAATAAATATTAATAATAATCATACTTTTTACTATTGTTATTATTTTTATGATTATTATTACAATTAATATTTGTAATACTATCATTATTATTAACATTAACATAGCCTGATATTTTTTTCCTCCCACCACCATCGATTCTCTTAAAAAATGTAGTTTTGTAAAACCTTCCTAAAATATGTTATTTGTATTTTTGAACGATTTTTAAATGCATTAGTTAGTATAAAAAACCTATTTTTCAAAGTGTCTTATAATAATGGTATGGCCATAATTTCGTTTTATTGTAATAAGTCATGTCATAATGGTCCTTAAATTTTCAACAACAAAAATATCCTAGAAAAGAAAAAGATGTGAAATAGTATTTTGGCCGGTAGTTTATCGCTGCCATCAGACTGATTGTTTGTAAGCTGTTTGATTTTTTTTCTTTATTTTTATAGAGACTATGAGAAAGCTGTTTGATGGCACTGATAATCTCATCCATAGATGGCAGGGACCCTCATTGACTCTACGGTTGCTGTCGCTGGTGTTACTGCTGTTTTGCTGCTGTAGTAGTTGCCTTGTTCTGCTACTTGCGCCAGTCTCTCTTGCCCGGTCCCCATTCAGGTGTACTTCGAATAAAAAATCATTAAACACAAAAATAATAAATAAAATTAGGGCTTAAGTTTTCAGAAGGTTTATACCAAAAATATTCTAATTAATTAAGGAAAATATTTCAAAGAATAGTTTTAGAAATAGTTTGTAATACAATTCACAATATGTGCTCATCGTTTACATATTGTGAGAGGGCCCGCTTACCTCACTCCACATTGGCAAAGACCGATCTCATACCTCCTCGTGGTGCTGCTGGTAACTAACGAGGATTTGCCTTCCGTTAGGCTAAATGAGACGAACACAGATGGGCAACTCCGCTGGGGAACGGGGTGCAGGGAGTTCCGGCCGCCTGCATCTCTTAAGGTAGCGTCAATCTGCAACGCCGCGGAACGTGCATCCCGTTGTGTGTGTACGAGCTAAAGTGGCGCGTATTCTGGTGGCCTACGAACCGATATTGCGGCCTCGACAATCGTGACGGGCCACCAGTCTTACTGGGTCCAAAGGCAGACGTTGTTGGTAACACTGCAACGCCTGTTGAGTAAGCCCGCTAGTGACTTTGATGCATCACAGGCTCAAGTCGAGTGACAGAGCTCGATGATGCGTGGAGTTGACTAGCAACATGGGAGAGCCTTTTGCTCAAGCATTGGGGATCGAACTGTTCGGACACCTCGTCCTTTAAAGGCACGAATAGCAGTTGCAGTAGCCGGTGCAAACGTATGAGACACTTCGTCTATATAATGGAGGTGCTTCATTCGGGATCGCCTTGATTTATCAAAGAAGAACGTTGGGCCTTTTAAGATTGCGAACGCTTCGCCATCGTAGTGGCTCGCAGTGGTCCGAGACACATATACGGTCCGAAGTTTTAAGTCGCCGAGGACCGGTGGGGTGTCGGTAGTTTCGATCCATTTCGATCCAAATAGATATGGTAGGGCCTAGTGATGGGCATGGGACTACGCGACACTCGGAAGGTAGCCTTATGTTATGCCTCTTGCCAGGTACGACACTGTAAGTTCGAACTCCCCAGGTTTTGACTGGGTGGCGATGCGGGTTGCTCTTCGAGTAACTTGACACGGGTCGGTTCTCGTAGCAATGAAGTTGTCTCGGTTTCGGTGACTCTGATGCTGGGATGCTAACCTGACGTCGATACCGGAATTTGGGGTAGCTGATTAAATACGCGATAGACAAAGTTGTAAGTCGCACCTAGTGTGACGAGCATGGTGTAAAATGATGTGTTAGGTACACATCCTGTGGTTTTCGGTCGAAAATATGATCGCTGTCCCCATACAGGTCCCATCGGTAGTCATTCGCCCAATTCCACGCCAATGTTGCCCCCCCCCCCCAATGAGAGTTCCTATTTGGCTTTTTCGCCGATCCTTTATTCTGTTGTTAATGGTTGAACCAGCGGGGTACGGAGAAAGAGGCGCATGGAGTAAACCAGAAAAAGTTCTGGGAGTCCCCCACTCTGCACCCTCCAGTACAGGTTAGTCGTAAAGATTTAGTCCTCCATGTAAATAAAAAAAAAAAACATCACCATTGCGGTAACACAGTATTTATCCCAACTATCCCAATTGAAAATACCGGCAATTAAACGACGATCCCGGTCGTCCATGCATAACATCATACATCTAGCAAATCTAGTAAATTCTAGTAAATATCTAGTAAATTACCACGTGTAGCCTAAAACATCCAACACCTCCAGTTTGTTATACCCAACATAACCGTCACAATGAATATCGAGCAATGTACACTTGTACCCTACCTTCATTTGCTTACAAATTTAATTGTTTTGAAATTTGACATTTAGAATCAACCTAAGAACCAACCGAAGAAAATACAACTCACTCCGTTCAGTTCAGCATTCAGCATTTGAAGAATAAAGACACTGCAAGTCAAAGCGGACGGAGACGTTGCCTTGAAACTTTCTTATCATAGTAAACGAAAGAAAACTTTACACTTTTGTTTACAATTTAACCCGAGTGCTGCTCGTAAATTCGGTCGCGAACGATTTGCACGCCAAAATATAATGTAATAATGCATGTAAAGCCTTTGTTTTTACCAATTTACATTAAAATAATTATTCACAAATTTGAAGAGACAACCTTATACGAAAATTTCGCAGGTTTAAAATAATACGTATTTAAGTTGTTTAAAATGATATGCCAGCTTTTCAACATTGCTCTGGAGGTTTCATTCGAAGCGCGGGACTAGACAACGACTTGCGTGACACGATCTTCTATCGGTCTCTCCAATTTCTTGGCTTAACGGATAACATCAACATTATCGGCAACACGACAATTTTCAAAAATTTGATTGAGAATCGAAGACGAAGATTGATGTAACGAAGACAAAGTACCTGCTTGTCGGAGGCTCAGTCCAACTGGGAAGCAATGTATTAGTTGATGCCAACAATCTCGAGGTAGTAAAGGATTTCTGGATCTCGGGCCGGTCGTTACTTTGGACAGCTACATCAGCAGCGAAATCCGGACACGCATTGTGCAGGGGTATCGTGCATACCATGGGTTTCTCAATCTGCTGAGATCCACAAGACTTCGAGACTGCACGAAACGTGAGATACATCGCACATTGATTCTCCCGGTAGTCCTCTATGGACATGAGTATTGGACCATCCGAGTGGAGGATGCAAACGCTCTGCACGTGTTTGACCGACGCATCTGCTGTACCATTTTAGGAGGTGTTTTCGATATAGTGTGTAGGAGAAGTATGAACCTTAAGCCTACTGAGCTGTATGGCGAACCGAGCATCTTGACAGTGGCGAAGGTTGGCAGAATATGATGGCTGGGACATGTTATGAGGATGCCGAACTCATGCCTCACCTAGAAGGTGTATATCAGAGACCTTTAGTTCAACATGAGGCACAGAAAATCACAGCGAACTCGAAGGCTTGATCAGATGAAGCGAGACCTGTCGCAGATCGGATTTCTACGTGGATGGGAGGCAGCAGCCAGGGACTGAGCTTCGTGAATATTAATTGTTTACTGGGCCATGTAACGACGAGGTGTCCTGTAATGAGCAGGCCAACGAGAAAGAGAGAGAGAGAGAGAGAGAGAGAAATTGATGTTGATTGAAATTAATGCACTCAATTATTTCAATGAATTATTATTCAATTATAAAAACAAACATTAAAGAAATCTAAAAATCAGTGACCATCTTTTGACCCCATTATATTTTTAATCTCAAAACTGTAAAGGTGTTTACCACCTAGGCCTTTCTCTTGGTACTAAACGCTAGATTATGAAAACTGTAAGTTATTGTATAAGTTTGGAATAAATAGATATAAACTAAAAGTATGAAGAATTAAATAAAGAAATGTGAAAAGTATGGGTATTATAAAAATAAAAAAAAGAAATATTCGCGTTAATACAACGACGATTTTGTAACGCTCTGTAGTCATTCGTGTTCTGCGCTACGCATGCTCAGCTGATAAGCAAACGTAAGGAAGATATCAACAAGCAGGATCCGCTTGCCTAAAATGAGTATATAGCCACTAGTAGATCCCAAGAGCTCACTGAGTGTACATCGCAAAGTAAGTTTTCAAATCAAGGTTAAACATAGCTTTTGTTGTGCGAGTGAAGTTCGTTCGGATTGCCTGTGGCCAGTTTTTTTTTATCTAGAGTATAAATATTGTGCGAGTAGCGAGCGAGGGAATGTGTAAATACCCTGTCTTTCAACGATGAGACTGTAAACAAAAAGGCTGCTCCTAGTCATGAGACACATTATTTTCGGTTGAAGTGTGTTTTGTTATCCGCTTTAGGCAATTTTGTGTAGCAAAATGATAGCGTTCGCTTGGATTGTGTGAAAGCTATGCAGAAAAATATTTGAAGCGTGGTAGCATTTAAATGTCTATAGTTAATGTGTGATGAGAGTGTAAATATAACGATGTGTTCATCTTTTTGCTGGAAATGGATTCGAAAAATGCTAAAAAAAAGGAATTCATTTACAAATCGTTTATTTCAACACAGTTTGAATTCATTTATGGGTGTTTTGGATCGTTTTTCCTACCCTGCACTTGTTTAACGAATTAATTATTCATCACTTTGAAACAACAAGTGGCTGTTTGAATATTTAAACCTTGCCATGGCAACCATCCTTGACAACCGTCCAAACAGTTTGTGAGAGTGAGTACGCGCTACACGGTAGTGAAATATGAAGAATCCTTAGTTAAAAGGTTAAGTGGTATATGTAGGTTCAATGTAACGCGCCAAAGTATTTATGCGATTATTGTTAACGAAGAGTAGTTCTGGAATTAGTTAGTTTTGTGTTATAAAACTAATCTCACCTAGTCCGACTAAATTAAACTGACCCGAGTTTTATTATTTAGGTCTAATAAAACCAAACAAGCTGCACTATAAATATTTAAAATAAACTTATAACACGCATAATGAATGAATTTTTAGGCTGCAATTCTGAAGACTTGTATTATCCTACGGATAAGCAACAAGCCTAGCCGAAAAATAAAAGAACAACACACTTAAAACGCAAAAAACGTTGAATGCTTTGTGATCGGTGATTGGAACGATGACCACCGCATGCATTCCATGCGAACCCGGTAACAAAAATGCAGAAACTTCTTTCCGTGACCCAGTTTGGTTCTGGATCGGAAATAGTAAGATAATGTAAACGGTTCAGACATAACGAAAAGGAACCCAACTTTGCACAACAATGTGCGATGGCACGATGATTGATGTCAGTAGGACAGTAAAGGTAGGATGATACCGATTGCTGCGGCAGATGCTGGGCACGCTGAGCGGTTAAGGCGTCCATTGTAATTTAATTGGAATGACAGATGACGCCAGAACGCTTCGCGTGAAGAATGGGAGCAAAATTGTCTAGTTTTTTTGTGGTTTTATCAGTTGAAATCTCTGAGGTATGGCATGAATCGCGTCATATAATGTTGATATATTTAGTATAATAATACTATACTTTTTTTTAAATAATAATAATACTATGTTTTTTTTAGTTTCGGAATCCAGATTCATTTTTGACGAATTTATTTTTCCTATATATTATTAGATTGTATCGTACGTAAAAATATGTAATTATGATTGGGACTCGTGGTACAGTCGTCCATACGTACGACTTAACAACATGCGAGAGGTGGATTCGAGCCTGGTACAGGTTGTCCTCTGTAGCAAGGACTATTCCTTACTATTAAGCAGCGTAATACTAAATATAATAATACATTAATAATTGTATATACACATTAATTAGATGAATCTCATGAGCAATGTTGAGACCTTGCGCCTGTTTAAATTTATTTATTGGCAGCTTAATAGAGTAGCAATGGTTTTTTGTTAATGGTGCACTATGCCAAAGTCGTTTCCAACACTATCACACTGTAAACAGCACTTATTAAGACGAAATTGAAAGACGACATAAACTTTTTGATGCATCAATAAGCCCATGCATCAAGAAAAGCTTTAAATTGGTGCCGTTTCATAGAAAGTAGGTTGTACGTTATTAAAACATCCTGTATTCGTCCAGACAATTGTAACGCAGAGCTGCTAACACACAGCAATAGCACACAGAACCACTTTGGCCAGAAAGGGACGAAAGGATATTGGAGTATGATTCTTGCTGAATCGAACTATAACACAACAACGAAACTACATGAACAACCGCACTTTAATTGATGTATGCTAAAGGATCTAAGATGAAATCTACTTAAGAAACGTACTGAGAGGTTTTCTATTACTTTCTCGGTTCGATTTAAAAAAAAAACACAGAAAAAAGAGCCTTGGATCTAAGAAACTCAGATTATTTGTTAAATCGTTCCTGGGAGAAAGTCATGCTATGAACCATTGAAAGTAAGAGAATTTCTTATTCTTATTATTTTCGGAACAACGGATGTCATCGGTTTATAGTCTAGCTCCGTGTTATCCATTTGTGTGGGTCTATAAACAAACTGACAGATACAAAATAATAGTATTTCTTTTTAAATAAATTATTGGTTTCTTAGTCAACCAACATTATAAATTATATGAGGAAATGCGCTACACGATATTAAATGTAAACGTGTTTTTAGCTTACAATTTCTGCGAGGGAAATTCTTCCTATGCCAATATTTACCCTCGTTCGGCAACAGATACTCATTGAAATCCAATGCAATGCAAACAAAAGATTCCATTTTGTTCCGATTCTATGTCAACAGCATCAGTACGGCGGTTCTTAGATGCTCGCTGTGTCTTTGTTTGTTCGCTCATATTGACGTGGCCAATGCAGAACTCACAGAAAGGACGCAAAAGCCAGTGGATGCTAGTACATTTCATCGTACATCAAAATTGTGCAGCTAGTAATTCTATAGATAGTTTCAGTTTTATATATACTGATAAATGTCTCAGCTTTAAAGTACTTCCAATGGAATGAAATCAATATGTTTTAGCAAAACGTGAATACCGATTATACTGCCATGTACCTGCCAAATTCTCCTATATACATACATAGAGATACACATTCTGGAACCTGACATCGAATTATATTGCTTATAAGGTTTTTATCGAACCACACATTATTCATTTAATTAAAAAAAGAACAGATTTGTCTTCATTAAATTGTTCTTCCGAAAAAATGTACCCAAAACCGTCTGCTGATCTCATGTAGCGACAGCGGAACGCAATACAAGAATTCAAGACAAGAAACGTCACACCTTACTTAATCGACACAGTTCAACAATGAGCGTTAACATAAACAATGGAATACTGCACACGATTAAACACCAGATGTTTCAGTTTTGGACCGCATTTGATGATGAAAATTAATTTGCCTACCGCGTACGTCACTGTTGGCGCAAATTTAGCGAGCAATATAATTGTTCAGGAAGCAAATAAAACTCGCCTGCCGTTGCAGGTGTTTGTTTATTGAAAGGAAATTTTGTATACCTCGGATTACCGGAGCCGTTTAAAGTAGGTGTAACATTCTTCAAAACGCCGCCTGTAAATGCTTTTTGTTCTTCTTTTTTCCCATTCGGTATACGCATGTAACGTACACCTTTAATTTGGTGCGTTGTGTATAACTCCTCGTGAAACGCGTGTGCGAGGATTCCTCGTTTTTTTTACACTATACATCTTACATTTACGTACTTTTTCAGCCTGCTTAAGCAATCGCAAACGGACAGTGTGTAAGACGCCAGATTCCCACGTGCGCCAGTGTGTAAACGCTATATGGCGCCAGCATCTGTCATGAACAGCATGACATCAGCATGACAACGATGATTGATCGCACGCGACACATCACGCGCGAAATCGTGCCGAATGATTCGCTATTTCGTCATCGTCGTGGAGGATCGGATGCACTGAGTGTACTTTTTGCACCATTAGGCAATTGGAGCTCGGTGCTTCGGGCGCAGTGATGCATTTGGTGGCAGCGTTCCAGCAGCTGTGCTTGAGAGCACAATTAGCGCGCGTTTGATTCGCGTTCTGTGCTACCGTGTGCCGCTATTAATTGAAAGGCTCGCAGCATTCGCTCTCACTCTTTTCGTCTACTAATAGAGATGCTTCCAAATGTCAGCTGTCGGATGGACACGAAGATTGTGTTGGCACATTAGTGAAAGGCCGTGCAAGTGAAAAAAAGCATCATGAGTATTAATCGAGCCCGATGTGTAAAACATCTCATGAGACATCTCTTTCTAACACATGTGATCTTTTATGCACTATTTGTTACAACCCTTTGATGTACTTTGCATTGAAACAATAATACCAGTTTTGTGAGCATATATATAATACGGCCCATTTTATGCTATACAATATGATCGAACAATGCAATTTAAAATAAATCATAATTAATTGAATCAAAAACAACAACATTTAACAACATGCCCGTAGTGGGTTCAATGCTCATTTGTACCGTTCCTCGTAGGTATGACTATCCGGATGCGTGGCACTTGCTTTTAAGTTGCGAAAGCCTGCATAGGTTGGCATGACCGCGTAGGTCGTTAGGCCAAGAAGAATATTTACATAATAACAAATTTGCTTTTATATTTTATTTTATATTTCATTTTAAACCCCATTCTTCATTCATTATTTTAACGCATAACTATTGATTTTTTTTATTAAATTGGGGAGTGATCAAAGAATTGTATGTGTTACACCGTACTTAATGCCAACTCCGACGATCTGATGTGGAATGAGTTGAGAAAGTTGAGATATGATTTTACACATTGGAAATGAAGCTTGATAATGTTGCTAGAGGAGCTACACAACATAGTCGTTATATTTCCATCAAAGGAAAACATATATGATAGACTAAGGATATCAGGGACACGAAGTGAAAAATTGAATGGAAAACATCGTTTTCAATTTTATTTATTGAGTTTGATATTTAATTTTACATAATAATAAAACACAGTCGAATATCATGAAACACCACCTAAACTAAAGAGCGTTCTTTCCGAGCTAACCACATGTTAATCACAAACTCATAAAAAAGTATACGAGTTAATAAGGGTTAATTGAGGATGATGATTAATAGTAGCACATGTAAGATGCAGAGACTTGCTTTCTGGTATTATATGCGGTTTCTTATCATTTAGGGTTTGCGAAAGTCTGTCGACGATAAACTTTCACTGGTAATAGGGGTTAATTTTTAGATTACCCTCCATCAAGCAGCTGCAGCAGTCCAAAAACACAGCTGTTCACTATTATTGTCACGTCAAGAAAAGACTGTTCATCTACCACCTGCAACAAAGAACTTGTATTTACTTTTCTGTTTGCGAAAACTGGCAAAAAAAATCAAAATACTGTCCCAAACGTGCCGGTCAAAATCACCATATGTTTGATTTTCTAATTTTAGTTTATTTCCAACCCCGGAACTAACCTTTCCGTTGAGCCGTATAGACAAAACCATGTGGTGAGAACATTTTTTGTACTTGTTTGGTTGTCGACTGTGTGTGTTTTGTGTAAAATGATTTTTGCTTTTCGTTTGCCATGTGCCTCATTCTACGTTTAGAAAAAGCGACGGGTGGATGTTGTAGTTTATTTTGCAAATGGCTTCAACCACTTCCGAGTTTTTGCCATTACGAAGCGCCAGTTGCGGTAAAGGCAGAGGGAATTGTTTATTTGTTGATTGATTGTCTCAATATCTCGGTTGTACAAAACCCAAATCGTAGAGCAAACCATTTCAGCAGTCTCCGTCCACTAAATGTGTCTATCAAATGTGATGTTTGATTCTTTGCTGCCGTTTAGTTTTGCAGCATCTGTGTTGATAATTAAATATTATGATTTATTTACGTTACTGTTGATCAGTGTTTATCCTTCAACATTCTATTTTATCAAGTTTAGTTGCCGCAGAACGCTATGTAGCAGTTGAATTTTGTTCAGCGATTTAGTGCATATTGTAGTTTATATTTAGTTTGTAAAATACGTATATTGTGAGAAAAGAGTAGGAGGTTATTTTGCTAAATAAACTGATGGCTTATAATAAAATAATCTCTCTCCTAGAGTTTGTTCTGTATAATCTTTAAGAAGGTAGGTTTGATTCTGTTTGATTCGCTGATTTATTTCCTCAGCGATTTATTCAAACACATTGTATTTCTGACATCACGATTGCTCAGTCTGCATTCACTATTGTTTACATTTACGCTTTAAATTGAGTATTTTTTTATTCAGTCGTTCATAGACAAAGTCCTATAGAGATTTAATGTAAAGACACAGACGATATTAAAGGGACGCTAAATTTTTTTGTTGTAGTTATTTTGTAATATATTTCATTACCCCTCTTTTTAACGAAACTGTTCAGTCTTCTTTATTTTGCAAGTTGTTACTGCTCGCTAACACGCTCCAAATCCGCTTCTACCTATGGTATGTGTAAAACGGGACGATATCTTACAAATATGTATACAAAGATTTTCCCTGCGGCATGTCTTTCGTTCTTGGTCCGATAAATTAGCGTATGCAAACAATTATCGAAGCGCTATATTTTTAATCAACTTTAACGAAGCGACCAATTACTCATCTGTTAGATGCAGAAGCGCTCGGATGCGAAAGCCGAAAAGAAAGACATTGTGAAAAGTGCTATAGGTAGCAATGGTGTGCTGAAAGAAACGTCTACTGACAGATCGGCACTGGCGGTAATTGAGTATTTAAAACATACATCCAACACGCCAAGCCGAGTGTGAAAACATGCAACAGAAAAATGGTGGGCCACAAAACATCTACTGTAAGCTATAGTAAACATTTAAAATGTATTTGTAGGACTTTATTTTTACCACAAAGTAGTAAGAGCGATACATATTTGAAGATGCGTTTAAGGTTAAATATAATAATTGCATTCTATTTTAATGATACTCAATACTCTCGAAATATGACTGAAATTACACAGTTAATATTTCGCATAGCTATTATGTTGCTTAATACTGATATTCAACAATGCGTAAGAATAGCAAAGATAAATCGTTAGCACACAGGGTAAAAACAAACAAATTAATCGGTTGGTTTTAGGCAACACACAACTAAAGGTACGAAAACAATCGAATAAGTAGCATTGGCACCCAAAACGTTTTGATACCAATTTCTTTGAAGTTATAAATAATACTGATGCAAAAAGAAGGCATAACACATTATTTGTTTTCCCAGGGGGGCAATTTGGCTGCCACTGACCGATGATCACACATATCTCACCCAGATGCGTCCAGCATGGGACTTAACTGTGACTAGCAGCAAAAGGAACAGAGAACGACGCCAACGGGAGCAAAGAGAGCACAAATTGCTGGAACGAGTAGCTATACACTAGAGTTTTGGAGTTTCTTATTGTTTGGTTGAAGCTTAAGATGCTCTATTCAAAACTTCCTAACCACTGGCGGCTGGGGACAAGTGTTAATAATCCTCAATAGTTTATCAGTAGCAGATCAGATCATGTAGCAGGTTGTTGCTAACGTGTCGTTTCAGTATTACTGTTTTGTGGTAAGCAAGGAAAAGGAAATTACAAAAGGAACGCGTGTTTAAAAATCATTCTACCACTCGCGAGCACAGTTTCGCGGTGGTGAGTAACCATGAGTTCGGGTTTGAATTAGAAAAAAATGAGTTACACACGCAAGGAAAACGAGAAACACGATAGACGGGTTTCATCCCATCTGTAAGCGGTTGGCTTTGTAGATGATTATCTTTCACGAGAAAATCCGTCTTCTGCGCTTGAGTTACTACGATCTGACCGCTGTACCGGGTTCGTGGGTAGAACGCTATTTTCAGTTGCGATCTGGGCCACCGTGAGGGCAACAGCGTTCGACGCAGTCGGTCCAATAAGATTATGAGCAGTTTCGTACAAGTATGGTGTGAATCCGTGAAAAAGTGATAATTTAGTGTTCAAGGTTCTATTGATTTTAGAACCGTTTTGGTGTTTGCATTGCCTCTTCTTTAGTGGCTGTAATTTACGTAAAAATTAAGCGCTAGTGAGCGTATTATTGGCTTTATAAACGAAAAGATTACCACAACGACAAACGTTCAAGGAAGTGATACTTCAGTAAAGAGATGCTAGATATCAAATACAAAAAAAATAATAGGTGTAGGTGTCGAACAGTACCTCGCTTACTAAATATTAAGGGTGGAGCTCGGTGTTCAAGGATGCAACCATTAAAATGGATTTACAATGAAAACCATACAAGCAATGGTCATACAAATGCATATCTCAAAACTGATTTCAATTGTTTCCTTAATCTTTCCTAAAATTCTGGTTCAAAAATGTTATTGGCGATTCCATAAAAAATACAAATTATTCTATCAAAACAGATTCCTGAGACCCATAAGAAACGTTTGCTTGACCCATTCAAAATGCGTTATTGCTGTGTTTGTTTGTTTAGAATATTACAATGCCTAGTGCATATCTAGACAGCAAAGAGGCACGGCCTCAACTCCACAGAGTGCAATACATGCAATACTGCATTTTTGTGATGACGGCTTTCACTTCGAAACCTCATCCAGTCACAAAACATCATATTGGGTAAGGTTTGTCAAAATTTGTCATTCAAATTTCAACAAAACATGTGTATGCGTTTATGGTAGATTCGGCGAACGGTGTACATCGTTCGTCCCTTGTGACCAGTGTGTCAACAGTGTGTGAGAAAGACCAGAAACAAAAGTCCATTCCCTTCTTTTTTCTTCTCAGGGGAGTGAGAATTATTTTTAAACACCCAAATCCCGTATTTCAAGCACCGTTGGCAGAGGGAAGGTGGCAAACATCAGAGAATTTTGGGGCCCATTTTGACAGTGTGTGCGTTTCTTTCGTTTGTTTAACTGTACACCTAGAGACACGGTCGGTTTTGCCTTTCATCGGTGCTACCCACTGTGTAATGTTTCATGGTGGCGGTATTTCATGCACTGTCTAAACTTCCTGCTTCTAGCATCTCGTTTCGGACCCTGTTGGCCTTCATTGCGGGTGTGTTCTCAAAAAAAAACACGTCTAATTCTTGCACTGTGTCGCGTGGCGTTAGAAGCTGGAGCATAGCGGCTCGTGCTCTCGCGTAAACGGTTTTCAGCTGTGGGAATTTATCTTCGTCGTTCGCGACAACCGAGCCGCGAAGGCGAAGCTCATATTTTATCGGCACAGCGGGATGTTCGACATTCTGCCACGATCTCTCCCGATCTTTGCCGACCTGGTTCGTAGTACTGTTAGTTCCCAGGATTGACAGGACTCGGTCAACACAGCCCTCGGGAGGCTCGCATAGTTTATTTTTACCCCGGTGATCGGTCCCTTCTGCAAGTACCCATAACGTACGCAATATTGACGAGCCGTAATCCGCGCCCGCACTGCAAGATAACAAACAACAGTGCCGTGAGAAATGAACCGAAAATACAACAGCCATCGTGTTGCGAGAACCAATTTAACGCGATGCGATGCGGGATCCCTTGGTCGGGATTGATTGCAGTGCGAACCACCGTTTGAAAGACGAGGTGCAAAATGATTGCGTGCACGATCGCGATCAATTGTGCGACGCGGTGGGGCATTCATGAGTGACATCCGTACACAGCCGAACAGACACGGTTGACATTCTACCGAAGCAAATAGGAACGAAAAAAAGTGTAAAAAAATAACCCGCATTTCCCGGCTCGTGTGCTCATTTGCCCGGGAGAAAATAATTGTACATCTAGTGAAAACTGCAGTGTTCATTTCTCGTAGATCGTCCGTGTGACAACGAGCGTATGTGCATGTATTGGGAGAAATTTTCACGAAATTTAGCAATCGTACGTACCGTAGTGATGCAGTAGATAAAAAATCGACAATGCTCTAGTGCTTCCCTGTACCGGACTGGCAGTGTAAGAAAATGTGAACTACTCGGTAGATATGGTGTGAGATTTTTTTTCGTCGTGTCATATTGTACCGATGGTGGTAGTGAAGTGTTCGAGTTAGCTAAAAGTTTCTTACAATGAAACACGAAAGTCAGCGGTGGTGATGAGTGCAGTGCGAACCAGCGTAGAATAGTGCATGTGTAAAATTAAAGCAGAGCAGTAGAATAGATACAGCAGGCATTGGGTGAAAATTGTCATTGGCGACAGCAAGGTGTGTGCATTTCGAGCGAAAAGAAAAAGTCACACAGCCGTGAGCAAAAGTGTACCGATCTCAGTGGTAGGGAGCTGATTGTTCTGATCAGCGATCGACAAAGTTCAACACAACAGGGGCGAAGAACGAGCAACGGTCGATAATGTCGACTACTTCGATTTCCCGAGAAGAAGAGCGCAAGCCGCTCATGGAGGAATTTTACCGTCAGCGGCGTATTCTTCTTGGCTGCACAATTCTTATCGGGGTGGCAGCCGTCATATGGATTGTGGCCATTTCTACCGATCACTGGTTCATCGTAACAGGTGGCCAAGGTAAGCAACATGTGGGGCACTTCTTACCTGCTTATTTCCCGATTCGATTCGAAACCCTGGCGAACGTAAACATTGATACATTCGGCGGGTTTATCGTAACAAATCGTTTAAAATCAGGAGGGAAAATAATGTTAACACGCACACACCTTTGAACAAAAACGCCGGGCTCGCTAGGATAACCAGATAGAGGTTCTATAAATAAAGAATACAGATTCCATAGTGAAACTCGCGGATGGAACGATCAGTTAGCGCTGGCATGGTATGGAGTAATCAGCGCAACAACCGTATTGTACCGACTAGTGTTGTAATTTATTAATTCCAACAGCGAATGATCGCACCGCTCATTCAACGGTACGCGGTGTTTTCAAATGAAAGGAAACGCGTGCAGGGGTACCAGGCACCTCCATCGGAGATAGTAATCGTGCCGCACAATCACAGCCAGTAGAGTTTTACTTAACAGGAACTTTTTTTTACGTTACATTGTAAACCGTCTCGTAGCCATTGCTGTAGAATTCATAGTGGTTTCATGTTTCCTCTGAGTGGTAGAAACAAAAGTCCAACATTCTTTGAATGAATGCCAACTAGCGAAATGATGAGATTTGGCATTCGAAAGTAGAAAAGACTGGGATGCGAATCGACCAACGAAAATTATTTTTGTATAGGTAACGAACAATGAGTCATATCGGTAAAGGACAAGTTTAATATAGTTCAATGACTAGATGCAGTGCGTTGGCTGAGATATTACTTTTATTAAAATTATTGTATTAATAACACATTGTTCCTATTTTGTTTTCATATAACATACTTAATATACCCAATATTTACATCACAATTGTGTGTTACAAAAGAGAAAACTTGTTAGTTACAATGAATAAAGCTACAATATCCATTTTCTTACCACGATTAATTTGTGTTGATGTGTTGAAAATGAGTTATTGCATCCTTTGCATGTGTAAGCAAATATTCTGCAAACGTGTGGTTTGTCATGCATATGGAGTTCAAAAAAGAGAACAACGCTTATAATTTTAACTGCGAGCTGAACATGTGTTACAGTGGCTGTTTCGACAGCTTGACAAAACACGAAAAGGTCGTTTAATCTTCTGCACAGACAGCTCATAATGCGCTTTGAAACATATCATAATGATTAACGAAAAATGAGGAATAACTTCTTTGCCTTTGCTTTTCGTTTTGCATCAATCATTTCAAGCATCCATCTTGTTGTAATGTAAAATGTCAAAATGTGTATCAGCTTAGATTTAGGTTCATGAACGATTGAAATATTTGGCCAGAATAATTACATGTTCGCGCCAGTGGCGATTTTAACGGTAAGCAAAGTAAGCAATTGCGGGGGGCCCCGTCAATGAGGGGCCCCGCGAATCTTTAGTCCATTATCTATAACAGTTGATAGAACATGGCACTGTATTAGCAAGGAGGCCCCGTGTGTGATGGACGTTGGAGCCCCGTGCTAGACGAATCCTTAGCACCTCCCCAGCAAAAAAATTGAAGTTGAAATGTTACATAATCCAAGACGGATGCCGGGTACCCCCCGGTAATCATATACAGAGGGCCTCAAAAATTCTTACTGCTTAGGGCCCCCGATACTGTAAACCCGCCACTGGTTCGCGCTTATGGTTATAGGGCATGCGAATGTGTACAGCTGACCGCAGAATGGTACAGAAATGATAATAAGCTGGATGTGTTCAAAAGCTGTGTAGGGAAGATCAATAGGTGTGATCAGTATGCATACTAATGTGTGTAAAGTTTTACAACACTTTTTCATTTCGCACAACACATTTATTGTACATAAATGCACATGCAAATGCATGAACACTGCGAGCAGAAGAAATTGGTTTGTTGCCTAGAGCATGGATCCTCAAACTTTTTAGTTCGCGTGCCGCATTGCTTCGCAAATTTTGAAGGCACTTTTCAAGGGCCAATTTTTATGTACTTTTTCAAATGAGAGAACTTTGAATCTCGTTTTGATAAGAAAATACAAGATTAATACATCAATTTCTTCAGAATTCTACTGGTGAAACTTAATTTAATAAATCTAACATTAAAATTTTGATTGAAGTACTCAAAATAATCAGCAAGTTCTTTTCACGGGCCACTTTGTAGATTATCGAAGGCTGCATGCAGCCTCAGGATGGAGATCTCTGACCTATCATAATATAACCATTCACTATGAGTGAATCATAACCCACTCAATATAAAACGATCAAAACTATAAGCACTCATGCTTACACTTCGATAAACTGTTAAGTAAAATTTAATATCGCAAAATTCCATAGCGTAACAAATTTCAACTTTTTGTAATCGGGGCATCAAGATTTTGTAAACAAAAGCGCACATTTAATAATTGAAGTAAATCAATATTGGCTCTTCGTCTTTGCTGAAATTTAATCGATCGAATCGAACGGGGTTCCGACGAGGTGCTGAGAATAGGACAAAATTGTTTGGTACATGTTTACTTTGCGTTTCACAAGCAACAGGGAAAGTTCACTGCGTCTGAAATGGTACAGTAGGTGGCAACGCTACCGTTCATTCATACAACGTTGTGCGAGGCTACCGTGGTACAAAATTTCGGTGTAGAGCACCAACACAATTGTCCGCGGGCTAGCTGTTGTTCATATTTTAGCTAAATCAAACCGTAGTAAAAAAAGAGACGAGGTTGTATTCAAGTAGCGCTAGCCAATACTCATTACGTTGGGTGAGAAAATTTTGTAAATTGGCCAGATTAAAAATAAGACCTGTTTGCAGTGCGATTAAACTGCAGAAACTTTCGACGGCCCTGTTTAGGCCGGTACGAACAGAATATGTAGATGCAACGTTGAGCGAATGTAATTAACGCGGAAGACAAACAGCCGTATGTCAGGATTAAGCTGCGAGCGACTAGCTCGTGGCGGTCGTCTCGGTCAGCTGTCACATTTATGTTTCGCTTACCTTCACTCTCGTCCATCACAAATCGCACGCCTTACACCGCTGGGATCTTTCCACCGTTAATGGTTATCATCATTTGAACTTGTGTTTCTCCCTGGCAGGAATTTTCATACCGGAAACGCGACGATACTTCAAAACATCACACTCGGGCCTTTGGAAGATATGCCGCTACGGTGTCATCCCGGCCGTGATGGCTCAGTCGAATGCGACACGCAACTTTACGACATTGTCATTTGTGAACGAGAATCGCATCGCAACGATGCGTTCGACTATTGCGAAAGAACCATACATCAAAGATTTCCTTAGTGCCGATTTAAAAATGGAAAACCTGACCGAGGTGGACGACACCTTCCGGAGGCAACTGTTTGCGTCGTGGATCGTGAACGATGCGGACCGATTCCACGAGCTGAAGGGTTTGTTCCACGAAATTACGGGCAAGGTGCGCCAGCAGGACACAGTGGCTGTTCAAAAGCTCAAAAACCCACCGCTGATGATGCTTGATCCGACCGATCTAAACTCGGTGCGCGAGACTCTCAAAGAGCCGGTAGCCGCCGTGCTGACCACAGTCACCATCAACTCGACCGACATCAACGTTCTAATGCCTATCACGCTGTCCGAGGCCCTGTTCGACGACTGGGAGCACCGGCCGGGCGTGATTTATTTACTTTGGAGCTTCGCCAAAGCGATGAACATCCCGCCGTTCATCGTCAGCCCAAATGGCACCAAGTATATCATACGACCGCCACTTCCGCCCAAGAAAGGCCGCATTGGCAACGGATACGAGTACACCCCGTTCAGTATGTGTGACCGCAATGATACAAGCTAAGGCTAAGCTAAGCTACACATTTGAGATGTTAAATAATGATTGTCGCGTTTTTTACAGAAAAATGTAAATTCCACAACCTTTTCCCATCGGACGACGAGATTCTCCAGGATCCTGCTATCGATGACGAGCTGCTCGGTGAGTACTAAACGATGAAGTTTGATTTATTTTGAGTACGGAAGTTTTATTCCTGTAATTAACAGCACGGGAGCTGCAATGCAATATTGCACAATTTCACAAGCATTTCATTTGATTAGCGGTTTGCTGTTGCGAATGAACCGATGATATATATTAAATGCATCCTACCCAGTAAATAACTACCCACTACACCCCATTGCCACATTACAATTACAATTAACGACATTCACCTCCTTCCCATTAAAACTTAAACTGGATTTATTTACATCAACACACCGACGAATGTGATGATCATCCACATTTTGTAGAGAAAGACGAAGCTTTCTACAATCCTGAGTTCGAAACCGAAGGTACGCACCGGCCACATACAGACACACGAACAGCGCCATTTACAGCACTTAAGCTTACCGATCAAACTAAGCAGAACCTAACATACAGAAAACGTGTGGAAATGGCTTAATACATGACCTTTCTATTTCCTTATCACCTGTGAAAGCACATTCAAGTTAGCTGTAGAGTACTTTCTCACAATACAGTTGAAATTCAATTGTTGGACGCTTTCTAGTTGGCATGCTTTTTAATTGAACTTAGGTAGCATGCCTTTGTATTGAAAAACAATGCAATAGTTGGTAGACAATCGAAGTTCAACCAATGAGCCCATGCTATAGATCTTCATCTGTTTGTGATATTACTGTTTGTGATGTTTAATTAGTGTGGTTTGATTATGTGTTTTCGTTACGAGTAGCGTAGAATATTCATATGTAGCTTAGAGCATAGTTATAGTAGATAGTGTTTTGTAACCCAGTGATCATATATAGAGTAGCATTTAAAGCAATCAACACGATCAAGCAATACTTTTTCATTTATCGCATTGCTCGAGGGACTACAGGCGGCTTAAAAAGCCTTCAAAAACCAAATATTAAATCCTCGTAGAAAACACAAAGAAGCGTAGAATGTTAACGATGAGATAATATACCGAGACCTGTGTGTTTGGCAGACAAAAAGTGCATAAAACGATTCTGCAGGTTTCTGTCAGCAGCTTGCACTAGTGGGGATATCCGGAGCGTCGCATGTGTGCCGTCATAATTCATGCTAGGTTATGCATTTTGCTTTGGCTGTTAATTTTCTCTTGCCAGTCATAAAAAACGACCGTAAAATCAAAGTACAAGAGCAGGAGGACAAGGAAATTGTCTGCAGACTGTCTCGTCAGTGAGTTTTCACGCCGCGTGCGTGGGCTACTAAAACATTGTGCTGCATCGTTGCATCGAGATTTGTCCATAATTCAAATTTTTATCACTACATCGTGTAACGAAATACTCCGATGTAAACAGAATGTTTTAACTTCATTTGTACGCTTGCTTTACAGCACAACTTGCGGTGGTTTCGTGTCAAATCTTTGTAACAGAAAATATCTACTTCACACAAAACTGAAATGGAAATGCAATTTTATGGTCTTTGATGATTATGTTTAACTTTGTAACAGATGAATAACTTAAGAAAAAGCCGACCATTAACCATAACCATTCAAATACTGAAATAAATTTAATGAAACTATAAGTAATGTTTTAAATGTGCAAAACTGTCAATAATACAATGATTACGAGCTTTTTTTGCGCTCAAACTGACTTTAATAGAATAACAATGGTATCGTGTATCGACTGGTCAATGGTGCATGAGTATATGTAGTAACACTATTATTGCTATTTCTCCAATAAATGTTTCTTGTGAATGTTGAAACCACTTCCTGTTTGCAAACTGGAACGAATACACCAGCGAGTGCAATTATTGGTCGGTAAAATAAATATTGTTTTTCGTTTCGCAGACTACAGCCGGACCGAAGCATCGTTTGCTTGCATTACAGTCTTCGTGATGGTGATGGGATTCATCTTTTCGATCTACACGTTTTTAAACCCACGCTACATGTTTAAACGGTTGGCCGGTGGAATACATTTCATATCAGGTACATTGACAATACTGTAATGTAAAACGCAACGCTTAGCTATGAGTATGTAGTATGAGTCTAATCCTATCTTTTGCGTTCGTTATTTGCAGCTGCGACAAGCATTGTCGTTATACAGGTGTTGGTAGCTTCCGTGGAGTACGAAAAGGAAAACATATCCTATACCTTCCCCAAAGGTGCCAAATATAGGTAAGTAAGCGAGACCGTTATTTGCCCACTTATCGCCGAGTAGCATTTTGGTTCACAATTTTCCCTAATCAATTCACACCTTTCTTTGTGGTTTGTTCGCAACAGCTATGGCTACGGATTCTATCTGGCTTGGTTCGTATTTTTATCCAATATCTACGCTGGTTTGATGTTCATGTGGTATTCAAAGAAAAGGAAAGGCAATAAAGCAGCTACCGAAGAGCTGGGTATGGCCGATGAACCCATCAACATTGGGCGATAAGCAACGAACGGCTGTCATTTTCGAGCCAAAACCAAAGACAACGCACGAATCAGGCAGAAATTGGTTCCGAATCCCCACAAAGAAAAACGGCCTTTGCGGTAAAATAAGTGGGTTAAATAAGTCTGTCAGAAACCTTCCCGACGGTGTTTTTAACGAAGATAAAAAGCGAAAGAAGCATTAAGACAATGTTTTAGTTTTTTTGTTTTTAAATTTTATTTCGTATTTTTTGTTGACCACTTCTGTTTTCTCTTTTTGTGATTGTGTCGTGCAGATACATCATGGTTTGTTTTTCGGTTTACAATTAACTGTTACATTAAGTGTTACGTGAACAATAAAGATAAGAAAGGTTGTTTCAATATTTTACGCGATACAATGAAATGAATGGAAAGAAAATGTTGGTAAATGTTTAGTTTTTTAATCGAAAATATTCCTCAACATTGGAGAACATGAATTTGCAAGAAAAACAAAAAAGTAGAAATGATATGGGAGGTGACTCTGTTGATTTGCTCACGCTAGTTCACGGACTGTCAGTTATGGGGTCACAGTTATAACAAAATGAAGGCTTAGAGCCAAAACCCACACAATCCTCTATTTTCTCTTTCAAAGATTGTGTTCTGTTTCTTTTTAAAGGTTGGTCGTCACATAAATATTGCAATTTTCCAAATCATCATCAATATTACATCTAATGTGTAAGTGATTGAATGATTGTTGACAAGAGAAATAATGTTAAGGTTAAACTAAACTTAAAAACGAGTAAAAATTGGAATTAATTGCTAAACGTTATTTTTCGCATGTGCTGTTGTTCTAAAAAATGGCATTTAAAACACATTCAGAGTCGCCGTTGATGCCGTGTTTTAATTTGTTTTATTTGTTTACTTGTTTTATACAATATAGTTTTGTCCTTTAGAGGCTAACCTGGGTTGATTTCTTTGTATTGTATTTGGTTTAATGTCCTTCGTGGACATATGCTGGCCTATTATATATGCTTTCGGTAATTATGCCAGTACCACGCAGCCGGATGGCCTTGCTACGGGGGGACGGTCCATTTTAGGCTAGAACCCATGACGGGAATATTATTGAGTGGTACAATTTAACGACAGTACCCACAGGACCGCCAAGAGAGATTTATATAAAAATCTCTGGTTAACTTTAACTTTTCTTCTACTTCTTTGGTACAACAACCTGCACCACCAGTGGACTTGGCTTTCAGTGACGTATTGATTACCCATAGAAGGATAATCAGTCCTACGTATGGGGGCACGGTATATTCGGGTCTTGAACCCATGACGGGCATGTAATTAAGTCGTACGAGTTGACGACTGTGCCACAAAAATGTCTATGTAAGTACAATTAATTTAAAGTAAATGAGCTCGTGACATGGAGCGCATAAAAAGCTCTGTCGTTGTATAAATCGTTGGTAATTCGATCGTCTGTGTTGAAAGTTGTTGTAGTAGCTTTTACTGCTGATGTTCCACGCCCAAATTCAGTGAGAGAAGTGGGTCAAGCATGAACAATTCCAACCAAAGAAACAATCATGTTTTACACATGTGTGGAAAAGAGTCTAATCGTGTATCAAGAGATTTGTTTAAACAGTCGTGGAAGGATTGGTAAACTAATAACAGTGTGTGAACTTCTACTTTAGAACATCTAACGCTTTAGACAGGTGAATTGAGACTCTCAAAGGTAATATTGTAGCACAAATAGAATGCAAGGAATCGGAGATGCGATTGACATAAGGCGCAATAGATATGGTTTAAACCCCTTTTTACTATCTTCTACTTTGAAAATGCAGATGAAAAATAGTTAAAAGGTAAGGAAATAATAAGGAAATCAAATATAAAGGACGATAATTTCCAAACAATTATAAAGATATTTGACTAGGAGCATGTTAGCTCTGCGTTAGCTCTTCCAATCTTCTTCTTCTATTTGGCGTAAAGATTTGGCGTAAACGCGGACATTCCAGGCCTGTATAGGCTTTCGGGGCATATTCAATACCACGCAGCCGAATAAGTCAAGTCTTTGCTACGGGGGGACGGTCCCCATTCTAGGCTTGAACTCATGACGGGCATATTATTGAGTCGTTCGAGTTGACGACTGTAGCACCGGAGCTCTTCCAATATACTTCATAAAAAGGAAAGCATGGCTTCAGGTGAGTCAATTTTGTGAAAACCTTGAACAAATTTGCGCAACAAATGGAATTTAATTCTATTCACAGTTAACATTTAATCCCATTAACAGTTGACTCCCGTTAAGGTATGAACGGTCAAGTTTAAGTACAATGTTTATGTTTACTATGTTTACTGTAAATAATAGGAATCTTGTTCAAAGAGGTGAGAATCAAACGTTAAATTGCACTTTAAAACGTGTCAATTATGTTTTGTCTAGGACAAGGTGTAACTCACTGGAGGCCTAATAAGCGGTTATAATTGTCAAATAAACATTAAATCAACAAATATAATTATTCGCTGTTTGAAAACAAACGTGATATTTCCCAATAACGTCGAAGACTTACGTCTATCTATGTTAATTTGCGTGAGATATTGGGAAAAAACTTTTTTTTTCTAACTTTAGGATTTTTTTCAGGAGGGACAGCTTTGCCGTCTCTAGGAATTATAATGTTGTCCAAAGTAATGGCTTAACAATCTTTCCTGTATTGCCCTTCAACATAAATAACGCGTGTACGATACGATGGAGTGAAGTTTGTCAATTTTCTAAAATATTATAATTTTTTTTTTTGGAAAATATACTACTATAAACAGGTGAAATAGCCGTACACTTTTTCAAGAAAATGGATCATCAATCACGAGAAAGAAATAGGGAATAACAAATATCTTCCCAATTATTAGCATTATGATGACATTTTCAATTTTTAAAATGAAAATATGCCCTTTTTGCCAGTATGCGGTCCCCGAATATATTATTTAACTTTTCTCGTTGTTGGTGTTATTTAATTACAAAGACTTCCACCTCTTTGACTGCATCTATTCCCTCATGAATCCGAATAGACTTATTTTTGATGTAGTTTAAATTGAATAATGCATTGTTAGAATGGTTTATGCATTGTACATATTAGAAAATATAAAGGGTTCTTTTATTATTAATCATGTAAACAATGTACTCATTTATTTCAAACACTGCTCTAACATTGAAGTCTTAAGATGGCGAAGAGGCGCCAGCCATTATAGGCGGGATAACAGATTGGCAGACGAAGGCGCGAGAACGGTCGACGGCTTCGGACACTCCTGAGGCAGACCAAAGCACAAAGCGGTTGTAGCACCGGATAAGTAAGTAAGTTTAAACACTGTATCAAATTATTGATTATTTTTTTAAGTTTACTCCTCTAGAAAAATCTAAAACAGATTATTGAGTTGGAACCATTCACTCAATTAACAACTTAGTATACGTATAATTGTTCAATAGAGTATATGCAAACTCTTAACTAGCCAATATACTTAAACATTTGTTTGATTTAAAAATTTAAAGCATTTGGAAAGTGATATATGGTAAACATTAAATAGATGTAATTCAAGTGCAACCAAATTTAACAATAAACCAATGTTCTTTCGAGTTTAAAAATGTTTGTAATTATAGAGTTATTTCTCTTTTTAAAGACAAAAATAGAGGCAGATAAATTTGATTAAAGAGTATGACTTATTTATTTGTCATGGTACTTCGTTCACAACTTAAAAGATACATTAAAAAGACTCACAGTTTGTGCCATTTAAAATCTCAATATGAATATGAGCCATCTTTATTCAAGTATCCAGAAGAAATATCAACATTTCTGAGCCTTCAGTTTCTGCATAAACCACACCAGCTGCACAGTGAGCCATTTACATTCGGATAGTTTACTAGTTAGATGGAAATGTGGAACTTACCGTTCTTCATTTGCACGAAGAGCATTTCTTTAAAACCCTGGCGTCTCTTGGATTTCAAGCAGTAGCAACCACCAGTACATACTGAAAAGAGACTAAGCACAAAGACCAAGAAGTATCTTTTTCTCGCGATTGTTTCAAGGGTACGAACACATAACAACCTGATTCACAACGATACGTTGTACATAATTGCTCGAAGCTATCATCTGTAATATGCCTGCATCTTTCATTCAGCTGTTCCAAATGTTGATAAGAACATCACTGCGACAAGACGTGTTTCTTTAAAATGTTGAACAATTGTTAAGCAAAGAAAAGTATTAACAAACTTTGATTTTGTTTTCATTAAACGAATAAATAAATCAGATGCATGAAGTATTGAAAGACAATCCGATAACTAGAGTTCTACAGGACTTAACGTATGTTGGTAATAGTTAACTTGCACAAGTGTAAATAATTAACGAAACATTGGATAATTCTTCACTACCTCTTAAGCACAGCTTAACAGCATCGAATTCCCGTGAGGGGCGTGCCGTGGGATTATTCCAAAAGAGACCTAATCCATGACGGGACGCATGCTTCTGTTTGACGTGGGGATCTTGTGGAGGATGATTTAAAAATATTATTAGTATTACCCATTCAGCATGTAATTGAAATATGTCTGATTGTGAAATGTTTACTTTTGTCAAATACTGGCTGGAATCCATTAGGGCACAGATTGCTTTCAAGCCTTAATTAATCGCTTGACGCGTACTGAGTAGGTCGTCCAACTGAGTAAATGTACTCATTCTCAACATCAGATGCTGAAATAAGATAGAACAATGTAATTAAATCTGTTTCACAGTAGATCATTTGTGATTGGATAAAAATGAAACTGTAATTTAGGCTAATCGAATTTCTCTATTTTTGATAGAGTTTGTTTTTATCCCCATGAGAAAGGATTTGTTTTATTATCGCGTTCTCTTGCTCGCTACGTTTTGCCTTCGCTCTAAACGAACTCATTTTCACATTTTCCATCGTTTTAATAATAGCAGCTATTTACTCAAAATAATTGAAACGAATGACTTAAAACAAAACTAAATTAAATAATTGATTTCTTCCACTTTTTTCTATCAGAAGAACAGATCCTTTACAAAAAGTTGCATCGTGTTTTTGTATAGAAATTGTACACATTTTAGCATAATCATGCATCATGATAATTTAATACTTTACTCTGCAAAGTGTTTTGATAGGTCATAGAACACAAGTCAAATGATGTTATCTTAAAAACAAGGAACTGTGGTTTGTTTCCTTTTTTAACCAAGAACTGCTGTTAAGTCATAGTTTTACGATGGTTATTTTGTATCTGTTACTACCTCCGTTGCATAAGATAAATGGTTGATTAAAGATACTACATGAGTTGCATTCATTTGTTTACCTCTCTTATTTTTTCTTCGTGAAAAACAAGAGAAAATGTAGCTACAATTTCTCATCATGGGCTTCAGTATAACAATCACACACTTCAACTCCTACGAATGAATGATGATTGCATGATGGGGTTGGGCTTCCTTCATCGATCGAAGAACATACGGGCGAGTGCGGATGTAGAAATATTTATCAGTGAAGTGTAAGTAAGAAAAGGATCGTTAATATGTGTATAGCTGACGTTGATTCGGCGTTGAACCATTACTTGGAAGGGTAAAACTTCCGTTGCATACAGATAATTCCGCGGCAAGGTGAGTGCAGTATTCAGATCTTGTCCTGAATGAACGGATGAGCCAATGCATGATTCAATGAAATTCTTTTAGCAGGATCAAGGGCAAACACTTTGTCTAATAAGTCTTTCAGCTGGGACACTTTCCGTATCTGGTCGTCGGGAAGATTTTGACCAGCGATCAATTCCTGTTGCAGATCCCTCGTTGGTTTGATCATTGACACTACCACGACTTTTTCCTACATAAACATATAAGAGAAAAAATGAGTCAAAGTCTAAACATTTAATTGAATATACGAAATTGTGGAAGCATTAGGATCTGGATGATTCTTTCAAGTGAATTCATTTAATTTTGTTTACATGTGTGTACATGGCGTACTTACGAAAATGAAAAAAAATGAAAAGATAATTAATGACCAGTCTGTTCTTGTAAACATTAATATTTAAACATGTATTGCAATGTACCTACATTATTTTGAGGTTTGATGAATAAAATAGATGAAATTTGCCATAGCGAAAATTATATTATTTTGTTTTAATTAAAAAAATATAAAATACCACAATTACTGTGTTGCCGAAAACCTATCAAAAATTTCATGCATTCATTGCATTTCCACAAGAATAATGAATAGAACTTTAACAAACAAAAGTAATTAATGTAACTCTAATAAATGATACGGGCAACCAGGCCGTCATTACGAGTAAAAAAACTCTCACAACAGTTGGAAAACGATGAATTTCAATTTTAAGTGTTGTTTAAACCTAGAAAAAAATCCGTTTTCTAAATTAATAATTTGGTTTCAAACACTTATTCTATTTGGCCTAGTTTCATATAAATTTGCAGCCAAAACGACATGATAAAGCATGTGAATTTCTTATGCGTTTGTGTATCAGTGTAAAAATTCACAGGGTAAATAATTATTCACTGAAATAAATATTTAATGGCTCAGTAACATGTGTAATCATGAAATAATCCTATTAAGCAACATTTTAATTGAATTCAAGCGATACAAATGCTTACGTTAATATCAGCATAGTTATTAGCATTGTTTAAGATAAGTGACAAGAAAAAAAGTGTACAAAATTAGTGCAATTTTACCGCAATGCCGCATAGCATTCCCGTTTTCTATGAAATATTACCCAAAGAAATGGGAATGTTATACAAGAACATCACATAAACATTGAAATAAATATATAAATTTTACCGAAAAACATGTTTTTGGAATGATATAAATAATTTTGAAAGAATTTTAAGAACAAGACAGCACTGTTACACATGAAATAATACTAGAATATTCTTACCGATGAAGATATGAAATTACAATCATGAGCATATATTGTAGCTTGGATTACATGACACTTACCCTTTCGGTGATTTTATCTATCTCGTGAGATAGAAAGTTGCAATTCTGGTCGAAATGTTGATCCTTGAATTGTCCTTTGCGAATCAGCTTGTTTGGAATTTTGCCTTTCAGATCCATGAAACATTTAAGCATTTGATTATTGGACTGGCCACTAAACAGTATCTTGCCCGTGTACAGCTCATAGATCGAACAGCCGGCCGACCACATGTCGATACCATAATCATACGTTAGGCCAAGAATAATTTCTGGTGCACGGTAGAAACGGGATACCAAGTACGGTGTAATTTCGTTATCTGTGATCGAAGATGCCGATCCAAAATCACACAGCTTAAGCACCAAGTTGTTTTCGTTCACCAAAATGTTATCCGGTTTAATGTCGGCATGAAGAATTCCCGTCTTTTTTAACAATTTCAGAGCAAGAAGTAACTGTTGAGTATAGCTGCGCACTGCTTTAATGTGCAGGCCTACATTTTTGCCATACTTTTTCAATACCTCGCGCAGGTTCATTGACAATGGCTCAAGAACCATGCACAGATGCTTTTGGTGTAATACGAAGAGAGAGAGAGAGAGAGAGAGAGAGAGAGAGAGAAAGAGAGAGAGAGAAAGAGAGAGAGAGAGAAAGAGAGAGAGAGAGAAAGAGAGAGAAGAAAAAATATATAAATATATAAAAATCGAACAATATTGTTAGTTATCTATACGTACTTGCTTATGGAAAAAGTGTCTGTACAAGCGAAGACAGTGGTACCGATCGCTGGGATCAGCGTCGTTCAGTTTCTTCAATATTTCCAGTTCTCTCAAGCCCGTTTTATGCCTGCATTGCACGTAATATTAAATATATTGTTGAGTAAACAACAAAAACAACATCTAATTCAAGGCAAATTAATTTTACTTACATGATCTCGTTGTTGCGAATGATTTTGACGGCAACAAAAGCGTTACCACGTGCTTGGTCCCGCGCCTTCACGACCGTACTGAACACACCTTGTCCAGTGTAGTTAGCGACCACATACCGATTGTCCAAGATTTCACCGATGCGTACACGATAGTAGCCTTCCGCGTCGTCCCAGTTGTCCGTGAGGGCCGGATTCTCGTGCGCCTGTTTGTTTGCCACAACCGTGCCAGGTGAGTCGAAATTCGAGTCGATGTCCTGTTCGGCAAACATGTCCCATTCGGGACGTTTAGAATTTTCTTTCGCAGAAGTTTTTGGTTCCTTACTCTGCCTGTCCAGATCTTTCGGTGGTTCGGGTGATTCTTTCGGCTTACGTTCTACCTTATCCATCAGGGCTTTCCGCTCGTTCGGTATCGGTGGGGTGAGCGATTGGTCTGTTCCGTCGCAGTCGTTATCCTCTGCGCGCTGGCTAGTAGTTTCACGGCTCTCGTTAAGGGATGACGGAGCTGTACTAATCATACTGACCTGTTTAAGCTCGGGAGGCTCCACTTCCGTCATCGTATTACTGTCTTCATTCAACACACCCAGTTTCTGAAAATATAGTATTATTAAAGATGTATATCTAGATAAGCTGTACAGAAGAAAAAAAAAACAATATTTACCTTGAGCAGCGCTTCACGTTCTTTTCGTCTTTTTTCAATAATCTTTTCTTCGTCCTCCTCGTCGTCGATATCAATATCTGCGATTTCACTTTCACTGCTCGACTCTTTTTGTTGCTTTAATCCTTCACTTAGCGAGTCTTTAAAGCGATCGTCATCTGGCTTACGGCCCTTTCCACCAGCACGGCCATCGCGCCCATTTCGCTGCATGCCACGACCGTAATCTCGAGCTCGGTCTCTATCACGAAATCGCTCGCGATCCCTTTCCCGGTCCATCCTTGTTCCAACACCTCGCATATCCCTATCTCTACTCCTACTACGGCCGCGAAAGCGATCACGCGAACCCATGCTTATAGGTCCAAGGCGGCCACGATCGCGCTCAATCGAACGTCTTTCTCGACTTCTATCACGGGGAGAGTATCCTCGTCGATCACGTCGTCTCTCCAGAGAACGATCTCGCTCCCGTTGACGAGCTCGAGCCCGTTCCCTGTCCCGTTCCCGTTCTCGATCCCGGTCTCGTTCTCGTGCCTTTTCCCGTTCATATCGCTCCTCAGCCATACGCCGTTTATAATTATCCTCTTCTCGATTGCGGCGATCGTCTCTGGTTCTAGTTTCACGATCGCGATCGCGGTCCCGTTCAATTTGACGGGCACGTGCCTCCGCCGGATGTATTTGCTGGTCTTTACTTCTCTTGGTGTCGGCATCTGCGTTGTTCCCTCTTTGTCCTGCATGAGCATCCTCTTTATTACCTCGAGACATGCGGTTGGTAACAATCGACGGCTTTTTCCGCAGTTTGTCATCATCCGGCGTCGAGTCACCGTCAATCGTGATGACCGTTTCGTTGGTATCAACCTTCTTTTTCTTAACCGGCCGTTCTCTGGAGTTCATTTCGGCTCTTGACACTTTGCCTTGCCCGTCATCTTCCTCATCGGTTGCATACTCACCGAGGCGCGCTTGTAGCAATGCTTTCTGTCGCATTAAGTCTTCCAGATTGAGCTCATCATCCTCAATGACTGCAACGTCTGGACTAGGAGCATCTTCTACCGCGGTACCATCGCTTTCGCTTTCTACCGACACTACGTCCTCTTTACGCTTTTCCAGATTTTGCGTCAACATTTGTACCAGTTTATCAGGATCGGTTGAAATATGCCCCTTTCTCTTTTCCACTATGTCCTTGGTGCTGCCGTTGTTCTTAGAGCGCGCAACATGTTCAGCTCTTTTATGTCGCTCATCGCTATGCTCATCGTCATCCATGGGTTGTTTTGCTCGAATCGTTTGCTCTACTTTACGGGGTTCCGCCGAAGCACCGTTTTTAGCATGTTCGCCTTCGGAGCTACTCTCTTGATCATCTTCCTCTCCGCGGTGCTTCCTTTTATGTTTTTTGTGTTTTTTCGGTTTGTGCTGCTTGTCCCCTTTCTCGGATTTGGATGATTTTTTGTGCCGCTTGTGTTTCTTGTGTTTACGGGAGCTGCTGTTATGCTTTTGTTCCGACAATTTGTTATGTGGGCTCTGGTCCTCCTCGGTGTCGCTATCATCAGACGCGATGCTGCTGGAAAGAGCACAATCATGTAAATATGGACCTCTGTAAACATTCACAGCATCGAGATTATTCACTAAACTTACATCACTTCCCGGGACGCCATTTTTAAAGATGCAAAGAGTTTGTTGATAAATTGTTTATTTACTGAACACTTTCTCTACCAAATCAATCAACACTGTTAATCTTGTATGACGTGACGTTATGACAACGAATGAACAAGCGAACTGATAGCAGATGTTGAAGAAGTCGAATTGGATGTTAACTTAGTTTTCTGTAGGAATGAGGTGGATTTGATGAATGTTATCTCTAAACACACGAGTTTGCAGAAAAGCAGAAAAATATTTTTACAACGAATTAGCAAGGTACGTCCATGAAGGAATCAAGCAGCCATTTTGACAGCTCACTGATTAATATTGACACATGGCGTAGTTGTACGTCAAATCGATGGCGGTCGGGTTGGACAGTTTGTACTCGAAAATATTGTTCTGTGTCAACTGCTCGAATTTTAAAAAAGCTGGTAAAATGTTGTTTTTAAACGATTAATACACAATACACAAAGTTTATTTTATTTCAAGGTGGTCTCGGAAATACTCTTTCATTTTGAATCAAGAACAAACAGCGTATTTCGCAGAAACTTAGACTTTACCCACATGAATAGCAGCGATCTGCCGATAGAAGAAACGTGTTCTAAGAAACATTGAGGTTGACTTAAATCTCATTACCTACATAAAATTATGTCAAAGAATAGTCGAAATTATAAAAAAATCACTATGCTGCTACGTACATGTTGGGTTGAAATTAAGCTGGTTGCGTTTGGAGCGTCGCACTCACCGTGTGAAACAGTAATGACGTTAAAAGTCTAAATGTTTCAGGGCCTTTTAAAAAGCGCTGAAGCAACATCCTTATGTTAAATTGGTAAATCAAAAATGCAAAAAGTAGAAATTGGTGAAATAAAAAAAAATATAGGAAACTTCTGTATTACAGGGTATGTAAATGTTTTTAGGGAGGTGCAAGGACCTGGGAAACGAACAAGTGAAACAAAACATTTGCTATTTTTTTATGTTCTATATATCGTTTATTCTAATACGTGTTTCGTTACACCGAAGAATCGATTTACCTGAGCTGTTGATCGTTAAAAGTATGATTCACTTCAGCAACAACGGATTGATAAAGCAAGATAATTTAAAGACATTACTGCATTTTATAATCACTAATTTTATAATCACGCCGCATATAATCCAACATTTTTGGTTAACCAAACCAGATGGTGTAATGTTTTGCATATATATTTGAACATTATCCTTTGACTGAACAATGCTCCATATTTTCATGCATATTTTTGGCATATGACTTCTCTTGTCTTAACGTTAAGTAAAATAGCCTCCAACAAATTCTTCTTTTTTTCCTTCTTAGGCACACCAAACGTTATCGGTGAAGGTCTGCCTGAACTACTAATGAGCTTGGTTTTTAATTATTGATTTGCTCAGAGCCGGATAGTCAAGTCCTACGTATGTAGCCAAGGTCCATTCTGGGCTTGAACCTATGACTGGCTTATTGTTAAAGTCGCTCGAGTTGACGACTGTTCCGACCGGCCTAATTAGAAACAAATTGGTTCTAATAATCCATTATATCCATTATATTTATGTTATAGGAGTTATGTCTTCAATCATGTTCAGCAATTATAGTGTCTAGTGTTCAACATCGGAATGCAATCTTAAGTGAATTTTATTTTATGTTTACATTCAACTCCATGAATATCATCAACAAACATTTACGTCTGAATTTCAATTTGAAATATCCAAACAGTAATGGGCTACCGTAATGAACCATTAGGGTCAGTTTGATATGTGATTGATTGATTCATGATTCAGTATAGGTTTTAAAGTTTTACAAACCAATCGAGATAAATTGGTTGAAACTTGCTCTTCAACCCGCTACAAGTGAATCGTTAAGGGTGGCATTAGGCAAAACACTGCATTGGGACTGTAACCGCGTCGATTATTGTTGTTCCATTAAAAAGTTGCTCGGAAGGTTTCCTCGACAAGATGCTCCCGGCGATTGCCACGAGTTCCCGACCGGTACTGTTTCGGATACGCAAAGTAAACAAACAGCCGACGGGAAGCATGGTTTGTGTCGGGTGCAAGTGCCCGTTTCTCTCGTCCTATCTCTATTGCACACACAAAACAAAACGTTTTTTTTTTATCATTCATCCTTCGGATGTAAATTTTTTTTTTGTTGGGCTACTATTATTATTTCGGTTTCTGGTGGATAGCAACGCTATGTGTGGTCTCCGTTTTGTTCGCTCAATGATACGAGTGGCCCCGAGAGCCAGCGTACGATGAAAAGGTGAGAGATGTTTGCGCTGAGCGTTCTTATATGCACGAAAACACTCTCCCTGATAACGGAAACAGATGTTTCTTCAACGCAGATCCATTAGCAAGGGAGCTGATGGAGACGCCTAGTGGCGCACGTCGAGTAATGCAGGCGAGGCGACGTTGCTTCGTTGAATTTTATCGCTTTACTCGTTTGCATAAACATTCCAACCGGTGGCAGTATCAAGCCACTGGCGAGATTTGGCGGTGAGATCACACAACGGACAGAGAGCCAAAGAGAGTTTGTGAGAGAATGCCAGCGACAGCGGATTCAAACGACGTAGCGCATTCGATAAATAAAACGATCCGCACGTCCGCTGGATTCATTCAGTCTTTCGGAGTCGTTGGTAGCACACGGAAGGAATTTATACATATTCTGCTCCTTTTTGCGTGCGTGTACGCTACGGAAGCATAAGATAGCAGAATTGTGTGTTTCTTCGCGAATCAAAGTTTACGGCAGCCAACCTTAAAGGGGTGCTAGAGGTTCAGCAAACGGTGTACCTTACCGAACCATTCGTATAGTAAGAAAGTGGTGTATCGGCGTATCGTACATTTTTGTATATCATGCTTTCTCAAACGTTGTTTGGTGCTGTGTCTAGCTTTTGGAGTGTAATAAATTAGCTTGAATAGATTGGCCGTTGAATGCCTCTCTCCAGGTCGATATTATCTATGTTGTGCGCGAGTGTGTGAGAAACTGTGTGTTTGTTTGGCGGTCCGGTTGGACACCGCAGTGTTTTACATATTTTGTGAGTGCCAACGATAGGGTTGAACGCCAGTGCACAGACGGGTGGTTGGGATGAGAGTGTGTTTTGAATGTATTAAAAACATGCGGGCACAATTTCGGTGGAAAACAGTACAGTACTGATTGAGATAATAAATTTGAATGCATGCTCGCGTTTGCTCAGTTTATTTCGGTCAAAGCACCATATCTGTACGTTGTACTTATGGGAATAGTTTTGCATAAGTTTTACCGCTAATACCACTGGAGTTACCGCACTGTTTGCGAAGGGATTTTACACAGCAGCGATCGACCAGCATACGGCAGGAGCAAGTACGCTCGAAGTGGTCCCGAGCTCGTTCATCATTTTTGGAGTACACTGCGGTTTGCCCTTCGGTGGCCATCATTATACGCTGCTGACGGAGTGAAATTTTATCCAGTGCAGGTAATGTGGGGGAAAGGTTTGGCTGTAGGGCGCAAATCGTTCAAGCTTAACACGTATGCTTACCATAAAGTTACTGAGTCGCCCTCTTCAGTGTCTTGTTCGCATAATTGCTCATATGAGGCGTCCATTGATGTGGTGTTAATGACTTCTTATTCACTCGTGTTCTAATGTTGATCTAATCGATCAATTTTTTAATTAATTTTCTTTATTTTTACTCTCGTCGTTGCAAAATACCATTGTTTAAAACGATCGTTCTACGAATAGCTAATTACCAAATGATTCCATACTGGAACTATGGCATGGTTTCCACAGTTTTGTGGCACGTGACTTAAAAAAAAGCTTATTTAGTAAATGAAGCGGATCGGTTACATGCTATTGCTGGACCAATCGAGGAACGGTAGTCGGTGGCAGGAAAATGAGTGATTACGGTGATTAAATTTCTTGTCTGCAACAGTGTGAGATGCTCAAACTGTTGTATTGATGTAACAGCTCAAAGCGTTGCGATTTAAGATCGAATTCCTGCGATAAATTCCTCGCAAATTTCGTCACATTGCTCTGTTGCTGACGCTTGTTTTAAATCTACAACACAATCAACAAAGCAGCTTTCAAACTGCAAGCAGTACTTTAGCAAATTACTTGAGTGAAATCGGTGATGAAAAAGCTAACTTATAATTACGATTAATTAAATATGTATGTTAACCAACGAATCGTTAGAAAACACAGTCACTCTGCCAGGAAGTGTACCTCTGCGGCAATCGTTTCTTTGAATAAACGATGAAAACTCGTTGATGGAAAAGTTAATATTTTATGACACTGTTCAGACTGCTGGCTTGAAATAAAATCACGTTCGGATACACATAGATCCATACAGCCGTACGTGATTTTTGTTATATTCTTGCGCTTTTCGTAGTTTTTACATTGCACCGCAATGGTTATCCTAAGCCACGATAAAATTCAGTTTAAAGCAGGAAAGCCCGTAACCATATCGATGGATATGAAATATGTACATCAATGCAAAAGAAAGATTAGAGCTAGAACTAACAAAACATTAAAATCGTCTCAGCGACATTCGCAACGAAATATGATCGTTGGTAATTGGAAGCTTGCAGAATGCTGACATTTAATCTAGCTCACAGGACTGTAGAGTGAGTAAATATAATATAAGTTATTTGTTAATGCTGTCCAACGGAGTTAATTATGCTGCAGATTATTACGCATGACGTGTTTAGGTTGAGATTGTACAATCACCTGTGTTGCCTCTGCATGGAAAACGAACGGGTACACGAGAGTCAATTAAAAGGGGGTTCAAGGCAAAATGTATAGGTTTGCATAAAAGGAGCATACACGGAGCGAAAACATGCTCACACACGCACGGTACTTCGAGTTGATTAAAAAAGAGAAAAAATAAACATTAGAAAAGCATTCTCTCTTTGCAAATAGAATCCAGGCAAATACTTTACACGAACCGTGCTGATGTGTTCGCATATAGCAAAGCAAATATTTGAGAATTTTTATTAGAAAAGCCAGCCAAGCAAATGAGTGTAGCAGGTAGTTTGACATTGAGAAAATAAAACAAACGGATGTTGTATTCTTATTTTGCGAAATATGGTAGTGAACGTTGTGGGTAGATGAGACCATAAATTGAAATGATATTTATTGATTGTTGCATTGAATTCATAGCAAGTAATTATGTGTACTTTGCCGCACACACTCGTTCTTTGCATATTGTTTTTGAGCTGTGAAAGTAATAATGTTGAGAATGTTGAATAAAACACGTGGAAGCACGTTATGGTTGATAAGAGTTCAAAGTAAGTTGGAAGCACTACGTTAAGCCAGAATTGTACATCCTTGGTGCAATCGGTTCATTGATGTGGAATTGGACTGCCAAAAGGTGAACAGTAGGTGTTACAGCGAAAGTCATTTTCGATCATGTTGTTGACGCCGTCCGAATTTATTAGTACGAAGAATTGAAAAGCTTCCGTACCAACAGATGTTCGTGGGGAACGTATCGCGTTACTAGCGAATCAGATTTATGAGCGGGCGTATGCTACCAATGTAGCCAGCTACATGTGGGTAGACAAAACCAGGAATAATGGATCCGGCAAGGTGGATTGGTGTTAAAGCTGAGAAGGTAAACAGTTATAAAGTTTACATTGCTGATATTTTTATTCTCATTCATCGTGAATGCCTCTGCTGACAAACATTGTTTGCGTTTGAGCTTATGTAAGAAAAACAGCACTTTATGTATTTCTTTTTTTTTTACTATATTTCCTGAACCGAATATGGAACCGTGTGACAGTTCAAGAACTTCGAATTGTTGTATCTTGAGCTGGGATACAGTATGCAACAGATATACAATTCATATGACACAAGAATCATTGTGTGGTTTTGACGTCGGTCTGTTTGAATACCAGATGGTCTAGTACGGAATAAAATGTATGTCACAAACTGTCACCTCTGTACTGCTTGCCCTCGTATGAATTCCTAAGGGAAGAACATAACATAGTCTTGTCGTCAAGCATTCAGCACGGCTATTTTCCACAAGGAACAGAAAGTGTAATAACAGTGTATAATGTGAAAAATGTAACTCATTTTCATTTACTTCAAATGCATTCATCATAAAAAAATCAGTAGCTACAATTAAAAATTAAGTTAGATGATTTAACATACGCTAGTGAGGATACATTATTTGAAATGCATAATAATTCTTAACAAAATATAAACAGAAACATGATAGATGACAAAACACTGAAAAGATGGAGGACACTTCTTGAAGCCTAGAACAACTGGTTGCCATTGAGGCGTGGTATCGCCTGTATGCTTTTTGATGATGAGATGGATTTTATCGCTCTTTCTTTCAGCGGATTCCCATTGATACACATCCTGTCGAACGGTTCACAATAAGGCACCCAAAAAAGCTACACATAGGCCCAAACCACATATGGTGTTGGCGTGTTCAGGGTACACCTACCAACTCTGACCATTAAGCCGTTCTTTCCGCCAGCTGAGCGTGAAAAATGGGAAAAGCTTCGTCATTTTCCGGTACGAAAGCTGTGCCAAAACCAACATTTGCCGGATATTGACTTTTGTAGCCGTATCCTTTATCAAATAATCGCCCGAAGGCCACAAGTGGTCGTCGAGCCAGAGGCGAGAGGTTGGAAGTGAGGAACGCCAATCCATAATCCCTCAACTTTGGTCAGTCCGTTGGGAAGTAGGTGATACAATTGGTCATCAACCCGCTCACATGTATCGTAATCTATCCACGAACTGTTGCTAAACCTTGCGAGGTTTACATTCGGTCGTCCGATCGGTGGTTCGCCAATTACATCAATCTTTTCCGAGCGATAAGATGCTGGTTGGGGTGGGTGAGATATGATGTTTGCTTTGTGTGTAGTTTGCTTTTACTGTAGATTTGGAGTTACGAAATCTCAAGATTATGTTAGCGTGATTTTCTTTCGCGTACCTTAATAAATGTAAATAGAAGCAAATTCGTATGCTTGCATGTGTAAATAAATGAATAACATTGCTTTGACCCAACGGTTGCTTAAAAAAATGACTTTTTTTTGGATGTCGATAAATAAAACTAAGACAGATACGGTAAATTTCCCATGAAAGGCAGTTATTCGAGCTTATCTGCTAAAAAATCTATGACTTCCGGCAGTTATTCGGAAATTTCGCCATGGCGAACGAAGACATGCGTGTAGACATGGTTATGAGTTCTATCCTCGTTTTGAGACTCCTTATCAACTCCTCCTCAGTTTTCGCGACTAAATTGTTGGTGTAGATCTTACGCTTCAAATTGGTTCAGACATTCTCGATGGGAGGACCAGCTGGCGGAAGTTGGGCCGGTTCGCTATTTAGGATACCACATCAATATTCAGCCACTTCATCTCCACAAATGATCGCTTCGAATTGTGGGGCATTGCCAACAGCTTCGAAACCAGTGAACGTGATATCTGCTCCTTGACATGTATGTTCAAGTTCTCCAGGTACATGTTGACTGTTTGGCTCGCTGCACCGACCACCCAGCCAAGCGAACGCAGCGATGCAGTTGTCAGCAGTTCGAAACCATGCTCCGATTGTTGTCTAATAGTGCCAAGATGTTGGAGATGTCCGTTTTCAACGTGGTAGGGTGCCGTTCTTTGATCGCGCACTTTTCTGAACAAAGTTGCTTCACTTTTTTGACCATCACGGTAAAAATTCGGCTAATAGATGTGTCAAATTTTGTCTGCTGACTCATGGGTTATTGATTATTGTTAATGCATTTAACGTTACGTAACGGATACGGGGATAAGGTAATTTTTTTGTCCATTTTTTAAAATGGAAACATTATTATAATAAAATAAAACTCGTTATGCAACATTTTGGTCAATATGAAGCAAGTATAAATGTACGCTTAGTTTTAGACTTTGGGATGATAGTATGTTTACAATACAAATTGCTAATGAACAGAATTATCCTAGTTACTCATCTCAAATAAACGGATTCCCTAAAAATGTGTGAGGGAATCCGAATAGAGTGATAAACAGTAGCAAACTGATAATTTAAGATGAATGGTGTTTTTTTGCTAACGGCGATTTTTGTAGAAAAGTGCTGCTACAAAAACGACGAGGTTTGATAAATGGTAATATAAAATTAAAAATATGTAACATTCAATAATTCAATTATTACCAAATTATTGAATAAATTATTACCGAAAAAATCTAGAATCACCAGGTAACAAGTTTGCGCAATTTATTTGTTGTATTTCTTGTGGCAAAAGGCTAATTATGGGTTTAAGTGTCACAATCAAATGTAAAAAAATCATGAATGGTAGTAACTTGAACCCAATAATTGTCGAATACTAAGGGTTTTAATGCAACATGATTTTTGCTCCTGAATGGCTGTTGATGCTTGTGTGCTGTTTTTTTTTTCAAAATTCTTAAACGGATGTACACATAATTTGGTTGAAACTAATGTTTTATGCATTTACTATTCTTATTTGTCCAAATAACCGGTTTGATTATACGATTACCACTAGTGGCTATCGGTGACAAATCCACAACAAATTCTTTTAAATACATTTTGCCTAAAGTTAATCAAACGCAATAAGTTTGGAAACAATAGAACCAAAGCTTTTTTACATAATATTGATAGTGAAAAGATTAAATTGTAGTTTTAGTTGAGACAAACCTCATCATTGACATGGATTGAGTTTATTGTGTAAGGTATCACTGTTCGTCAAAACTCTTCAATTGCTTTTCGTCTATACTTGATGCTTTTGTCCTAAACTGTTCTCTGATGGACGTGCGAGTAATGCAAAATGATAACGAACAGCTTAAATTGATGCTTTAGTTGAAGTACTTCCAGAAAATGGTCGGCTAAGCTGTATAAGCCATCATGGAGAAGTTTCTTTGTCTTTGCGTTAAAGTGACCACTCTCGTCTGAGTAGCCCACAGACGGGCCAAAGGAAAGCGAACTTTAATCTACTTGTTGTAGTCACACAATCTAATTATTCAATTTTCTTTCTTTGGGTTCCTTCGTAGATGTTTATTTGGGGTGAAGTTCTTGACCTTCTCAGTTGAGCAATCGGACGAGGCTGATGTGTTGAATGTTATAATATTATGGACACGGTGCATAAACGATCGATGTTCTCTTTTGAAGATGCTCTTTGAAATATTTTTTTCTTTATTTCATAAAATCAGATTTACCTTCTAATCAGGTTCGTTAAATAAGGTCCTATCAAATATAATTATCAGTGCTATTCGATTTTGTTTACATTCCTCAAATTCCTTGGTGATGCAGATAAAGCATGACGAAAGCTTTATTTTGTAGTTGTTGTATAAATCAAATTAACAATACGATTAAAATATACAGTGCAATACAATAAAGAAAATCCTTCATACACAGTAAACGTCGAACTCTGTGCTTCCTAATTTAAGTCAATGTCCTTGGTAATTGAGCAGCAACAGGGTGATGAAAACTTAATCGTTCGAAGTATTTTTTATTGACAAAAACTCAATTTAATGGTAGAGCCCATTAACTCAAAACACGATCCAAACAAAAAGCATATTTATACTGCCAGAAGTTATGGCATGATGTTGAAAGTTTTTTTCTTCAATATTCATGAGGCTTTCCCTCCAACGACAAACTGACAACATTCGTCACGTTTCGTTAACAAATCATGACCTCGGCCTACGGTATCGCTACGACGAGATTCGGCAGTTTTTTCGACGAATTCTTTTTCGTGCCAAAGCTTACTTACTGAGGCTAAAGTGATTTTACAAACAAGCATCTTCTCGCCAATGCTGAGTGAAAGTGAGCTGATTGTTGAGTGGAAGCAAGTGTTCGGCAATCGATGGCATACTTCCCGCTGTCTACACCGTTCAATCATTAGCCCCGTTGGCTGCGAGATAAAATTCGGATGATGCAGAATGTTTGTGATCATGACGCAAATTGAAGGATTATTTGGTAGAAAAAGGTCACGTTAGGTATTTGTTTATGGGCAGTGATTATACGGAACGCATGACTACGAACAAACTAATTCTAATAACTAATCCATGATTACTAATTCTTACGGATAAGTCAGATATTTGTTTAATTCAGTGTATTATTTAATAAAGTGAGTGTTACAATACCACAGGACTGTAGTAATAAACTAAATAAATAATTAATAATGTGTATTGTCAAAAGACTGGCTTTATCACCAGACACATACGAAACACAGGTGATAAAATAATAGCAATAATAAATAACGTAGGTATCATGGCAAACAAACTACATAAACCACACATATTGTGCAAGCGATACAAATACACCCTATTGTATACGTTGTTTGTCAGTCGAAACTGTATCGCACCTGCAAAAATGTGTGCTATTTTTATTAGGTTTTGTTTCATGACTTGTGCATGGTCCGAAATGAAGAGTTATGCTATGGTTAGGAGAGGTAACAAATGAAAAACAACTATCGAGTAACATTATACCTACCCAGAGCAAACACTCCTCTGTATTGCTTTCGTTCGTTGAATTAGTTTTTTATTGTTTTATTGTTATAAACGAGCAAATGCTTTTAGATTTAATGAGGAATAAGTTGGAAAGATAGGAGAATATAAGTTTAGACCGGTTTTTTTATATACACAAAGTCTGTATTGTCTGTTTTTATGTACAAAGACATCCAGGAATAATTCGATTCCATGTTCATTCCATGTTCGATAATTCAAATTCCGTGTTTATTATCGTTCATTAATTTATGACAAGAACATTTATAAAACATTTATTTTTTAAAATAAAAGTTTTTATAATATAGGTAGGACGCATATAATATAATATAGAACGCAGTAGCTCATCGTCTACCATTTGGTAATTGGAATTAATGCTCTATGATTTGTCTCTTGATTTACTCATTTGTTATTACAATATATTGTAGATTGTTTTGCATTAATCTTGTTGTAATTTTATGGTTAACATGCCATTGAATGGGATGTGCCGTACAATTCAAAGTATCATCAAAATCAAAGTTAAATGCAATAATTGTCTAATTATAAGTCACTGATAGTTAAGCCCACTAGTAGTACAGGCAGGCCTTGGCCGACAACGCTTGCAGTGCCATAGAATAAGAAATGCAAAAGTTATAAATATAAATGATAAAACAGATACAGATAAAAAGAAATGGTAGTAACAACAGTCAGTATACCAAACCTTGAATTTGCTATACCATAGGATTCGTTGGATCATGACTAAATTTGAAGAGCTTTTTGAGAAACCAAATACGTGACAAACAATTCCAAAAATGAACATCCTAATCATTGTAATCTTGAAGCATTATCCACTAAATACGAAGTATTAGTCAAGAAGGTATGCATGTTGGATAATTGTTGAATGCGTCAACAGTTTCCAATATCTAACGAGGACATAGCAAGTGACAGCATCAGTATAGCCACTCGAAATTTGCCCATGATCCCACAAATGATTCTCGGAAAGGTACATTCTGGAGCTTTGTTTTCGTTCGTTATCAGAACAACGCACGTTCTATAACTAAAAATAGCTTTTTCAGATCTAAGTTTGCTGGACCATTTTCATAATATTAATAGGTTTTGCAATATAGTTTGCTGCATATTGTTAATTTCTCATACATCCCCGTAGGGGGAAGTATAACTAAAACTACAGTAGTTGTGTTGTGAACATATTTATATGCTTCGTTCAAACAACCTTCTGGAAAAGGTACCAATTGTCACAAAAGGACTACAGCTTTATTGATTCGGGTCTAATCCCATAACTAACAATCCCAAATCCTGCCCTCATATAGTCTAATGTGAAGAAAAATAGCACTACCCCACAATAAAGGACCGGAGAGTGCAGTAATGAAACTGCTGGTGGGATCAATTTGTGCAAGAACAGTGAAAAGCAAATGAACATATAATACGGTTTGCCTGATGAACTATCTCCTAGAAAAAAGCAAATCAAGTAACCGAATTACTAATGTTAATGTAATCACCTTTCACTGATTAGTTTGTAGAAGTGCGACAACGGACATGCTCATCTAACATGAATTTCGTTTTTACCATCTAGCAAATAAGTAATTTATCATCAGTCTATTATTTGGTTCATTCTCGCTAACTAGAAATTGAGCAAACTGATTGAGTTTTTTTTGTTACCTGTCTGTATGACATAAAACAACGGAAGCATTATTTTGTTCACATATTTATTAAACATGTAGTTAATACACCTTTTTCGAGTCTAATATATATTATATAGGCATTATATATAGGCATACATATTTTGAACATTATTTAATTACAAGCAAACATTTGACTTGACTTTTAGTAGTTAAACTAAAATGCTGATGGTTATCTGAACTCAATCGTAACTAAATATTTGCGTTCTCAAATATTTACGTATGTCTTTATTTTGCAGGTCCTTTTCTTTGTTGTTATTTTTTTGCGCGTATTATTTTAGAACTTGATTTTAATTCATTGTGTACTTATTGAATAGTCAATGATGAATATAAAATTAAAAACTGTTGGTAAATAAATTCTAATCATTTTTATAAGTGAAGATAAAAACGAAAGACCAAACTCCATGAAGCAAACGGATCAACTTTAGGGTTTCAATTGTTACGATTGAATAAGGTTCAGGTAGGCTTCAGTATTGCAGTTTGACGTCAAATGTTTACTAAAAGTTGTAAAAATATTCAATAACATCTTAACATTGTTACCATGGGCTCAAAAACGGTGCAAAAAGTGACATTATCACATCGAAATATTGTTCTATGCAAGGGAACCAATGTTCTGACGGTTTAATGCTCAAGTTAACCAACGCTTTATTTAGAAACAGTCGCTAATTAAATCGTTTTTTTATGTTCACGAATCTGACAGCAACGAAATCAACATTTTTCCTGCTACGCATTTACGCATAACAACCACATAACTATGCTTTATTCTAAAAGTCAATGGACTCTAAATCTGTATAGGACTGTTTTCGTTTATATGTATAAGTAAGGGCACGGCAGCTTTATGATTACTACCGCCTCTTGCAGATGTTTCCCATTTAACGTGGTCCTCAAAAACGAGGAAGAGAAATTGGACAAAATCAAACTTTTTCTTTCCACATTGTTTCGTCATGTTTTATGCAATGTTAGCACGTGATACTAAGTTTTCTTTTATTCGTTTTTAAATAAACCACATCTTTTGTAGAGCTGTCTAAAAGATACAGGTTGCGTGTCATTTTTTCTCCTTGATCGGTGGAACCTAAATATTTATGTTTTGCAGCGAATTATTCTATCGTGTAGGTTGGGTGTGTTTACGGTAGGAGTTTTCGGTTTTCCAAGCTTGAGATCTTAATGTCTTCATCCACCCAGAAACCACACAAAATCCACATGCAGGAAACTCCATTCAACCCGTTTGCAGTCGGTTTCGGTTAAAAGTTTTATCAGATCTCGTCCTTTTCCGTGAGATTCTCGGAAGTGCGTATGATGGTGCTTTACGTCGTGGATAGCAAGATGGTGGTTAAATTGCTGGTCGAAATTCTTGTCCATCGTGTTAGGTTAACCGTTGGATGTCGATGTTTGTTCATCGCATAAAAAGAGCTTGAAAAAGAAGCAGACTAGAAAATGGTAGCTACACGCATGTCATTTCGATTGTCGGACTACAAACAGTGAAAAGCTGAAGCGTTTACGTTTCTGAAAAGGGTTGAATATGTTGCGATCTCAGATAAGTTTCTCAAGTGCTAGACAAAAACTAGTGGTCCGAGATACTTAGGATGGAACATGAGGCTGGTTTCCCTTTCTGTGCTTTTTGTAACCAATGACGTATGTTGTTTCAATTAAAAAACTTTATTATTCTGTACGATTCAATTAAAAAGTATTCATCGATTGGGTTAGTAGTCAACAAACATTTATATTGTCTGTGAGTTGGTATGCTTTATTTAGCCCTCTGCTTGTTATCTTTTGTGGGAAGCTTGTAGCCGTGGCCTTTGAAGAATTTTATTGTTTATTGAAAAAATAAAAAAGGGTGGATGGATTTAAAAAAAAAATGTTTGTCGATATTTTCAAGCTTCGCTGCATGCATTTTTCATACCGTTAGATCTCATTGTCTTTCAAAACTATAGATGTTATTTTTTCGGATTTTTCGAAAGTGTTTTTATAACTTGTTTTAAAGGTTTTATAAGTTTTATAAGAATAATAGTTGAATTTCATTTTAGAAACACAAAAAAAACATTTTTTTAACAGGTTTTTTGTTTTGAACTTGCAAACCAAATTTTTAGAACGAGTTTTCAAAAAACTGTAATAGAAATTTTAGTAACGATTCACGGTGCGTTTGAGTGTGTGCTACATTACATATGTTTTAACACTTTAAAATTATTTTATTAAAGTTTAAACGGTTCAGATAATTTTGCAAATTTAGACAAGGTGATGGTATTTGAAAATATATATAAAGAAAGGTATAATAGTGACATACTTTTAAATCCTTTCTCGTTACTTCTGCATCAATTAAGATTCTTTCTAGGGATTAAATTGCACAGGGTTGACTTCATCCTGTTAAGAATGTGGTAAAAAGCGCAAATTAGATTTCATGTCATCACGATGCTTCACAAGAAATCTATGAGAGTGAAGGTGGCGAGAAAATCGTCTCGTTTGTAACCAGTGTCAGCTTTTACTGCTGTTTCTTTTTTAATAGAGTAATGCCATAGCGAATCTTGGCGACCAAATCGAACGGCAGAGCTTGAACATTTTATTTTTTCAGATCGTGCCTTTAACCGTGATTCTGCCATTGGAGAATTTTTCAAATTGGTCTCAACATACCATCCCACGTACTCGGGGGACTGGTTTACGAGTGTTTCGTTAGGGACACAAAAACAGTGCCAAATGGTTGCCGGGTCTGGTTATATCTTTACAATCTAATTTTGTGTTTTTATTACCAACTGGAGAATGGCATTGTTTTTCTTTTGGTTTGTTTTACGCAACATTTTATCTAGACCTTAGCAACAGGAAAAGGTAAGCGTTAATTATATTAATATCTGGTACTTTTGAAGTTTCAATTATTTACATTCTTCAAAATTCCTCGCAAGATGAGAAAAAGTGTGAAGCAAATTGCACAATAAAATAACAGCCAGGGGGGTCAGGAACAGGAGGCCTTACGTAAGAATGAACTTTTCTTTTACTTTTTTTATAAATGTAAAAGTGATGCGTTGTCCAAAGGTTTCTCTAAGTCTTCTTCTTTTTCAGCCCAACAACTGCAGTCGATCTAAACCTATGTATATTTAAATGTAAATATGTAATCTAATAAAGTAGCATATAATCAGGGGTTTGAAGAATATATGCAACTCCAGCGAGTACTTTCACATTTGAACTGACTCGTGAATTAAGTGTGCCTTTCTAACTAAATATATTTCAAACTGAATGTGATTTAACAATGTAATTTATATGGAGGAACTTTCATACTATATATAGTTTGGTTCTTTATTTTAATTCGAAAAAATATAATAACGTACTTGACTAACGATCGTGAATCATCCCCTTCCAGAATTTCTTGAATTTGTCTTTATCGAAAATATGTGTACACACTCTTCCTCCCGTCACTGCGATTGAGTCATTGAGCGTAGCATAAACTTAGCGTGTTTTAAATAATATAATCTACCTATTCTGAGATAACGGTTTTTACAGGCACGAACATTTAATGTGTTATTAGTTTCAAAAACAATCCTTCAAATGCGGCATATCACAGTAAATATCAAACAGCAATTCATAGATCATGTTAAATTAAATATTTGTATTAACTTTAGGTGATTTGCTCAACAATTTAAAAGTAGAATAATGTAATTTACAAAACCTCTGAATGGTAAAGCGTTTTCTGTCGCACGGTAATCAGTGTTTAGAGAAGAATATTCCTCGAACCAGGCATTACTCGAAAATTGCTCATTTGGCCCCTAAGGTCAAGGGCAAATTAAAACCGAGTTGATTATTTTAACATCGCTTGCTCGCGATTCGATGGAATGCTATCAAATTTGGATGCTCTGATCATTCATTCCCCAAGCATCTGCTGTGATGGTGAGGTGTCCGGTACTGTTCGCAAAATAGGCCGCAAGTAGAATAACGAGGCCCTGGGGTAGCTTGCATAGGACAGCTCCCATCCAGGGTTTTTTTTTATTTCGATAAATCCCCACAACGCTCAGTGCAGGATGGAACTTTGTGGTGTGTTTCTGTGAGTAACAAGTTTCAGCGATTCCACGACCTCTACTCTCGGTAATTGTAATTTAATCCTCTGTTTCTGTGGTGTTGTTTCTATTCAGGCAACGGACGGCCATGCTGATCGCAGTTGTAATTACCGGGAGCTTTGTTCTGTCAAATTGTGCAACTATACCGTCAACTCTAAATTGTGTTCACAACGTTGCAAGGTGCAAATTTGTCGGAGCTTCCGTGCGGATACTCAATGACCATCAGCTACCCACATACCAGCTGGCGATAAGTGGGTATGACGGGAAATCGAATATCACGGTTTCATTCATAGACAGTGTGCTAGAGTACGTCCCCGAATTGGTCTTTGCATCACTTCCAAATGTTACTGATATTCAATTAACCAGGACGCAGACATGCATTCTGCATGAGAGAGCTTTTCACGGGCTAGAGCGTGTTGACGCCATTATGATAGCAGAAAATCCTTTGCAGGCCCTGCCGCAAACCATCTTCCATGGATTATATACGCTACGAACACTAAAGCTTATCGATATCGGCCTGACAACAGTTGCTTCCGAATGGTTTCGTGATCTAACTTTGATGGAATCCTTGATCGTGTCAAACAATCGCATAACAACGTTAGAAGCCAATGTGTTTCAATATTGTCCAAACATCCGGGATTTAGATTTATCAGCTAATTTAATTGAAAGTTTGCCAGAAACGGTATTTGATTCACTAAGTGATGTGGAGTCTATCAAACTGGATAGTAATCGTTTGGAGAATGTACCAGAAAATCTGTTCTCCAACACAGGCGATCTACGAACAATAACTCTCAGTAACAATTCCCTAACACTTATTTCGCCTATTTTACTGCGAAACCTAAGCAACCTAGAAGAGCTTAACTTGCAATGGAATCATATAGAAGATTTTCAGCTGCTGTTTTTCCCGTCGATTCAACCATTTGCGCTAGATCTGCGAAATAATTTGCTCACTTATTTTGATCGAGCCATGCTCACTGTGCTAGAAAATCTTGATGCCATATGGCTCAATAATAATCGCATTAGTGGCATCGCGCCTGATACGTTTCATGACGCGGTCAACACGACGTTGATCGAACTCAATGATAACTATCTGGAAGAGCTACCAGTGGAGCTACTGGCTGGGCTCACCCATTTGCGGGTATTTGCGGCAAGCAATAATAAAATAAAATCAGTCCCAGAGGAGCTATTCCTTGAGAATCTGGAAGTGAAGGAGATACGCCTATCAAGCAATTTCATCGAAACTTTTCCATCGAAGTTTTTCGCCGAGCTTCCCATCCTAGAGGCATTGTATCTCGACCGAAACAACCTCATAGAGATACAGGAAGATGCTTTTGTGGATTGTCCGATTCTACGTGTTATAGAATTGAGCTATAATCACCTGGTCTCAATGCCACCGCGTATTTTTCAAAAACAGCAAGAAAGCATTGAATCGCTTGAGGCCAAGGCTAACCTTTTGTCAAATATAGAGTTTGTGAAGAACTTAAAGCATCTCAAAACCTTGAACCTTGAAGGAAACCAAGTGAGCGAGCTGCAGGGAGGAGAATTCAACGGCTCGTCTAATATAACTCATTTGATGTTGGCGTATAATCATTTGCATCGGTTGTCGAATGAAAGTTTCCAAGGTCTGATTAACCTAAAGGTGTTAAACTTGTCAAATAACACAATTAACTACATCGGCTCTGATACATTCGTCGGGATACGAACTCTTCATGAGCTTTATCTTAACGGAAATGATATAACCAGCTTACCAGAAGATGTATTTGTTTCTCAGGAAGCGCTCGAGAAGCTTTCGCTGCGAGACAATGGGCTTGAAAAGATTTCAGTCAGGATAATACAAAACCTACCTCGGCTAAAACACCTCGATCTGTCTAACAATCCGATAGCAAACATTCCAGAACAATTTCTGCAACGGAACATGAACCTAGAACGACTGTCGTTAAACGAGGTACGCCTGCAGCAACTCAGTAAAAAAATTATACCCGAACCAAAGCTGATGAAATATATCAGCCTAGTAAGGTGCTCCATCGTAGAGATTGAGCCGGAAGCATTTTGGTTGTTTGGTTCGGTGTACTCATCGGAGGTGTATTTGCGCGAAAACGAGCTAACTATTCTTCCGAAAGGGTTGTTCCGCACTTCTCGGATGTTGTCAGTGTTGGATTTGTCGTTCAATCGTCTCACTCATTTGAACCCGGATACTTTTGCTTCCGATAGCTCGTTGCATGAGCTTTACCTGGAAGGTAACAATATTCGCCAGCTGGCGGCAGGAGATTTAGCCATTTTCCATAGCCTCAAGATACTGAACCTGAGAAATAACTGTATTGAATGGATTCCCGAAGGTACGTTCGAGGGGTTGGATAATTTGGAAATCCTGGATATAGGCTACAATAAGCTGACACAGCTACCGTTACATGTGTTTGCCAACCTAATCAACCTGCAAATCATTAGCCTTGATGGGATGCTGCTGCAATCACTTGACAGGGATTTATTTATCAACCAGTCCAATCTAGAGAAGGTTTTTCTACAAGATAATATGTTGCGTAAGTTAGAGATCGATTTGTTTCGGAACAATGTTTTAATGACGCATTTGAGTATCGCCAACAATTCTTTCGCCAGCTTTCCATTGCACAATTATAAACAACTTAATGAATCTCTGCGTTTCCTTCACATGTCAGACAACATGATTGATTCTTTCATTGTTACACCGGCTTTAACTGAGTTAAAGGCATCACGCAACAACATCTCACTCATTTTGGCAATGGCCAATGTGGAACCGTCTCTGGTTAACATCGACCTGTCATCTAATCGGCTTTCTTCTATGGAACAACTCAAAGATTTTAAGCATCTGGAGTCATTAAATGTAGCTCATAATCCGCTAGTTATGTTTGATTTTACACAACTAGGTGTGTTCTACAAGCTTAGTCATTTCAACGCTTCCTCTTTGGATGTGCCATCGTTAAATCTAACAACCGATGGTATGTTGCTACCAACATTAACCAGCCTAGATTTGTCCAACAATGGGTTACTTACGGTATCGGTAGAATTTTTAAGAAGTTTTCCACGGCTTGAAAGTCTCTATCTTCAAAACAATCCCCTACGCGATTTTAATTATCAATTCTTCTTTGAAGTGCTGCCATCGTTAAGCCTTCTTGGACTAGACCCATGAAAATGAAATAGACGAAATAGTAAGAATCTAGAAGGGTAGACATTGTATAGTCTGTAATTGAGACATTATAATGAACAAAAAGCTGGGTTTAATTGTTTTCTTTTGCATAAATCGCAAATAACATCATATACATATGAATAACAGATAAATTTGAATAGCAAATGAAAGAATGCCGCGATATTTGTAAAAGATTTAAACTGGTTTAAAATAAAACAAAACTGCAGAAATATATGTGTGTTATTTTGTAACGAACATGGTTATATAAGTTTAACAAAAAACGGAATGTGCTTTTTTAAGATTTTGGTAGTTTTTCGGTATGATTTTAAGTCTGGCGCAAGAAACATGTTATATTTTTATACCTTGTTAAAGAGTGTGATGAATCACCACGATGCATTTTTATTAAATCATTTTGGCCGTCTTACTAAATCATTAAATCATTTTGGCCGTAAACAATGGTCTAAACGGCCCAAGCTGTTCCTTCCGAATAGAAAATAAAACAAAGTATACATTATTCTTCTTACATCAATTTTCCATCTTATTTTGTACTGCTTTTCTAGTTGTACTCATGCACTGAAAGATTTCATTGTGAAATAAGAACAAGAACATTTGATTGCCATACGACAAAACAAATTAAGCAGAAATGTAAAGATAAAAAACTGTAGATTATAAGCAAGGGTACTTTATAATTGGGTTAGTTACCCGAGAACATTCGCTTAACGTCTCTTCAAAGAGATTAATCACAGTCTTCTATGGTGGCCATAGCTTCCTCAAACCTATCTTCAGACGAAATAATAAATAAAGTGAGACATAAAGTGAGGCACTAACAAAAGAAGGAGATATTATTATGACATAACTTCATTCTATTCTAAAAATTCTAAAAATATGAACACTGTAACATTTTAGATTGGTTTTAAAAATTATTGCAAGTAACTGTTGTATCAAAAAGACGCAATCTTAATTGAGAGTCACGTGCATTCAATTTGTTTTTTTTTGTCTTTTACAAGTATATGGTTTCAAAAGCATTTCTTGGTTTTGATGTGTAAAAAGAAGCTAGTGCAAAAAATCAACTTGTACAATTAAAAAGTGCAGTATGCCTCAGAGTTCCGTTTTTTCGCTCCACGGGGATTCCAAGATACGCTGTTTTCAAAAATTGAAACATAAATTGAAAAATTCAAATATTTCATTTACCTTGTTACCCCACCTTGTTACTGCAATTTTAAAACTATAAAAAGAATGAATAACTTGGCTCATTGTACACCATCCCCTCCCCGTCCACGCAAACCAAAAAATATACTTTATTTATGTTATTCTGCATAAAATCGCGATGTTCGACTCAAGCAGATATTTGAGTTTCGCTAATGTCTTCGAAACGCATTAACCGCGTAATTCGAGTAAAGACTGTAATTCATTCAAAATTTAAAATTGATTTCGTTTTTCAATTTACATTTTCACATAGCGAATCTAAACATCGTGTTTGAAACTTTACAATTATCCAGCGGAAAAAACGAAATATATTACGGAGGTTATAGCAATTTCTGATGCGACCAACTACAAAATGGAATGCGTAAATCTTTCCTTAATGGAGTCGTGTGTATGAAGATAAAACCGTAAATCTTCCTTTTTTTCACGAGATAGCCTTTCGCGAGATATCCAGAGAACGCGTGTTTGGTTTATGTCTGCATGGCTTGAATTGTGTATAGGTGTTAGTAGCTTCTCGCGGCAATATTCAACAGGAAACTATGCTCACGGGAAGTAAATGCTAAACAGGAAAACGTAGTTTACTTTTTGCAAGAGAAGAATATAAGGAATCAAATATACTATAATGTTGACAATATGCAGGAAATACAACATACAATTGAAAATATATTAATGCTTCACTTTCTTCACGGGATGTATGTATGTATTAGCAAGCTCGAAGAGGCGTACTCGTAATAAGTTTATACAGCGCAAGGTCAAACAAATAAGATGGCTATACATACTCTATACATCACTTTCCCTATAGAGCTCGGTCCGGCCCACACTGGACACCAATTAGTGACAAGACATTAAACGAATACTTGGAACTGTATAAACATCATTAGACACAAATCTGTGGGCGATAAATTAGTCGCACCTGGTGGGAAGCACTTATCATGCCTAATGCCTCTAATTAAGTGGAATAAAAGGTATCATTTCTAAAATTCGACTCTAGCCTATAAGAAGTTAAATATTAATGAGCCATGAAGTGTGTGTTAGTAGATTAATGAACTTTAGAATCATATCTCGACTAAGAGATACATTTTATTCAGAAGGAATAATTGTTTGTATATTGGTTTTATTTAGACGACGGTTCTCATATTTCAATTACCAACAACGAATCTTGTATACGCGAAGGTCTGAAATAAACTGCATAAAAAGTTTGAAAATGATCGAAACAAAGGAATAGCGTTAATAGTTGTATATAATATGAGACTTTCAGTAAAACTGTTTCGGATTGTTTAGGTGGTATGTCATCAAATAAAATCGTTTCTCCACCGCGGGTTGTGTGAAGTAAAGATATTAAAATGAATTCTGTTAATCGTTTTTTAATGCAAATACAGATACATAAATCGTATAAAAGACTGTCACTACTCTAGAGAATGAATGTGAAATCAGATAGTCACTTATAAGCACGGGATAATAAAAATATATATATAAAGCCTGGCTTTGAGTTATGGGGTTTCAGTTGACTGAACTTCAAATATCATGCTGCTTGTTCAAGTACCAAAGCCTATTAAACGCTTGGAATGAGAAAATATTGAAATAAATCCATCAGCTCCATCTTTCGTCGCCGTCCTTTGTGTTTGATAAATACGATTCCTGTACAGCTTTTTCGACGCGAATCACGTTTGAGAATTTAACGTTACAAATTTATATGACTGGAATTTTAATCATCTAATTTGAATAAGTGCTTGCAATCGTGGAAATCTTAAAAAGAGATGAGCATTTCATTGATAATATGATCACTTGGTTGAACATAATTGTTCTTTGAGAGTTTCTTTTGATCATGCGTATACTGTAAAAAAGCTTGAAGACAATAGATATTTTTTTAAACTTTAAAGAAGTTTTTTGAAGGGTATACTGTAAGGAATTCCAATCCCTAAGTCAAAGTAACGTGTTTGAATTTCTAGATTATGTTCACAATCCCCATCATACTTTTACAACTTTTTTTTAATTGTTGAAATTTGTGGTAAAATAGAGGTATTTGTACCCTTTTGTTCATCTTAATGCTTCATCTTCATTACTTTACATTTACATATCATATCTGAAGTACAGCATCATTCCCAAATAGGTCAATGAGACTGATACATCCACCTTAGAGAACTTTAAGCGACAATTTACATCTTCTGTAATTGAAAAACGGCGGCATCAGAGGAATATTTAACTAGGAAATCTAGCAGAAATCTATAACATTTTAAGGAAGCATACCAAAAATCCGCTCTTGTTAACTCATTGCACTTATCTTATGCATTTATGCGCTAGTAAAATAATTGATAAAGGTCGCACTATTTCGTATTTATTTAAATTGTCCCATCCGGACCTTATCTCCTAATCAAAGACTGACTATCAGACCTACTTACTTACTGATCCGACGCTACAACCGCTTTGCGGTCTTGGCCTGCCTCAGAAGTGTCCGAAACCGATCACGGTCTCGCGCCTTCGTCTGCCAGTCTGTTATCCCGGCCTTAATGGCGGACGTCTCCACGCGATCTTGACACCTCAATTTGGGCCTACCACGCTTCCTCTGTTCTTGTGGACAGCCCAAAAAGATTTTACAAGTTGGATGGTCCGTTTCCATGCGTACAACATGGGCAACCCACCGGAGCCTGGCGAGCGTGATATGCTTCACGACAGTGAGGTCGCCGTACATCTCGTATCGTTTTTTTTTTCTCCTCAACTCAGCTTTCATGCTATTGTCGTGCAAAAATATATTGGTATTTTTTTCAAATTTTTAAAAGCTTTCTTACATGACTTTTTACGAAGACGCGAATTAAGGGTATTAACAAGATGATAAAGACACTTCAAAATAAATATTTTAAAAAAATTGCATTTAAAAATCATCCAAAAATACAAATAACATATTTAAGGAGGGTTTACAGTAATAAACATAAATTAATAATTTGTAAAATAGAACTTTTTCCGAATGAATTGAGATTTTTATTTAACCTTTTGGTGACCCCATATTTCTTTGCAACCTTTGATATGATGTTGTCCATGTGAGGGCTTGAAGTAAGTTTATCATTGAAAATTATTCCTAGATCTACTCAGATTTTTAGATACACTTTTTCTGTTTGTCTTAATTGATACAAATTTAGAGTGGATTTCTCAGTTTGGATTGGATACTAGCCAGTTTTTTATATGGATTTTGACAGTTGGTAGCTGAAATCATGTCAACATACCATATAAAACCACACCAAACAGTCTAAGATTTGTAGCCTAGACTATTTCAACATGATAAATATGTAAACCAACGCCGATTCGTGCCAAGCTCGATTAGTTCATCAAGGATATTTTTGTTTTGTTTTGCTGAGGTATAAATATTTTGTCAAGAAAGGTTAGAAATTCGTAGGCACTATTTTAAAAGTTATTAGAAGTAGTATTACTCATTTCAAACAGAAACGACAGAAAACAAAAAAGATTTCAAAATATATTTTTGTTTGTACCCAAATGCTGAAATCCAATATGATCGAATATAATTGTCATATGGATACAACCCGGATGATGAATATTGTTCCAGTGCTAGGTTGAAATGCCAGCTTGTTGGCTAGAAAAAGGAAAGTGGCGAATAACGGTTTTAAACACTGTGGTGAATTAACGGTAAGCGATACTCTAAATCCGCCACTGATTCTAATATGATTTTCGAAAATGTGAAGAACGTTCATTGGACGAAATGCTTCAGCATTAACTGTACCATACGAAACACATGCTTTACTAATAATTAGTTAATGAAGGATAATTTTTTTTCTTCTATCGCATACGCATGGAAGTCTTTAAATAATGTAGAAATAACATTTTCCAGAAACCGTTTTTTGAAGTGAATTATGTTTTTTAAGATAATGCAATGTATTTGCTAAAAATGGATTATATGAGGTTATATTTCGTAATTCAATAGGTTTCGAATAACCATGTATATTTTCATTTATTGTGCTATTGTCTCCTAATATGATTTTATTCTCTGGTTCTTTCAGTTTCTTTCCACGACCTGTTAGATTTTAGATGTATCAACTTACTGTCTCTCTCTTTCTCTCTCTCCCAGTCTCTCTCTTTCTCTCTCTCCCTCTCTCTCTCTTTCTCTCTCTCTCTCTCTCTCTTTGTACCCCTGCAATCATAATCATGGTTAACTTATACTTAAAATGTTTAGTTCTTTTCAAATAAGTCGTTAAATTTTATAAAATAATTGAATTTTATGACAGCTTCAAGATGCAACGTATTTCTCATTGTGACCGAAAATAAAAAAATATTTATTTTATGTTTTATCTACTAATTAAAAAAACTAAAATAAAAATTTATTTCCTTGTGTAAGGGATATCAAACATCAAGAGAAAATATGTTACTCTGAATTGTTTTACAAAACTCTCAAATGATGCAAATGTATTCAAATGTATGGCAACTTATGCAGCCGATCTTATTAAACATATGTAGCACACATGGACACCATTTTCTGCTGCTGTCAATATCGAATTTGCTTTTTACCTGTGAATATTTGCATCTGCTGTGAAACCTTAACATGTGACACGGAAAATTAATTGTTTTTGTTTTGCAGAAATACGTAGGAGATTCAGACGATGAATTCATTGAAAAATGCGTAGGTGTTATTATATCTTTATCATTGCCTTCTTTGAAATCTATATCGTACACGAGCAAATTAATTAAAAAATGTTCCACCATGCCAACATCCCATAAACCCAGTACGACCAGTTAGTTAAAAAATCTGATCTTTAATGGATTGAAACTTCTATATTTAATATTTTTCTGTACATGCCGGTAAAAAAATAGTATAAAAATAGTGTATGTAGTTTTATGTGTGAACGTTATGGGCGATGCAATTAATGAGCAAATAAAACAAAAAAAAGTCAAAATTGAATAGGTAAGAATATGTACAATGATTTGGTTGAATTAAGTTTTTAATTATACCCTTTACATGTCCCGAGACTTCATAAAGAACTATATTGCGAATCAATTGTGAAACATATTAATGTATACATATGACATTGAAATCCCATTATAATTCCCGAATGAATTGGTTTGATGTCTTGAATGGACAACATCTTTAACCTTCTATTAATAAGGGTCTGTATTTATGACGTTTCTCCATAATTAAGGAGCTCAATAAAAACATACAACATTGTATGGATATCACTAGGATTATTTACGGACTTTGACATTTTTTTTTCAAATGATGCTATAAATCATGTCTTTTTACTAAACCCTTTATGGGTTTACAATTTGAAGTAGGGTTAAAAAATTGAATTGATACATTTTTGACTAACAATAGAATAAAAACGTGCATATTTGTTTCCTTACAAAATAATTTAATAGTGCTTTACATACATTACAGCTTCAGAGTTTCACAGATTCTTATTAGCTGCACATAAGTTCTTCTATACATTCAATCATTAAGAACCATCGCGTTGCATAAATTTTCTCTCTAGCTATATGAAGAATCTAGACAATTTAGGCTGTTATCACGGCAAAAGTTTGGATTAACAAACAATGATACGTATTTAGTTTAAACACATATTAAAAACGACATTTTACACAATTGACCAAGTTCTTATGAATTATTCACACATAATAAGGAATACTTTCATACGCAGAAAACACATACGATACACATACGTTATACGTTACGTTACAAGCAAATGAAGAACAGCGAGCAGAGCTATTAAGTTAAAATAAAGGAGAGAACGCACTGTACCGTGGCAATATTGTGTATGTGTTTGCCACAAACATAGATCTGTGAAATCATGGGATGTTTGCAGTGTACAACATACAGTGTACTAAAAGTTTGTAGATGTATTATAAAAAAACATTCTATAAGTATAAAGAGAAAAGTGTATGTCCAAATAAAATGCAACATTTTGTGATTGTTGTAATCTTCCCTACTGTATAACATTTAATACAAATTGAAGCTTTGAAGCAGATTTATTGAATTTAAGCGCACTGTAACATAGTATAGTGCTAAATCTTAAAAGATTGGGACATGTTTAATGATTAGTTTATTGGATTTCAATCCAATGGTTTTATTTTTACATGATATGACTGATATAATAATAATTTTTCAATTAATTATATAAATAACAAATACAATTGTTTGATGCATTTAAGTTGGAGAAGATTATTTACCTAGAGCATTGATTCGCGATGCCCATGTAAATAAACAAAAAAAGCGAAATGCAAAAGCAAAAAACTATAACGAAAGTGACAAGAAGCTTATCCTGATTATATTTTATACAATAAACGAATTCAACGAATCGCAATCTAACAGCTTTCCATCATTCCACGAAAAGAATTTAAGACACCTGCATCATGTTGTTTCATCATCGTTTTATGTCCAAAATATGAAAGCAAAACCTTCCTAATCTAGCCCCTATGAAAGGTGCGTAAAGCAACATTAAGCATCAGCACTCTCACTTAAAGGCAACGCTTCTCTTAACACATTGATAAATTGAGTGTCGGAACTGGCAAAACATCGTATTACACACTTCTTCGAAAATAAACATTATGGCATGATCATACCATGGAAAGGGGTTTGACAGCAGTTTGATATGCTGTATATAAAATTGTATACATTGCATTCACGACAAACCCCAGTGCCCAGAGCCTGCGGCGTAGGCATACGGCGAAGGCGTAATCCATGCTTACATATGTTATGCGTCCAGATCAGGTAGCATAATCATCATCGTTGTAAATCGTTCTCATGTTGACAATACATCAAGCAAACTGCTGTACATGACAGTACATAAAAAGTGCAATAACGTCACAAGGTTAAGGATAGTGTTCAGATAATACTGAATATGTTGATTGGTATTCAGATTTTATTTCCTATACCCTTTTCCGCAACAATATTTTTATCGGAGGAAAATTCCTTTAGATGCTGTTGCTATGCTGTGACAAGATCCACACAATCGTTACCATGGTCGAGAGGGAAATGACCACTTGAAATTCAGATGCTTCAAACTAACGAGAAGATGAATGCTTCGCTTATGTGTGTGTCCGAAGGAAGTCAATAGCAGTAGCAGTGCATTACCGTACATTTTGACTAACTACTTTTATATCCTTATTTTTCAGATTCTCCGAGGTTCTGAATAGAAAATGTAAGTATTAAAGATTTATTCATTATTTTTTCGCTTGCTTTAACGGACAATTTATTCACCTCTGAAAAACTATTGTAAATAAACAAAATAAGATTTAATGCAATGTAAATATTTATCTCTTAAGCACATATATTTGTAAATATTGTAAATAACCCTTTTCCAGATTGTTTTAGTTGTTTTCATTATGAAGTATCAACAATGCACTTACCTGAATGAAACAGTGAATCAACTACTTCGTCGTGCGTGGATAAAATGATTATCAAGTGATTCCCAATTAAATCAAGTGCTGCTAAACCACGCACGCTCATTGATAGTAGTTTGAGGTTAATTTTAAAAGCAATAAGCACCCGGGTGGGTCATTAGTACAAAAGGCGCAATCTAGTTTCATAATAAAACTGCCTTATTTACACACGCTTGAATGAATGAGACTTCTAAGGAGACATTTATTGCACGAGTCAGCCTACGATCCAGTTGCTAAACAATTTAGATGTTTGCCTGCTATTCCGATCCAAAGTACTGATAGGCTAGATCAGATACGCGATAGGCTCCGTTACCACACGCGTTGCTCGTGTCATCCAGGTCAAGTGTAAAGATGGCTACACCGCCCAGTGAACTATCGAGTACATAGGTGAACTTCTGCACCAACGTGTCCTCCGTTTCGATTCCAATCCAACTTTTTCCCTTGAAGTAATAGGTTGTAGCCGTAACGCTATCGCTAGCGGAATTGTATTCACCAGCGATATTGCAAAATTCGTAACGAGCGATAAGTCCGGGGCGTTTTGTATTGAAACCTGCCTCGCCAGGTCCAGTGCTCCGAGCGCCCACCGCACGCTGATCCTCGCTTGCCAGGACGTATGTGCGACCGAAAGTGGCTACCACGAGGTTCACTTTATTCCGGCGAGCACCAGCCGCTAGCCAAGATGTTACCGTTGAGTTCTGGGATAAAAACGATTAGTGGTTCAGGGAGCAAATGAACCATGAACATTAAAAACAAAATATATAATACTGACTTTAAATATTTAAAACTTTGAATACTTACCACACTGATAACGTTGTTTGGTGTACTCGAGAATAATGGTGCCAAATTTGCGACAGTATTAGCAGTGTTGGTCGTGAAATTATAAGCATGAAGATTTATCATATCAGCATACCTACACCAGGGTAAAGAACATTTGTTTTGTCAGCTGTTTTATTTCTCGTAAGATTTTGTTGAAACATGTTTTGTTCGTTCCAATTGGCATTTAGTCGGATCATCTCCGTTACGCACCAAAGCTACTTACAAGCTTAGCGAAGTGATATCGTACGCATCAGCGAATTGCGCCGAAACGGACACGGACAGTTGCTTGTTAATCATGTACAATCTCGAACGTAGCCTGTTGACAAACCTTGCCAAAGCACTCTGGAAAAAAATGAAATGATGGCGCACCAAATTAGATTACATTGGGTGGGTGTTTTGATACTTCTCCCACATCCCTATAAGACAAGACAAGATCGGCGCTCTTTCAGCACGCCGCCCAAATTGGCCTCCTATACCTTATCGAAATCAATGTTACGTCTGTCTATTTCCACGCCATCGAAGTTGTACTGTTCCAAAAAAATAGCGACACTGTTCACTAACTTTTCGCTCCGTCCTGCAATAGCCTGCGTTGGTGGGAGGTGAGCAGGAAATAAACAAATGAAAAAGTTTTTTGTCAGATTTATGTTCACCTCTGCTCTTCTCTGTTCGCCCATTCATGAGGGATGCTGGTTCATGCATGACGAAATGGAATACACGTGCTTAAATTTAATACAGCAATTGCAATACATTACGTTGGTCAAGTTTTTGCCACCATCACGATCTGAACTCAGCAGCACGTACAGTTTTACATTTTTGGTCCTGTGTATGTTCTGAAACTCGTCAAATCCAGCTAGAGACAAATGAGGAAGAAATCAGTATAAGGAAGAATAAACGAGTGGGATACTTCTGAGTGTATCGTTTAAAGCTCGATATTACATGCTGTGTCGTAGTTGCTCAATATGCGAATATCGCCTTGGGCCGTTACACCAACCCCATCGTAGACGTAATGAGTGCAACTTGTTGAACTGATGTTTTTGGGAAACGTTGCCGACACGTAGTTTGCTGCTCGGCTGTCGTAATAGCATACGATATCTGTAAAGTTGTAAGGTAAAACAAAAGCCAGCAATAGTATAATTTCTTTACCGTGTGCCAGTCACGGCGTCTGATAAATTGATGCTAATCAGCATCGACTGGCACGTCTAACGCCAATCATCTGGACATCTCTTAATAATCATCTTATGCTCTCTTGATCCCATCGCTCGCCTGTCATTAAACATTTAATGGTCTCATTAGTACTAATCTTCTCGAACATATTAGTTTTGCTCCCATTATCATATCCCACGACGTTTGCACCGTTCGACAATTACAGAAAATACCTCTAGATCTTGTTATATGAAAATCACCTGTGTCTATTCATGCTATTATTTAGCCATATTATGGAGCATACAACTAACACTTGGGATCATCATTACTTTGCTGCCAATTAAACTGAATTGTCCCCTCAAATCAGTACTATTTATATTAGTCTGTAAACCTTTTAACTATCATTGAATTGTTGCTTAATTTGAATTTCTCAATGGTTTGACGAATAAAGCATTAACCAACTTGATGAATACTTGAATACACTCACTTTTTGTTGCACCTATTGTAATGCTAATCAAAACTAGGAATACAACGCTGCACCACATTTTTACTGCCAGTAGTATTTGTCCGTATTCTTTGAGAGGCTTCAAACAACTAACACTCATCACACAGATTTATGGGCGAGAAATTCTTTCAAGCATGTGATGATGCTTCTAGCTTTCCTACCGGACGATGTAGCAATCTTTCCATCTTTATTGACACAGTCTGTTCATTGTTTGGTGAATGAACACGACACTCTTGAGACTTTTTTTTTTGGTAAATGAAATTATCAACATTAGGCAAATTTGATAGAAAAATGTCATCATTTATGGCAGATATGCCCTATATAATGCAGTGAGAGGTTAAATACATTAAAAACATCTAGCTATACACATGTATAAGCCAAAAAAAACAGGAACAACTGAAACCCAAAGAAATATTTCATCGTATGCCTCTCACATGCTCAAATGGAACATAAAAAAAACATTTCCCTTTGAAATTTACATTTGTATCCCTGCTTTTATATAGAATATCTGTAAAAGAAACAGCAAAATTATGACCAAACCATAAAAACCAAACGAACCACGAGCCATCTAAAATATGGAAATGCCAGAATGTTGCTTCCGTTTTTTACAAGTAGTGTTTTACCACTTTAAAAACTTTTCAGCTGGCAAATTTTCTGCTGTAGTTAGTATAAGTAACCCTTTTCTGCAAGCGAAAAAAATACCGAAGAACGATGAAAGTCTGTTAGGACTTTTATCTTTTTTTTGTTCAAATATTTTTGTAATTATTTAACTACGGATCTTTTTCTGGTAATCTTCTGGTAATATCTTTTTCCTGAGCACTTACGACATCCTCATGATTTTAATATATAAATAGATGTATATGTGATTTCCATGTCCCTTGTTGTTATCTTAGTTATTGTTTAAACCTCAACTTTTATTTTTTGTTTAAGTCCAGGTGCTGATTGTGCAGTTTTGATTAAGCAAATTGAAGAAAAAAAATCAACTAATATTTAAGCGTTATAAACTAAACCATGCGTGTTGTTATGTTTTTCTACTAATTAAGTTATTGGTAGTCTGGACAAATAAATGTGTTTTTTTTTTTATTAGAAAAATGTATTTCCAAATCGAACTGAGTCGACTGCTTGAGAGGGGGTTATGACCCTGTGGTGAGGCTGAAAGTCGAAGCGGAATCAGTTGTTTACAAAGTAAAAGTAAACGTGACCCATGGGACTGGCACAGTGATACCATTTTTGAGCTTTTTTTGTTGTTGTAAAAGTGAGCTTTTTCCTAAGCGACTGTAATCAATTCTCAGAATAGGTTCTCTCAGCTGTTCAATTGCTAATAAGTAAAAAAAGATAAAACCCATCGGCAATTTACCTATTGAAACGTTTGTTAATAGACCAATAAAATCGCTTCAATTTTGAAATACTTTCAAAGCCTCTATAAAAGGAATAATATAAACGATAAGATAGGTCTTTTCATAAGAATAGATCTTTGGTAATCGATTATGACATAGAGATTATCTGGCTGACTACGAGTGCATGGAAACACGCTAATTGGCAACGTGATATACATCTATGAAATATTGATTACATTTTGCTTCTTTCCTAAACCTGTGTTCGAAAAAAAAATAAATACGAAATAAAAGCATTGTGTCGTGTTGCACATGTAAAAAAACCCAACGGCTTAGAACAAGAACAATAACTTTGTACATTCTCATAGATCCATTTTTATACATTTGATGTAGTTTTTTTTATTTCTTGATTTTATATATCAATTCGTTGGCGGTAAGTTGGCAGGCTGCCACCAAAATTAAAAAAAAAGTATGTAATACAACTTAAAAGTGGTTTGAATTTTAGACAATAATTTGCTAAATCTATCAAACTTCTAATAAATTTGTCTAGATCCAGCGGTAGATGATAGGCATGATACGTGACTTCCATGAGTATGCCATAGATAGCCACATCCACAAAACGCTAATATATGTCTTTAGCCTTCAATCTAATTATCCTTTTCATTATCTAATTATAAATTCTATTTATTTGACAACATTCAACAGTTGCTAGCATAAGAGAAACTTAAATAAATTAATTATAATATATTAAGCAAGTGGATTATAGAATACGATTCGTGTGCTTGCTCTACGGTTGCGGTCTAATATGGCCGGGTTGTCACCCGCTGTATGAGTGTTTTTGGTCCATGACTGCATCGTTTCATTCTCAAATGTACATGATATCCGACAGATTCATTCTAATTTTCACTGAGGTCGATGAACACCTGTCCCCTAATGACGTATGGAGCGCTCAAAAACATAACAAGCAGTAACTATCAAGAGGATATATAATCTTTTCGCTCGGATATGCTTTCCCCCATATTCTTCTGTTATAGAATGTATGTGTTATTATTGTCTATTGCACTTTGGAAGCATGTGCGAACAAATGCAACGGTAGTTATAAAAATCACAATACAGTACATGTAAAAAAAATATTTTCTATAACATTTTTTCACAAATCACAATCACGGAAATGCGGTGTTGTAGTTATAGTGTGATACACTGTATAAACTGATCTAGGATTTGCGATATATATATGACAAAAGTTGTATATTTAACATTATTTTTTAAATAATTTTGAACCAGACAGACTACTTTTAACAGTATTCATGGTGTATTATTCTAAAAAAAAGAGTCATAAACATGTGAAGCAGGAGAAAATCCTAAATAGTGATAAAACAAATAAAAAACATACAACATACTTACTAGCTATGCTTTTCTTGTAAAAGTGATACATATGATGTCACTCCAATACAGTTTTGTTCTTCTTCTTTTTGTAATAACCTACGACGACTATGCCGGCCTATCTTGTGTTCCGAAACTGATCGATACGGTACGGTTGGGATTCGATGCTGACCTGTCCTATAGGACCAAAATCTAAAAAAAATATGTCGAAAAAACGGCCCCAATAAAATCTCTAGCCGGTCAACGCTAACATGATCTGTTCTTTAACGTACGGATTCAAACGAATAGTTATTGCATTCTTTAAACTTATAAATATGCCTGCTGAAATAAACAAATTCCCCAAGATAAATTGTTTGAGCTAGCGATCAAGAGATATAATGATTGATTTATTTAAACTAAAATTCCATATAGCTTCAATATATAACCGCCGCTCAGGGAGGCTGTGCCTAAAGAACGTTCAAGGAGCTTTAATGCTGCCAATGAAGCCAATGAAGCCAGAACGGGCACACATAAAAAAGGGATCGTGCGATTTGACAAAGTATCCTATACAAACAAAAAACACCAATAACCCTACATTCGTTTCATAACCTTAGCTGTGTGTTCAACTTTGGAGAAACCATGGCTGAACTTTGTAATTGGGTGGTAAAAGTTTGATCATTGTGCCTTTTACTAAGATATCGGAGCATAGCAGTGTAAATTGATGTGTGTCAGGAACTGGGTGCGACCACTGCTCCACGTGTTACAGGTGTATGCTGGCTTTCAAAGCGTAGGTTCTTTCGTGTAATGATTAGTAACTGTGTAACTTGCAGAATGTTAATGATGGAAAAATTCGAACGTATTCTGTTGGTGCGAGCCAAGTGCGAAAACTTGATGAAAATAGTAAGTTTATGAGACAGTATGTGTACCGTAGCTGATATGTGTGTTGATGTTTTACTAATTACTAATTAAGCTGTGCTAATAATTATTCGTAATGTTTTCTTTTACTAGCTACCTTTACTCTGTTGTAACTTTCGAAATCAACAAAATTTCATACATTTCAATGTGATAATTCGTGTGTCCCACTGCCTCGTCGTACACCATTTCAATTGCATGATGACTTGCCTCTTGAAATTCTCAGTTATTGGATAAAATATCTGTCCCTCTTCTTGAATGTACCAATCAGCCCACGATATCCCGTATAGAATTGTTATATTCTATGTATCCTTATATCCCAGATTGAATGAACACAAAATTACGGAACCTTTTCCCACAGGCAACCGGTGTTGGACGTTTAGCAATGGTGTTTCAATGGTTTCGATGTACTTAGGCAGTAGTTTATTTGGTTCATTAATATCATCAAAATTGTTTTGCTCCGACAAACTTTCTTACAGGGCAACTCCTTCAAATATGATGAATGTAACATTGAATGTTGAAAGGTATGTATGCATAAAACATATCTAAACGAATCATCAGATGAGATAAAACAATTACAAGAATTCATAGACATAGATGCCATCATGAATATTTGCTCATAAATTAATAGATTGTTGAGCCTTTAAATCATATTTGCATACCGTTTCTTCAGATGAGTAGTTAGTAATATGCTATATTAATTAAAATTATTAAGGGATTTCCCATTACATTATATGATGCAATTACCAACACACAATAATTGGCAGCTTTCTCATCTTAATTTTTATGGGAAATCAGTGAATCGTTGAATTGTATTTATAATTACATTTTTTTTTATTTGATTAATGGAATTCGAATGGAATCCCAAAAATCAACCGTCATTAAAAATAATGCACTTGTTTTTAATGAGGTCATATGATAGTTCATTGCTGTAAAAGTTTCGCACAATGCAATGCATAAATTCCAGTTCATTGAGCATTATACCGCTTCATTAAAATTTACAAATGAATTACTTGTACTCTGTGTAAGTGAACTTCGTGCACTATCAGCTGATGAAATCGTGAGTTTCATAAATATTCAATCAGTTATCTTCTGCTATCAGAAATTTGCTATTGAGTAGCACGAATTCAGACTGTAAAGCTGAAAAACAAATCTGGTATAGTGAAAAATTTTGCTTATGAATTTAGATTTATAATGCCATGTTGTTATTAAAAATGGTTTTATCTTAAAGGTAAAGACAAATTACTTATAATTTTTGTTATATAACTTATAATATAATAATAAATGAAATACACACAATATACAGAATATTAGGACATTTAGAGCATAAAGCAGTATTTAAAGGTACATTGATACATTGAATTATACACCCATAATTTCCTATCACGTGACGAAAACCATCACAAGCTTTTTTTTAAAGAATGACTCAATCGCATTGGTGATGCGATCAAAAAGATGAAGATTTTTTAATGCATTTCTACAACACAAATAAAACCAAAAATAATTTGAAAATATTGTTTTTCAACCCCCAGCTTAATGCTACATAAATTTAATAATTGAAGTTTGAAAGTAATTTTAACTTTTTTTTAACGAAAAGTTTGGACAAAATACGAGCGTTGTTTATATTGGTTACATATCAGTCTGCCCTTTCATCGTAATGTGTCTTGATGGATGAAACACTTTCGCCTCAGTCCCAATTTCATCAAGGAGAAGTTACAGACTATGGGAGAAGTAATTGGACTTTACGTTTACTTTTGCAAGGATGCACACCATAGATGGCAGAAGACGCGATACGGTTAACCCATGACGGGTGTTGCGGTCCTTAAGTAACCAAACCTTGATACAATGTTTGCCACCGGGTTGTGGTTTTTCTGAATAATTCACAACATTCCATTGATGGTATTCGCAACGTCCGTCCGGAATATAGCACTGTCAATTGCCTCCACCAGAAATGACTAATTTGCAGTTATTAAATCACTTTAGGTAAGATTTAAGGTTTACTCAGCGTTACGTATAGGAGGGGCAAGTTTTGCACAAAACCACAAAAGTGCCATACTCATGCGTGTTATCCCGTGTCAAAGACACCGTTGAGATACTGTTCAAAGGTAGAGCTGAACTAGTTGTTTTGATGTTGAGAGGAGTGAACATTTAAAGTGTTTCCCAGAGTGTCAAATATACATCACTTAATGATTATTAATGTTTGGTTCCATTACTTTTGGCTTTCGTAGATAAGGAGCTTTGGTTTAGACTCAAAATCATTGGATTAAATACTGCTAGATTCGCATAAGTAGGAGTTTTTTTTGGTAAATTTCTATCACACTATGGTGAACTGTGTACCAAGATAGCACAACTTACTGATTACTCGGGATGCAGTAGATTAACATGGGTAAGTAATGCTTTTGAAGCAAATTGTTAGAAGGATTAATGGAGCATGCAATTTTAATCACCCCTGTCGCTTACTATTCAATAAGCGAAGCAGGGCATTTATTCCTCAAAGCTGGTGCAAAGCCTTCCAAACTTCAGTAACTAAAAAGTCGACTAGTAATTTAGTATGATATCAACGAGTCATATGTTTTAAAAAAATGTGTTATCAGTTTTACTGGGATTAGTTTTTCAGTTTAATGAAAATAATAACCATATTGTCATATAAATGAAATACTGGTTTATATTAAAAAATGTAAGGTGTGGCACAACAATAACAAACAAATATTTAAAACATATTTTATTTGCCAAAAGTAGTTGCACAGAGTTTAAATATAAGCACCGTAATATAGTCAATCAAATCGATGGACTTCACAACATACACACCATGCGCTCAAATCTCGAATTGAACGAGCTTCCCTTACCTGCCATAAGCTCAATGAAGCGGAAATAACGATCACATAGTAATGTCTAGATAGTTTTATAAACGAATCAATATTTATGATTATCAGTAAATTTCAATTTTGCTGTTATGAAAGCAAATAATGAATATTATTGTTTTGTTGAAATGAATGATCTAGAATGTGCAATAGACATAAGTGATATTTAGTTCTTAAAGAATGAAATAATTGAATTGTTACGTAAAATTAGCAATTCCAAGTGTTATTTGTGCAACATTGAATATTATCCTAACGAATGTATTTTTTAGGAATAACAAGGTATTTTATCTGGTCGATGAGATGGTACTTGTCACACATTTGTCTCACACACTATAACCACAGACGTTGAATCGTTGACTTGTTTCAACGCTTGAATACACCGCCCTCAAAAATATCTTTCGAGAGGCATTTGGTTTCGCACGGTTGTAGGCTATAAAAATTCTGCACATCGTTCATGATGAAATCTAGAGCCATTCGGTTGTTGCCATTGTCCCAATAGCATACCTTGCATATTTCCAGGTAAAACCGTTCGGCGACTATTTATGACCAAAAGCTAAAACATGTTTTTAGCATCTTGTATCCGGCATCTAAACGAATGCTATCACTATGAAGATTTGTGTCTCTGTTCACTCACTCAACTAAAATATATCTGATCATTTTGCACTCAATGTTTATAGCATATTCAATGTGTATCGAGAAAAAAAATCCTAAACGAAAAAAGAAAAAATGTACCTAAATATAAAATAGGATTTAATTTTTTTTTTTCTAAAAAAATCTGATTTTTTCAATAATGAGCACTGCAGTTTACAACAATACCTTTGCAGAAGTCTTTACCGTACGGTGGTAGCCGTTGCTATTGAATAAAAAATCGACCTATGCTTGCACTGATTTCATATCCATATTAACAACCATATGTTATTGTAGGGTTGCAAGTATTTATGAGAGTTTCAACAACATTCCAATCTGATACTCTCTTGATAAATTTAGTTTAGTTTGTTAATTTGATTTATGAGTTTAATTGTATTAATTAGAAGAGAAAATATCGTATGAAACCTCCAGACATCTTATGATGCACAACCTTATTGATAATTGATAATATAACTAATTCACAGATTTTCGATTGTTCACTCCTTTTGTTGCTTACTCTTTTAAATAATTTGGATTTACATGATTGTATTTTTTCTTTTCCAATATGTTACAAATTTGGATTTTGTTGTTGGTACTTGGGGTAAAACTCTTACAGTCGCTCCTAGTTAGAAGAAGTTGTTGTGGATCATTTTAACGGTACCTTTAGCCAATCGGCGAACATTTGAAGATTGATTTTATGAGAAAATATAAATTTAAAATTTCAATCGTATGAAAGTTTCTTCTATTTAAAATAGGGCTATGAGTTGATGATCCTTAATGATAAACAAAACAATTTTAGCCTTTTAAAATAATTTTAATAGATGGTAGAAAGGTACATTGAATAATACACAGAATAATTATATTTTTGTTCTGCTTTCACAGGTCTGATTAAAAAATAGAAGTTAATATTAGGAAAGTTCCAAGTTAAAATGGTTTAATTTTATAAATTGTAGTCGACAGACTGCCTAGTCAACTTGATAGTGTTAGATTGATTTTCCATAAAATAGGAAAAAAGCGTAATCACAGAGATGCTAAATTTGTGTAAAATAAAAATTTGGGGGCGGTCCCGTGGTACAGTCATCAACTCGTCAACTACGTCATCAACTAGCAAGGATTGACTATCCGGCTGTGTGGTTATGAATTAAGTCTCGAAAGCTTGTATAGGCCGGCATGTCCGCGCAGGACGTTACGCCAAATAGATGAAGAATCATTGCTTCATGGAAAATGTTTGTAGCTTGATGGTCTTTAGTAGCGACTTAGCTTATGAAATCATAAGCAATCCAGAAGAATGCTGATACCTTTTCCAAAAAAAAAAATATGTTTGGTATCTTTTAATCAAAGTTGGTATTAAAAATACCATTTCAAAGTGGGTATAATAACTTATGATTATTTAATTTTCCACAAGAAAAATGTTTCAGGTTTTCGTTGGAATTATGTTGAATGTGTTGGACAAAAAAATCCATTCCATTGCACAAGAGCTACAAGCCAAAAGTTCTAGAGGTGCAAACAACAGAAAAGCTTTAATTCAAAAATTTCTTAAAAAACATTTTATAAATATGCTGTGTAAAACAATTATTTACCAAAATAAAAATTATAGCATAATGAGAAACTCTTATTGTGCGCATAATGAAGTAATCACAATAGAACATAAAACATCTCGTATGATGGACATTTGGGTTCCCTACACATGCTTTTCTTCTTCTTTGGCACAACAACCGCTATCGGTCAAGGATTGCCTGTACTCACTAGTGAAGTGAGCTTAGCTTTCAGTGACTTATTGTTACCATAGCAGGATAGTCAGTCCTACGTATGGGGACACGGTCTATTCGGGACTTGAACCCGTGACGGGCATGTTGTTACGTCGTACGAGTTGACGACTGTACCACCAGACCGGCCCACATATGTTTTTCTACATTTGTTTATTTTAAACTTTAGAGAAAATAAAATCTGTGAAAGGGATGGTCCCATGGTACAGTCGTAACTCGATTGATTCAATAAAATGCCCGTCATGGGTTCAAGCCTAGAATGGACCATTGCCCCGTAGCATGGATTGACTATGATTAAGTGGTTATGAATTGAGTCTCGAAAGCCTGTACATATAGGGGTTCACATGTTCGCGTTGGGCTTTACGCCAAATAGAAGAAGAATAAGAGGAAGAAAAGATATTCTATGTAGAAAAAATCCATAACCTTTACATTAATCAAAGTAAAGCATCTTACTTTTTACCCAAAGCAAACTTCAATCTTCTATACAAAATATATGGGCCTACCCATGTAGACAGTTTTAGGTTTAAGGGGTACAAGTCGAATAATAATGTTTTTTAAAATGATTTTTAACATTCTCTAGTGTAATACGGACGTCACACGAAGCGTAAACTTTGGCGTAAACTGAATTTCAGCCATACAACTCTATAATCTTTTGACAAGAAGTTTACGCTCTCCCATACAAATCAAGCGTAAACTTTTTGAGTTTGCGGCTCGAGTGATGTCTGAATAAAACATATCTAGGATTTCCATGAATTTCAAGTCTGTTCGAATTTTTAATCAAAATATATTAAGGGATAGAAGTGCAAAAACTATCCAGACATACGGATGTAGTACAACGTGTATTTTTTTATCGTAGACATTACAGACACAGTATTGATAAATCCCTGGTGATTAAATAATAATTCAATATGTTACACGGCTGTACAAAGCAAAAAAAACAATAACTTTGCATATGTCCCAAATCAATTGAAATGCAAAAACAATTGTTGTGTTAATGAAATTATCCAACCATCCGAGAAATGTTAAACATGCTCAATAAGAAATATATTATTTACGGTTTAGATTCTAAACGTAATATACTTTTGATAGATAATTTTGATTTTATGTAAGCTAAGCATTTTAATTCAGTATTGTGATAATTTCGTTGGAATGAGTTGGTAAGTGAAATTGCAAAGTTTTAGTTGCAGTTTCCTAACGTTCATTTTTTAAAGTTTGAAAACCCCGTAAATAACTGCTCGAATAGACGAAACTGACAGTACCCGATTATTCGTGGCCTCCGGATAACGCGCATGCGTGTAGTTATGTCAGTCTGCAAATTTGACGCATTTTTCAATATGGCGGTGTTGAAACAAAAGTGAACTTTGTCGGAAAAGAAGCGCGGCATAAATTTTCCTTTACTTTCTACGAAAAGTGCTTCAAATATTGTGTTATTGCGTCGTTGCAGGTGCGAAAGTGAAGTTTTGCACAAGAAACTTTAACAAAACTGTTTGTTAAGCCGTATTGATATCGTCTGCTTCGAGTTTTCTTACTGCGTTTGTTTGTAAACGCGTCTGTTTTTGATGTACATTCGCTACAAAAACGCAAAATTCAACATGTACAACAATTCTAACGGCAGCGTCGAGAATTCAGACTCGACCGCCAACGCTAATAAAGAAGATAGCGCTCACGCCGAAAGTGAAAGAGAGGTGATAAAGGTGGATAAATTGCATGATGCTGAAGGCAAGGAAGATTTCAGTGAAGAAGTGGAGCATGAAGAGGAAGAAGAAACGTTAGACCAATCTCAAGGTGACGCGGTGGAGACTGAGGAAATCATTACAGAAACGTTGGAAAAGGGCGCCGAAGATGCAGAGCATTTGGAAGAAGATGAAGGTGACCAAGTGGAAGAAGATAATGTAGAACCACTGGAAGAAGTTGACGATGCAACCGGTGCTAAACCGTCAAAAGTTAAACAGACGCATCAAGAACTGTCCGATGCCGAGGATGATAAGAAGATCACTATCGAGATTTTGAAAAGCGAGCCTAAGGAAAAGTTGGACACCACAGCAAACGTTTCGCGTGAAGAAAAATCCACCATCGCCCTGGATATGTGCCGGGTGTGTATGGGGACCGAAGAGCTGTCAGATATTTTCCAATTCGATGGGCCTGTCCGTGTGAGCGATATCATAATGAAGGTTTGCACTAACATTCGTATCACGGCACGGGATCATCTGCCGCACAAAATATGTGAACAATGTCTGGGACAGGTGCGTATCGTGAACGAATTCAAGAACCGATGTGAAGCGTCAGATAAAGAACTGAGGAAGAATTTGAAGAGAAGTACCAACAAAAGTCGCCGACAAAGCGAAGTAATTGTGGTTAATTGCCCGATGTCCGACTCGGATAAAGACGACGAAGAACCTGTCGATGATGACGAATATAAGGTGTCACAATCGGAGGTAGAATCGGAACCGGCCACATCGGATGACAGCTTTTCGCCACCCAACAAACGTAAACGCACTCCGAAACGAAGGGTCGGCCGTCCTCCCGGCAGAGGTAGACCGGGACGCAAGCCCAAGAACATGGTCGTTAGTACGCCAAAGTTTGCAGTGAAACGTGGTCCGGGTAGGCCTCCTAAGTATCCAAAAACATCTAGCCTGACAAACATTGTGTACATAGAAGCACCGGAAGACAGCTCCAGTTCAGGCGAGGAAGCAGAAGTGACACCTAAACGACGAAAGCGGGGAGACAATCCGTGCCCCAAATGTGACGAGGTACTTCCCAGTCAGCTTGCTCTTAAACAGCACTTGAAAACACATCCCGGCGATCGGTTCGATTGCGACCGCTGTGCTCTTTTCTTCAGAACGGAAAAGGCGCTATCGAATCACATCGAGCGCCACAAAAAAGCGGATAAAATTCGGGAGGAAAAGCGAAAGGAGCGTGAACAACGCATCGAGCAGCGGTCTAGATACACGCCAAAATCTTCGGATGCTGAGAAATCCAAATTGATCAGCCCACAAAGTTCAGCAACTGCGGAAAAGAAGAAAAAATCCGAGCCGTCGGCTGCCAGTAGCGGCAGAGATCTGTTCAAGTGCGTAGCACCTTTGACGTCCACCTATTGGAGTGATAGTTTCTCCGATTAATTACCCGTTTCGTTGTGCGAATAAATCATCGATTTTGCCAGCGATTGGCCAGCGAATGAGGTAAGATTATTTTGTTTTAATTATGTGTGATAGGATAAAAAGATAAACACATACATTATTGGTTTGATAGAATATTTCTTCATGTTTTTGTACATATGGTGCAATTTATAATTTCCTTTTTTGTCATAGAGCTTCAGTAAGCTAATTTATAAAATTGGTTTTATCCAATTCTTTTGTTTTCTCATATCCTATAACATTTATTGACTCAATACAATAAATCTTTATTTGCTGCGACACAATAATGATTGGTTGATTTAACATTTAATCGTTGGTTGAAATTTAAACGTTTTGTTTTATATAATATTTATCAGTTTTTTTTGCTTGTCTTTTTACATACCACCTTTTTAAGTTAGATAAATTTGTATTGCAGATGGATCAGATTAATTACATCATTTGTTGTTTAAGAAATTCGGTATGATTTTTGAGCTCAACTTCTAATGGATTAATTTGTTCTTTTTTTCAGGATCATAACGTAATTTTAGTATATTGTGGAAATTTATAAGGATTTTAGTCGTTATTCTTTAGTCTATTGTTCATGCGATATCTTTCATTGAATGGTGCAAAATAATACAGTGCAAACTGTATTATGCACTATTTGCTGCAATATTTGATCATAAATGAGCTATACATTCGTTTAACAACACTGTTAAAAATTGAAGTTATCAAACTAAAAAAAAATCAGTTTTTTTTTAAACAGAACTGTTTTTCTGTCTGGCATGATACATTTCATTCTAATAAAAGAACCAATCAAACTAAACATCATAAAAAGAGAGAAAATAATGAGTCGATCACATTAAAAAAAGAGATTTATTGGATTTTTTTCATGTTTGAGTTTTAATCCTGATTAAAAAAAAATGTATAAAACTAGACGGTTTTAGGGATGTAACACTAAGAGGAAGGATTTTTAATAGTAAAGTAAGTAAAACTTTCAAAAAGAAAGTTTGATCCTAAGGCAGATAAGAATAATAATTTCGAGAATGCTGCAGAAAATATAGCATAAAGTAAGAACAATTGTATTTCATATTCTTTTTGACGTTAATACTTTTGATACATGATAAAACTGATTTTAATAATAGAAATAAGGATTCAAAAGAGACACATATAAAAAGCTCTAATTTTGTTTACCGTCTATTTTTCAATGCAGGCTGCGTGTGTTCACAAAATTTTCAATTTAAATGCACGATTTGTGATCAGAGAAATGCAAATTGTTGTGAAGTGTCATACTACTATTACATTTGAAAAGGAAATATATGATACCACAATAAATCAAAAGTAGGATCCTATTTTGATTAAACACAAAAATACAGAAAATGGCATCGAACAATTAAGTAAGCTAAGATTGATGAAAATGGTTAAAAAAATTCATGTTTGATTTGCTATGTGTAATAAAATGCTTACAAGTCATTACTGATGGCAATTGTATTCTTTCTGTTGCTTCTGTATCGTATGTAGAGAAATTGGAAAGAAAAATAAACACATTTCCTTACTACTACTCATCATAAAGTTTAGTCAAGGATAACAAGCTAATAGCAGACTCACTTAATGTTGTTTTCCTATCATCCAGCGTTGTGCTTTTCTACGGTGGTCGTCATTTACAAGGGTTAAAAATGTTTCTGACGTCGGCAGGTTGATTGGTCGATCGTCAAGCAACTCATCCTAACAAATATTTTACCCGGTATGTTGATGGCAACAAATCTTCAAGGTTGTGCCGGTACGCAACATCAATTGGGGTTAAGATCATCATGGGTCCTATCTGCGGACTTCTGGTTCATTTGTTGCTCATTCTTGTAAGTTTCCATCGATAGGAGATGAGCGTTAAACGGTTCTGCCTACTCACAAATTACCTAAATAATGGCTTTCTTGCAAACTTCAGATAAAAGTAATAAGTACAATCAGAGAAAAGCTCAAAATGCATTTTGTAACAGAATTTTATCGAATACGTTGCTCAGTGCTGTTCGTTTTTTGTTTAGGCTACTTGAGTTCTGTTGTTTGGTCATTTTTCACAGACAGACATTGGATTGATGTACCCTCTTTGGCTCGTTAAAAAATTTGAAGTATAATTACCTATACAGACCTATTTATTCCTATATTAAATATGTACCTATTTTATTCAACTTGGAAAACTAATTCCTCCCTGCAATTATTAAAATGCCATTGCAGTTTATCACAAGGACAATTTTATCATGTATGGGTAATAACTTGTCGATTGTTGAGATTGGGCCCGTTTTAGATTCAATGAGTTTTAATTTAACCCTGACATTCCATTAAATTTCCTGTGACTGTGAATAAATTAAATAATCTTGCGTTATCCTTATTGCGCAAGCGATATTTGGCCCTCTTTATTGCAAAATTTCGCTGTTATACTAACCGAAAAAATTGTGTTGAAGGTCAGGGAGATTATAATTAGCCACTTTCCCAAACTCGGTCGAAGAGGAACGATAGTTGCTGTTGCCTAGATACAACGCCAATACAATATATACAAAGCCGGTCTCGTGGTACAGTCGTCATCTCGTGCGACTTAACAACATGCCCGTCATGGGTTCAATCCCCAAATGGACCGTGCCGCCATACGTAGGACTAACTATCCTGCTATGGGGATAATCAATAAGTTACTGAAAGCTAAACCCAAAAGTGCAGCCAGGCCTTGACCGACAACGGTTGTTGAGCCAAAAGAAGAAGAAGCATGTACAGTTAGTCCAAAAAGTATTCGTCTAGTTGAATAGTTTACCGGAAAAAGGCGAATTATGGCCGTAATACGTATGGGGCGATAAAAATAATGATGAGGTTTGATAAAGGGACCATCAATACACACGTACTGCTAAAACATAAGCATTTAAATAGTGCAATAGCAACCAAAATACATAAAAAACTAAAAAAAAGTCGTTTGATGGGCGCGCAAAAAGTATTCGTCCATCTAGCTTTTTAATTAGTTACGCTGGACAAACACTACGTAGAAGTGAATTAAATTTATTATTACCAATCTGCTGGTGACTTTCTCCTAAAATAATGCATTTCTGTTGTTTCAATTGCACTTTAAGCGGTCAGAGAGGCACTAAAGGCGGGGGAGTTAAATGATTGGAGCATGATGGCGAAAATCGTATCTTTAACTTATGCATAACCTATCCTACCCATTTTCGAAGGTTACAAAATGTGTGTGAGGCCTCGTTCCTTCATTTGATCAGAGTTTGGCCATTTTTCTGACACTAATTGTGTGACAAACTGCCATGTAAGCAGCCATCCTTGACGGTTAATCTAATGAAAAAAGCGGTTTAATGTCCAAGAAATCAAATATTACTTAGTAATCAGTACATTTTGTGATGGCCAATAAGATCAGGAAAAGAGATTGGTCACATTTGGTTGATGGGTCATGCTGCATTTCATCGTAGCTGGTCATGCTTGAATGAGTGAGTTGTTACAAAAATGTTTTGTTTGAATAATACCATACACAGACAGTGGCCAAATCTGTTAAGGTGCATCAAAAAATTCAGGAATTTATTTCAAATTAGGCTCTACTAACATATTAAAAAATGTTTATATCGCTAAGGTCATACGGCCGACGTCTACCATAGCGAAATCAGTCTACTTAGATGCAGCAGCCAAATCTCGTGTAACGGTAGCATCATGGAGTCATGATACTTGGACTCAGTGAGGAAAGGTGAGCTAGAAAAATGGTTCAAAATTATAGGAGACGAGGTGAGGAAACATATTAATGCAGTTTTTAAGTACTTTGAGTCCCAGTTCTGAGAAATTTTACTTAAAATGTATCACACGTTTCAAGAACTATCAGACATTTGGCGTAATATGCGTATAAAAATAAAGGTTATGGAATCAAAAACTGTCCTGATCTTGTTTCTTATGACTATTCGTGACTACTTGCATAACGCAAGAACTCATTGGAACCTTTAAAAAGGCGTATTTTTGACCCACTCATCCTACAAGACTTGTTCCAATTATTCTCTGGTAGAAATATTGCATTTCCGGACTGCGTGTCCAAGTTCCATTGAAAAAATGGCAACTGATATCATATTGAGAGTCTACTAAATCATTTTCATCAGCTGGTTTGGCGTTTCGGGCAAATGACAATGCCCTGTATGTTCTCCAGCTCGACTGTTCTTCAAACATGTGATACATTTTAAGTAAAATTTCTCAAAACTGGGACTCAAAGTACTTAAAAACTGCATTAATATGTTTCCCCACCTCGTCTCCTATAATTTTGAACCATTTTTCTAGCTCACCTTACCTCACTGAGCCTGAGCCCTAGTATCATGACTCCATGATGCTACCGTTACACGAGATTTGGCTGCTGCATCTAAGTAGACTGATTTCGCTATGGTAGACGTCGGCCGTATGACCTTAGCGATATAAACATTTTTTAATATGTTAGTAGAGCCTAATTTGAAATAAATTCCTGAATTATTTGATGCACCTTAACAGATTTGGCCACTTTCTGTGTATGGTATTATTCAAACAAAACATTTTTGTAACAACTCACTCATTCAAGCATGACCAGCTACGATGAAATGCAGCATGACCCATCAACCAAATGTGACCAATCTCTTTTCCTGATCTTATTGGCCATCACAAAATGTACTGATTACTAAGTAATATTTGATTTCTTGGACATTAAACCGCTTCTTTCATTAGATTAACCGTCAAGGATGGCTGCTTACATGGCAGTTTGTCACACAATTAGTGTCAGAAAAATGGCCAAACTCTGATGAAATGAAGGAACGAAGCCTCCCACACATTTTGTAACCTTCGAAAATGGGTAGGATAGGTTATGCATAAGTTAAAGATACGATTTTCGCCATCATGCTCCAATCATTGAACTCCCCCGCCTTTAGTGCCTCTCTGACCGCTTAAAGTGCAATTGAAACAACAGAAATGCATTATTTTAGGAGAAAGTCACCAGCAGATTGGTAATAATAAATTTAATTCACTTCTACGTAGTGTTTGTCCAGCGTAACTAATTAAAAAGCTAGATGGACGAATACTTTTTGCGCGCCCATCAAACGACTTTTTTTTAGTTTTTTATGTATTTTGGTTGCTATTGCACTATTTAAATGCTTATGTTTTAGCAGTACGTGTGTATTGATGGTCCCTTTATCAAACCTCATCATTATTTTTATCGCCCCATACGTATTGCGGCCATAATTCGCCTTTTTCCTGTAAAATATTCAACTAGACGAATACTTTTTATACCGATTGTATGTAATTTACCTTCGAAAATTATTAGTTATTTATTTGGCTCTACAATTGTTGTGCCATCTATATCTGCTACGTGTGTGAAGCTGCCAATCTCAAGCGTTCGTCTATCTGAACGTTATCCTGGCCTTAATCGCGAATGCTTCCACGCCATCTGGTCATTTCAACTTGGGCCTACCTCACGCTATGGCCTTTTAACGGCCCAAAAGGACATTACGAGCATAATCGTACGGTTCTGCGAGTATAATATGACCAGCTCACCGGAGTCTGACGAGCTAAATACGTTGCACGACAGTATTAACATCGTATAGCTTATCGTTGAACCGGTTCCTTGATTATCCTTCCTCACATACGAGGAGCAAAATTTAGAAGCATCTTCCTCTCTAAATTGACTCAGAGGGATACGTCAGATTTGGACTGTTTCCATGTCTCTGAGGTATATGTTATATTGTAGTTCTGGTACTATAACTATTTTCAGCTTCATAGTATTCACTACTGATTCTTTGGGGAGAAGTGCTTCCTCAGGCTGTCGCAACAAGGATGGATAACTGGTTAGTAATCAGCCAGAGGTCCTATCGCGGTGGGCTCTGTACTTTAATGAACTACTAAACGACCATTTCAACGAACAACTAGAGGCTCCACTAGCAGATAGTTTCATGGTAGTGCCACATAGCATAGAGGAAACACAAAAAACAATCCGGCTGAAAAATAACAAGGCACCCGAAACCGACGGAATTGCAGCTGAAACTGGTCAAGAATGGAGGTGCACGATTAAAAAACGAGATTCATCAAATTGTTACTGAGATGTAGGATAGCTAATCGGTACCTTGTGATTGGAATCTCGTCATCATATACCCCATATACTAGTAGGGAGACAGGTTGAACTGCAACAACTACAAGGGTATTACGGTGTTGAATATCGCCTATAAAATATTCTCCCTGATCCTTCAGGATCATCTAGTCCTGCACGATGAAGAGATAATGGGAAACTATCAAAGAGGATTCCGACACGGAAAATCAGCCACTGATCAGATCTTCACCATGCGGAGAAGATGGCTGAATACAGAAACGACACATACCATCTCTTCATTGTCTTCAAAGTCGCATATGATAGCATAGCCAGGGTAAAACTGTATGACGCTATGAGCTTTTTTGGAATCCCGGCCAAACTGATAAGGCTAGTTAGATTGACTATGACCAACGTCACTTGCCAGGTGAAGGTGGATGAAAAACTCTCAGGACCTTTTGTTACCACCAAGGGTCTGGGCCAGGGGAACGGGCTTGCTTGTCTCCTATTCAACTTGGAGTTAGAGAGGGCCATCCGCGACTCGCGGGTCGAGACTTTGCGAACCATCTTTTATAAGTCAACCCAGATCCTGGCTTACGCTGGTCTGGCAGGTGACAGAAAACCTTGGATTGCTTATAAACAAGGCAAATTCAAACCAATGGTGGCAAAATCAACGACCGTACCAACAACAAATTCAAACTTACATAGGCGTGACGTACAGATAGGTGAACGCACTTTTGAAGTCGTCCTACAATTCACCTATCTTGGGCCAAAGGTCAGCAACGACAATAGCATGGAAGCTAAGTTACGCAAGAATGTTGGCTGCCAATCAGTTTTTCTACAGCTTGAGAAATCAGTTCACCTCAAAGAACCATTCGCGACGGACGAAGCTGGCACTATATAGCACTTATACAGTACCGCTAATCACATACACCTCTGAGACATGGACACAGGCCAAATCTCACGAAACCCTCTTAGCTGCGTTAGAGAGGAAGATGCTCAAAAGGATTCTTGGTCCCGTTTGTGTGAATGGCCAATGAAGGAGTCGATAAAACGACGATGCCTAAACTATCGTGCAGAGTATTGACAGACGAAGAGACAGCGCGAGACCGTGAGCGGTTTCGGATATTCCTAAATCAGGACAAGACCGCAAAGCGGTTGTAGCGACGAATAAGTAAGTAGGTAAGTAGCTTCCTCAGGCGAACGGCTAATGGTCCAAAATATATGGTATTATTTGTAGATGGAAACAATTATTACTAAAGAATTACTTAATTTTAGTTGGAACATTAATCAGAGCAATGAAAATATTAAAAGGTGGTAAATAATATAATTTCTTGTATGATGTATGTGAAAAGAATAATCCAGAGTGAATAAAAAAATATTGACCATTTTATAGTTACACAAATATCTGAAGATTATCTTATATAAAAAGCAACAATTGCATGCCTTAAGCATATTCCAATTTTGAGAGTTTTTAAAATCAAAATCCATGCTTTAATTCTGTTTATTAACTTTTGAATTTTACAGCTTGCTCCATTGAATCAAACACGATATCAGCGTGAAACGTGTATAGACATAAGTATTTAGGTAATTTGATACGTACTCGAAAAGCTGGGCACGGGCACTTATCATTAAACTTTTATGTGAATGAAACGATTCCCATCAACATTGCAGGTAGTTGATATCGTTGAATTGGTAGCACTTTATGCTTTACTGTAATAGATTTAACGATGATGGCGGTTTATCAATCCGTCTAATGAGGGTTTGCTAAACACATCTCTTCACAAGGGTCGGATTTTATGTGCAGCTAATGTATTAAAGTGCGAGCGGAGATAGTGTTAAGTAAATTTTATTGGAATGCATGTTTATGGGTTTCATTTGTCTATCATTTGATAAATAAAACGCCTCATATCTACTTTGTTTCATAGCGATCAAAATAAAAGAAAAATCCATTTTTAATTTTCACTTTCACAAAGTCTCTTTATACATCTTGTATTTGATTATTGATATATTTCATCGTTAGACGTTTTTCTTGATATCTCAGTAGCACAGAATATAGTGCTATTAGTTTCATGTATAGTTTTTCACATAACATGGTAGACTTTCAGGTGGAGTGTTCATAGGTTCTAATACTTTTGACACACTTTTTGGACTTATTCGCACAAGATGTGAAACTTTTGGTGGGTTGATGATAAAGCAGGTACCCTAGAACAGTGCTTCCCAACCTTTTTACGATCGCGGACCACTTGGCTTTGAAAATATATTTGCCGCAGCCCACATTCATTTAGAGCATACATTTTTTTACTTAGTTTAAAGTTGTTGATCAAAAATATGTTTTAATATTATTCTAGACATGCCTGTTGAAAATTTAATATTAATGGTGGGGATAAAAATGCACAACACGTATAAAAATAAGGTTTTCTTTTTTAAAAATAATCAATATCAATACCCGTGCGAAATAGTCCAGAAAGCTTCAAAAACTGTTCAAACAGTAATAATTTTGTATGAGATTCAAAGTACGCATATAAAATCGATCGTAATTCGAACTTCTGTTTTTGTAATGGCAAAAACTGTGTAATTATTATATTTCATTTTATTTCAAAACTAATTCAAGAATAAGCAAGGTTAGACTGCCTAACACGTTATATAGTTTTCTTTGTGTTACTTAAATTTAAAATACATAAAATCAGCGTTGGAGATTGCATTGAAGGTTGCTATTTAAATAGCTTTTTATAAATGCAACCTACAGTTTACTGTTACATTGTCATCTATCGATACTCATTATACACCACACATGGTGCAAAAACAAGGATTTTGTTTCCTTTCCGCTTTACCGCGAACTGATGACTTTTTCACTGGGGCCCGGTAACCATCTGTTATGTATACGGTCGTTTTTCGTATTCCATTTAAATTGTCCCCACCCATGCGCACTCTGCTGTGGATAAAATTAAAATTAAGGTTTTTAGTTGAAACAATCAAAGATATTGATTAAATTATGCGATAAGCTTAGTAAAAATACAATAAAAAAACATACCTCAAAAAGTTGTGTAAACTCGTTGACTCTTTCACGCACTCTGTGTATCTCTGTCGCTTTCTTTCTTTCTTGTTTTAGCCTGCTCACGTCGTCGTGACATGGCCCGGTCAACAATAATTCTTCAGGATGCTCATTCCCTCGCTATAGCCTCCCATCCACGTAGACACCCGATCTCCGACAGGTTTTGCTTCACCTGATCTAGCCAATAAACTCGCTGTTCTCCTCTGTGTTGTGTCGAACTGGGGGTCGAACACCTTCTTGGTGGAGCTCAAGTCCGGCATCCTCATAACATGCCTCAGCCATCGTATCCAGCCAGTCTTTGCCATCGTCAGGATCTCCTCCACATACCGTGGTTTTTATTGACGTTGAACCAACTGTTACAATGAAACCATAATAAAATTTTGATGAAATTGCGCCAAAAATTTCGTCGACAATTTGCTTCCATCTTGATTGTGGGTGAAATGGCTCAGAACCTTAGAACAGAACCGTCATTTTTTTACGAACCGATAAATAAACTATGTTCCATAACCTTCCACATGCCCTACACGAACGTTGCCCAGCGTTCATCTCCATCATAGTACATAAATTGAGGAAATCTCACCATAACCGGAACAGTTTCCATTCAATTGAGCTTTTAAAATACATACACCACTGCCTGGTTCCTCGAAGGAATGGCGAAAAACCTTTACAAAAGGTAAAACTGAACGACAATTTTCTGTTTCCTTTTATTGTGTGTCACGCATGGATGCATTCAGACAGTCTTCGGGTTAAACGACAACAGCCAAAGAACTTGTGTTTTCTTCGTGACGTGTCTTACCATGCGACGTTAACATTCGTGGCGCCACAATACATTTTTATTTCTAGAACGCTAGTATGCAGTCTAACCAGCTGGTGCAAGGTTGGTTTTTGTTATTGGCAACTCCATATGCGAACACATTTCTGTTCCTTCAATATCAAGGTTAAGATCTCACAGTACTTTGCGAAATGTGTGATATTTTTGCTACCTAACAGACACTCATAAATGTATTGTTTAAGTAACATTTTCAATTATATTATTTCAAATATGTAAGGCGTCCAAATAGTTGTGATTTTTTCCCTATGCACAAACCGTCGAAAATGCATTTTTTTACAATCACATAAAATAATAAAAACTAAACTTTGAATTGACATGGCATGTTTTAGATAGTTTATATTTACTTTCCTGCAATGTGCGTTCCCTTCATCCAAAATCAACAGAAATGTTCATATCAAGCACGACGAAAGAAGCGGAATAGGCATGCATAAGTAGCTGGGCCTGGGCGAGAGTTTGACTTGTTGGCGTGCAAAGTAAATTGTATCATGGCAAAAGGAAAAGCGTTGCTTCAGGTTTCCATGCGAACTATTCACGAACGATCTAAGGTTCAATTGCATGTCGCGTATTGAACGCAGGGCGGAATCCGTTTGATGTTTGTTATTTCATGTAAAACGGTCCTTATCGAAAAGGTGTGCTTCGAAAATAGGAAAACATATATACACATAGTTGCTTACCTTCAATTTCGGAAAAACGAAATTGATTTTCTTGTAAAGTTTCCTTTCGTGTTTTTTTTTTGTTCAAGTAAAAATGCAATTTAGAAACGCTGTTCTTATGAAATGAGACAGCATGTTTTGGGGCAGTATTAAGCGGTTTAACACATCACAGGTTGTGTGTACCAATTTGATACAAACTTACTGATCCTCTACTGTCCCATTGGAGTGACGATTTGCTACGCAGATTGCTGTATGGCAATTATATTTAGGTTCATGACGTCTAAGTTTTTTTTTGTTAAAAAGACCTGAAATTTTATCAAGCGTCTCGAGCATCAGTAGCGAATATGTCAAACCTTTTTTTTTAATATACAGAATTACAGAGTTTCGAATGCGAAGACTGCGTTAAAAGGTCTTGAGATAAATTGTATCCTGAAACATGTGAAAATAATAATGTGTCGCTGAAACACGCCCAGAGCATTTGCATCTCTCATTCAGATGGCCCAAGACTCCTAGAGGATAGAGGACCACCGGGCGAAATAATGTGCGAATCAATTAAAAAAGGCTATTTCTGCTGTAATGTAATAAGTAATAATAAGCAGTAATAATCTAATAAGAACTTTAAAAAAATACTACTACATCTCCGTCGCCATGCAATATGAAGTAAAATGCTCATTATTTACTTAAATTAGCGTATTGCTTTCCATCTACGTTAAAAGTTAGTTTTATCGGTAGTTTAAAGCTAATCAATGAATCGATTCGTATTATAATTTCGTACATTTGTCTTGTGCTACAAAGTATCGTAAAATTTGTGAAACCAATTCGCGTGAAATTGTTACCAGAATACATAAAAAAATCAATTTATATCGCCAATGCAAAATCTGTATTACTCTTCGAATTTTCAAATCGATTTCCAATTATCCTAGTGTTTGACACGCTCCCTCTTTCAAAATTGAATTCACACTCTCTCTCTCTCTTTGTGGTATTTCAATCGTTACAATTTCATTTCTTTTCAATTCGTTTGAAATGGTGGCTCCCATGCTGGCTTATTATAGAGAGCTTTAAATGCATAGACTAAAACCCTCAAATTCCAGCATCCTGTGATCTGATTGTGTGAGTCCCAGCTTTAATCCAGCACTTTGAAGCCAATTGAATTGAGTTGACCGAGCGCCAAGTTTATTATGGTTCTGCCAATTTCATTTCTTCTTGTCACCTCTCGTTATTCAAACCCACAATCAAGCGTTGTTAAGAAGTGTTTTGTGTATTTGCATTGCACGCTCGGATTAGCTATGAATACGAAAGGACATGTCAATACGATTACTTCCAAAAAAGAGGATTTCAGCTGGCTGTCAAAAGTACTTCCTAACAGCAGAGCCAAACTTGTGCTAATCGGGTTCGCTGAAATCAACCACTGGGTTTCTTGACCCATTTCAAAACGGATATAGTAACAGTGAACGAAATGTATGTTCTATCCTGCTTCTGGCTCAGCACATATTCCCAACGGTCCGCTGATACGCGAATGAAAGCTATTCCCCTGGTGAGGGTTTTACTAACAGTTTGTTTCATTATAATCCTGTTTCCCATCGTGGTCTCATATGATTGTGATATTCGTTCAACCGAACCACGGTGCATACGGGATGGGTTTCTTTGCAGAAAATGGATTCAGACCTCGGGAACGGTTGGTACGATCTAACGCCGCCTGGCGGCGTTGATTGATCCTGGCAGTATGGAGCACCAGTGTGTGGAAGAACGTGTCTTAGAATGGTTGCACTACATCTACAGCAACGATTCCGCCAGGGCTATCGTGCTGAACGCCGCCGAGTTTAAACAACGGTTACTCTACATACTCGCGACGCGATTCAACATGGACGAAACCGGAGCCAGTTACTATCTGCATGCGTTCGAGTATCAGAACATTACCGAGCACAACATCACCGAGGAGCATGTGAACGACTTCCTGCGAAGGGTGTTCCAATCCCTGAACTTCCTAAACCGAACGATTCCGGACCATGCCGACGTGGACGAGGTGGAAGCGACCAACTGTAGCGATTATTGTAAAGGGGCCGTTCGGGAAATACTGCTCGAGTACAAATTGCTACATGGCTACATTTCACTTGTGGTAAGTTGCTGATTAATTTCCTTTTGCTAATACATTTCTACGCCGCCTAGTGAATGAAAAACTTCCTAAACCCGTCAATGCTTGTGCCAAACTGTCCATACTAGTGAAGACGTATTGGACAATCGTTTAACCTGGGCTACCTATGGAGGAAAATGGGTTTGCTTAATAACGTTAAATGACCAACGTTAAAGCATGATATCCGATTTAACGATTGACTGTAACTATCTATATTATTTTATTCGTGGAATGAAATTATCCTGGAACTACACCGTAATGTTTTTCATTAAACGAATTTACTATGTAATTGGCTTCAGTTGGCACCATCCCAAAGCTCATTGCCATCTGGCCAGGGCCAAACGAATGTACATATGGTGAAAACGCTAGCAAACAGATTTGCATAATAAGACAAGAGACCCACGTGGTTCCCTTTTCCATATACTTCTGAGATCCGAGTGAAATGTGCTGAGCTCCTATCCCTGCCAAAAGCACTTGATGTATTGCCCTCCAGATAGTTCACAGATCTTGCCTTTATGATTACTTCTTTGGTAGTCCATATTCCACTGGGGGGCAAAAGCAGCGAGCAATTTTGTATCCGAGCTGATGTTTACCTCTCTTCTCGTCTTGTCGTCACATGTTGTGTGTTTGTGAACATAGATGCAAGAAAACACTATTGCATCTTTGGGCATTAATATCAATTCTCATTTAGTTTATGTGTTAATTGCTCTTGAACATATTGATATATCTTTGCTTTCGCTACGTTGAATCGCAATAGTTCTTTACATTTTAGATTATTAAATGCTCTTTATTTGTTTATTTGAAAATGCATATGGAAGTAACTATCATGGTTGATATCGTTTGTAAAGAATAATTTAAACTGCAAAAGTCATCTAACTTGAAATAAAAAATGTACAAAGAAAGTCAAAATGATCCTACCAGTAGACGGCTTGATCAACATTGCATGCAGTAACATAAGTCTTTCTGTCATACATGTCATACAAAGTTTACCTGCACTCTTGGGGAATAAAAACACGTGTGCTAAGGAACGCCTGCCTGGAAAGCAGCTTTTCTTTTCCGTACTTTTAGCCCTCGGGATGGTTACCAAAGTAAAATCTCATGCCGCCCGTTTCTGTAGAAGCCAAACACTTTAGCTTTCCATCCACACACAGACACACACTTTAGCATAAATCGCTCGCTATGCTTTCGCACACATTAAACAAGGATGATGTTCTTTTCGTTGGCTAATATTTGTACCACGATAATTTCGGAACAGAATTTGTTTTTTTTTTGTATGGGCATAATTCAATCACGGTAGAAATTCATTCAATTTCATCTGTGTGTGTGTGTGTGTGTGCACGGTTCAAAACAAAGCTTCCTACAAATCAAGGCCGATTAAACTTCAGAAGTAAACTTTATTACCAACGCAATTACTGTGGAACTTTTTTGGCATGCGACGACGGAGGTAATGCAAATTGCGCTTGCGGTGAGGGTGGTTGATTTTCATCTAAATTATCATCAGCCGCAACAATGGTGCATTTATGCTACCAACACATCGGACGCTCATGGAATTTGGTTCGACATTTGCGTGTACAATTATTTCCGAAGCGCTAATGTTGTGGTCAGATAGTATTTAAGATCGGTGTGATATGTTGACCTATTTTTAAATAATGATACAGGAACGCTTGAATTCCGAGTGTGTGGTTTGAGAAACGGAATAATTTTAAATGCTCATCAATCATACTTTTGGTTGCCATTTTTTCAGATATGTTTCTTTGGCACAATAGCCAATATACTCAACATTGTAGTGCTGACTAGGAAGGATATGACCAAAGTGCCGATTAATCGTATTCTAAAATGGCTTTCCGTGACAGACATGTTTGTAATGCTCGAGTACATCCCGTTCGCATTTTATATGTATCTTATACTTCCAGGTGAGTAGTTATATTTTAAAAAAATCCCGCTATATAAACATTTCAGTAAAACCGAGCACGAATAAAGTAAATTTTCAACGCGATGAGCGTTTTGATTCATTAGATTCTTTTTATGCTTTGTATAACAAAATGTGATGTTTCTTAAATCATGTTTTTAAGAAGTCTTTTACGTTTCAACTGCAACCTAGTACATATTTTAAGAGATCTAATCGTTTGGCTCGAATATATGTAGGGTGTGACGAAACCTCATAAAACGACGTGAGTAGGATTAATGTTAATCGCTCGGAAAACCTGTCTAGAGTGCTGCATAACAAACGCTTTTCTTTGTTTCGGTTCAATGCGCCTCCCTTTTCTAGGTAGATACGCATTTCGATCCATCTTAACACATTACACTTATGCTTATCAACAAAACAAACCGTATCCCTAAGGGCAAAGCTTTAGAATCCTTCATGATACAGTTTTTTGGAGAACATTTTTATACATGTCAGTACATTGTTGACAACTTTACATTTTACTCCCTTGTGCTTCAGAAATATACATTTCAATGATAAGACCAGAGAACAGATATTTAGTAATGCTCGTTTTTTTAACCAGCACAGATGTCTCTAACAACAGCTGTCCTAGTGTTATTTCCATATATTGATTTACAATTTTCGGCGGCACATGGCAAATGAATTGGAAACATGACAATGATAAATGAATGAAATATAATGTATTTTGTATGTTATGGCTTGACAACATGCCCGTCATGGTTTGAAATCTTGAATGA